>NC_138066.1:21363188-21835786 GCF_964194185.1 Rhinolophus hipposideros | reverse complement strand
AAACCAGCATGACTCATCTGTCTTACTTGTCTGTAAACTCCTCAAGCTCAAAGACCTTATCTAGGACTTTCCCATGTCTCCCAAGTGTTCTGTGAGTGTTTGTTGAAAGAATGACAGCCTGCTGTGTGCCAGGTGCCACAGGCAGTACTATTTTCCCAAAAATATGACCTAGCCGGACAACCAGCTCTAATGCATCTTTTGGAGCAAAAATTAATATAAGACCCGGTATTATATTATATTAATTATATTATATTTTATATTATATTATATAAGACCGGGTCTTATATTATAGTAAAATAAGACCAGGTCTCATATTAATTTTTGCTCCAAAAGATGCATTAGAGCTGATTGTCCAGCTAGGTCTTATTTTCGGGGAAACATCATCACCACCCTGCCCGCAACTCACTCAGAGGCATCCCCTGGAGCACTGCTCCTCCAGCTTTCCTGGAGAACAAGCCTCCCATGAAGATTACCCTGAGGTTCCACTTCGGGAGATAAAGGCTCCTTGTAAATGACCAGGCTATCCCATCCTCTGGGTAGGCACTTCCTGTTTGGGGTAGAAAGGAACCAGACAATTTCCTGTTAGCAGGTCTTTTAAGCAAAGCAGCAGATGCTGAGCAGGTCCTGGCCCAACCTTTCAGGCCAGATGCCTGGCAGTTAGATAACCTTCATGTGGAAGGGAAGTGGGGCACAGTGCCAGATTAGCCAGGCTTTTATTGTGCTCTTTGTAAGTCCCCTGGGTCCTGGTGTGAGTAAAAAACAAACCAGAAGAGGCTGACGTCCTGCAAACCATGATGAGGGTTAGGGGAGATGGGACGGCTCTGAGCCAAAGAGCACTGCCTGGCAAGGAGGCACTCATGTGATTGTCCTGGAGCAGGCTTGTGTATGTCATCTGGATGTGAACACACTCAAGTGTGAACCTGTGTGAAGAATACATGTGTATACGCTTGTGGCTGTGCCCCCAATGTCCAGCACTTGATAGGATTTAACATTTATTTATTGTCTAGCTTGCTCCCCATAGCAAATTGGGGTACTAGAAAAGGCAGGAATTATTGTTGTCCCATTTTAAAATGGCAGAAACTCAGAATGGTTAGTTGACTTGCAAGTTTCAACAGAGTGTGAAAAAACTCAAGATTCAAACCCAGGTCTGCCTTGCTTCAAATGTCTTGCTTTTTCCAGTCCCATGTGAGCATACGAATGTGTGCATACAGGGAGGGAGATAGGCAGATATACTTGTGAATGTGACCCAGACTGATGAGACCATATCCACATGGAGAGAGGACATTTCTCTTCCAGAGACAGAAGCAATGGTTAGTCACAGCTTCCAGAATTGAATCATAGCTAAAAGTGCACAGAGATTATGGTCAATAATGTATCCAAATGATCACAGCTATAGTTCTCACAACTCTAGGGAAAGGTTCCTTTCAGCTCTTTCAGGCTAATCTCGTGTCCTCACTCTTCTTCTTCTTCTTCCTATTTTTGTAGTTTTTGAAGGTTGATCATTCCATTAGTGCCTTTCTCCGGAGCCCAGAATTCCTTCTGATAAAAATCTGCTTTGTGTCCTGCACACTTCCTGGAGAAGAGGAAGGGGCAGAGACAAAGCTGATTGTTCCAAGTATTATGAAGAGAGAAACTGAGGCCCAGAGTGACCTTGTCCAGGTCTACACATCCTGCCTGATTCAAGGGGTCTTGGTCAGGAAAACGACTCACTGGCCACCTATTGCCTTCTGTCAGAGAAGAAAGAATGGCCCGGGCAGATGCTTTCCTGGAGAGGCAACATGCCCAAGCCCTGGCATGAGTTCCACAGAAGTCCTGTCCACTCTGGGAGGACTGGGAGGCCTCGTGGATTTCAGCCAAGCCCAGTGCAGAGAGAGAGAGGGAGCAGAAGCAGCTTTCTTTGAAGAGGAGGTATGGAGAGGACTGCCAGCCTAGCTGGGTCAGGAGCCTGCCCAGTCAAGATAGAGAGGGAAGGAAAGAGGCAGACCCTTGGAAAACCTAGTGCTTTCTTCCTCTTAAACATTGGTCTCTAGTATTTACTGATTAAGTAGATCTAGAGTAGGACTCTGAAATCTGAATTTTTAATGTGTGTCTCCAGGTGATTGAATGCAGGTGATCCAAGAATCACATTTTATTTTTTTGCTTATTGTCGCGTCCCATGCAACAAGGGCAGTGAGGAGGCGAGAAGGGGCGGTTTGGGTTAAGTTTTTAAGAAAGAAACAAACAGAGACTTAATGCTGTTAAATCTCTCAGAAGGCCAGGGGTCTCTCAGTCTCAGAGGACTGGAGCCCTGAATAAAGCTGGCTGGAGGCTTTTATTGATAAGTATACAAGGGAGTAGCAGTGTTTTTGGCACGGTCTGTGAGACTCACTTATCACGTTATAGAAACATCCCAAGCCAATTATTTTAACCTTCAAACAGCCGAAGCACAAGCTCCCATGATGCCTTACCTAAGGTCTGTACCTTCTCAGGGTCAAGTCTCTCATATTGTAACAGCTCCGTAGAGATAAGTGGAGAGAACTGATCTTTGTTGTTCTCATGACTTCTCTCACAAACAGCTGCAAGGGAAAAGCCAGGGCGCGCAACAGACTTTCCCAGGCAGGGGGAAGGGAAGGCAAGGCCCCTTCCCTTATTCTTTTAAGATAGCTCATTAGGGGTCCCCACTCGGTTCCGCCTGGCTTAGGTTGTATCTCCCATGAGATATCTTACCCGTCTTTGGCTGCAAACCATCTTTTGGGGATCAGACAGAGAGACATAAGGTGTAAATACAAGGATGGAACAGAGTCCCAGAAAGGCACAATCTCACAGACTCTTCTTTCCTTAAGGAAAGACATGGAGGGACAGTTGGCTAGGCTGTTGTGCGACTACAGTTTATTTTAAAGATTTTATTAGGGAAGGGGAACAGGACTTTATTGGGGAACAGTGTGTACTTCCAGGACTTTTTTACAAGTCAAGTTGTTGTCCTGTCAATCTTCGTTGTGGAGGATGCTGTTCAACTTCAAGTTGTTGTCCTTTTAGTCAGTTGTGGAGGGTGCAGCTCAGCTCCAGGTCCAGTTGCCGTTTTGTTTCCTAGTTGCAGGGGGCAGAGTCCACCATCCCTTGGGGGAGTTGAACCCGCAACCTTGTGGTTGAGAGGACACGCTCCAACCAACTGCGCCATTCGGGAGCTCAGCAGCAGCTCAGATCAAGGTGCTGCGTCCAATCTTAGTTGCAGGGGGCGGAGCCCAGATGGGCCGGGAATTGAACCGGCAGCCTTTAGAGTTAGAAGCATGGAGCTCCAACTGCCTGAGCCACCCGGCCGGCCAAGAATCACATTTTATAAATTTGACTTGAGGCAAGAAGGGCCCAAGATCTGGACTTATACTCCAGGTTTGAACTTTAACTCCATTGCTAGACTTGTAACTTTGGACAAGTGCTATCTCTCTGTGCCTCAATTTCTTCATCTTAAAGATAAGAATGCTTATAATAGTAGCTTTCTCCTAAGGAAGCGGCAAAGATTCAATGACATGATTTATGTAAAGCACATAGCACATACATGACACATGTTAATTTCTCAACAAGTATCTACCATTGTTATTTGTTTCAATTCCTCATTCCCATCCCTACCCCCACTCCCACCAGAGAAAGAAATAATGGTATTGGACATAGCGATTCGGCACCACAGTATTGTTTTGGATGTGGGTGATATTTGGACTGTGCTGTGAGAATCTCCACTCCAAAGCCATTCTCCTCCCATCACTCTTCTGACACCCTGGCTGTAGGCTGAGCTTCTTTCAATAAACTCCCCTGCCTTTCTCATCTTCCTTTCCTCCTCAGTTCCTCTCTCACATGGCAAGCTGCCCTCCTTCTCCACCTCTTTGAAAGTTATTTGGGGCTGGCCGGGTGGCTCAGGTGGTTGGAGCACCTTGCTCCCAATGCCGAGGTTGTGGGTTCGATTCCCATATGGGGCGGGGGGAAAGAAAGTTATTTGGCTCAGGATGTGTCGCGGAAAGTAAAAACAAACATCAAGTTAGTTGTGGAGTTGCGTAGGCACCTGGATTCCTGAAGAAAATCACAGAATGTAGTGCTCTGGCACTTATGAGTAAGCTTTAGAGGCAGAAGGGAACTGAAGCTTCTGCTACCCAGATTCTAACCATAGAAACATGTTGTCTTCCTGGGAGACAGAGACATCCTGTGCAATGGCATGGTTGAAGCCCATGGTGAGTGTGTGGGCAGAGGAAGCTCTGTTCTGCACAAATTCTTCCAGGCACTTCCAAATCTGAATGGTGTATCCAAGTGACCATAAGCAGGTGGAATGGGGAGAGGTAAGGATGGGACGAAGTAATTCAACCAAGGACACAAAAGGGAAGCAGAGGAGGTCAACTTTCAAACAGTGGTGTTAGTTTTTGAGGACCAGGGACCAGGGCTCACCTGGGATATGGAAAAGGGCAGAGTCAGCTCTCTGAGCTGCGAAGCCCGTCACGACTCCTCCTGGTCACTCGACGCTCCAGAGAACCATTGCTTCCTCCCCTTCCCTCTCTTCTCAGTGCAGCTGAAATAGAGAACCCTTGGGATGTGCTGGAGGAAGGGATGGAGAAATTCTTCCCGAAGAAAAAATTGGCAAATCCTGGGTTGATGCCAGCGTGCCCTCCAGTGTCCTTACTGTACCTCACAATTCCCTGCCCCAAAGCAGAGTTGTATCTGGCCTATCAAAATCCACCTGTTGGTCAAGGGCACCATATACCATGTCATACCTGCAATCTTCTGACAGTTCCCCCCAACACACCTACGTGCGCACGCGCGCACACACACGGGTTGCCAGATAAAATAGAGGACACAAAGTTAAACTTGAATTTCAGATTAATGATAAATAATCTTTTAGTATAAGTTTGTCCCGAATGTTGCATTGGCACATACTTATTCTAAAAAATTAATCTGTTGTTAAATTAATCGTTTGTTAATCTGATGCTCCAGTTTAACTGGCTATCCTGTATTTTTATTTGCTAAATCTCGCAACCTTACCCCACACCCCTTCAGAATCTTCCTCCTCCAGGCTCACCATAGGACTTTGCTAGAACCTATAGCTGTGTCAGTCTGTTCTGTTCTTAGCTGAGAAACTTCGTTCCAGTCTGCCCCAACGGACTGAAATCTCCCTGAAGGTAAGGCCCAGGCCCTCTCCACAATCTCTGGGGCTCCGTTTCAGGGGTATCCACTCTTTACAAATGTGCACAAGGGCACCCACAGACAGGGGGCATGAATGCGCAAAAAATCCATCCTCCACTCTATGCCCCCAGCGGAGTCCTGGCACAAGGATGTGCCATTGAAACGTTGTTGTTGTTTTTTCTCATTGGTCTGCCAGAGGAGCGTCTGTTTCTAATTGGTTCGACCGGGATGAGTGACCCCTTTTCATTGGTTTGCTGGGAGGTGGGTGGGGCCTATTCCAATTACTCCACCCACAGGAACGCCCGTTTCTAAGAAGGCTGACTAATCAAAGAAGAGACTTTTAAAAATTCCTCCACCAGAGTGAAACCTTCTTCTAAACAATGCAAAAACATTCTGTGCGCTACTAAACCTTCTGCGGCCCTGAGCCTTAGGCTAAGAACACTGCATTACATTTGTTTAGCGCTTTATAGATTCCAAACTACTTTTACATACATCAACTCATCTAATCCACACAACAACCCCCAGAGCGGGGTATTACTGGGCCATTTGCATTTTACCGATTAGCAGATTGAGACTAGAAGACAGTAGCAACCTGCGCAGTTACTACGGCAGATAATGAAAACAGTTTACTTTTGCTCAGTGTGAGCTTAGCTACGGCTTTCGCGTAAATCATTTCACTCCACCTTTACTACGACTGTGTGGGATACGTAAAGCCAGGCACTTGACAATCATTTTCTCTTTTAATCTTCATGCAACGCTGGGAACTAAATATCATTTGCTCTCATTTGATTGCTGAGGAAACTGACGCCCAAAGTAGTTAAATCCTTTGCCAAAAGTCACCAAGTTCGCAGCTAGTATTTTTTAAATGCGTGCTTCACGATGCCAGGCGCGGTGCTGAGTTACTTACAGGCATTAATATCTCACTAAATGCTCCCTTCCATGACATGATATTGGTATTCTTATTATCCCCGGTTACTGATGAGAAAAATAGGTTCAGAGAAGGTGAGTGACTTGCCCAAGACCACTCAGCCAGCAGGTAGTTGAGGCAAGATTCACACGGCTAGCAAAGAAGCAGATCTGGAACTCAAAGTCAAACACTTCTGATCCCAGCCCAGGGCTCGTCTCACAGCCCAGGTTCTGGCTCCCTGCTATCCTGGCTGGAACAATCAATGACCCTCAGGTAGGCCAGCACCCCCCTTATAGAAGTCAGGTGGCTACAACCACCAGAAGACCCTTCCTCCCCGCTCTCCCCGGAGAGAAACGATCTGCTGGAGGTGGCGGGCGAGAGAACAGAGAACAGAGAACAGGTCCGCAGGGCGGCGGCCGGCTGCGGAGCGGGGTGGGTGGGGCCGGAGTGCCGGGCTCCCGCCCCCTCCGCCCTCCCTTCCTCCCCTGCCTTGTAAGTCCGGGGGCCGAGGACCCACTGTGCAGGCGCCGTGCGAGCTGGAAACCTTGCACCGGTTCCCAGCGAAGCGCTGCAGAGGAGCAGCCCAGCGTGCGGAGCCGGGGCACTGGTAAACCCCTGGGACCTGCCCTCTCGGCGCCGAACGCGCAGGGCTGCAGCATCCGCGGAGCCCCGGGCACTGCTGACTGCGGCCGGCGTACCGGTTCGCCGAAGCTCCCCACTGCCCCGCGCTCGCCGCGAGATGGCCGCGCGTGTCGGCCTCCTGCTGCGCGCCCTGCAGCTGCTGCTGTGGGGCGGCCTAGACGCCCAGCTCGCGGAGCGCGGAGGCCAGGAGCTGCGCAGGGAGGCAGAGGTAGGGGTGTGTGCGGGGAGGAGGAGGTCCGCGTGCTCAACACCGGCCAGAATTTTACCGTCGGGGCACCCAGCTGGTCCCATCTGAGCTGACGATCTGCGTTACCCTCCCCCTGCCCTCTGCACCCTTCACACTTGCACACAAAGAGCCTGGGGCAGCGTTCTCTACCCCACCCCCACCCCGACCCCACCCCCGTCAGGGCTGGGACCACACAGGCACGCGGATCTGCATTCATTTTCCCGGCCAGGGGGAGGAGGGAGCGACGAGATGGGACAGACAGGCAAGAGTTGAGAGAGTCCCTGTACCCCAGTTTGTCTCGGAGCCACTGCCCCTCACCGCCTAGGCTGGGGAGACTTGGCAGTCATTCCTCAGATGCCCCGAGCCCTCCCCGGGTGTCAGACACTGTGAAGCCTCCAGATTGGCGTGGTGGAGAGGGCACCACAGACTGGGCTGGGACGCCGGTAACAGAACTGGGCGGGTGCTGCCGCTGACCAGCTGGGGCAAGTCAGTGCCCAAGCTCAGAACAAGTTTCTTCAACTATAAAATGGGTGACAGTAATATACATAGTCTCAAGAGTTGCTTCTAAAACACAAACAAACAAAGACTTGGTTCTAAGGAGCTCTAAACAGTGCTCTGCAGTGACCCTGAGAGGAGGGGACAGGGAAGTGGAGATAAACCTGAAAGATTTCCCATTTAATTTTCCTCCTTCAGACTCAACTGCTTGAGGTATGTTACACAAGGGGGAACTTCTTGTGAAGTAGGAGTGGGGGTGGACTCGGGGTATCTATTTTCTAGATTTAGGTGATTTTACATGAGTATCATTTCTTTCTTCCCCAAAGAAGCATCTCTGTGTTCTTAGCTCTTCTCAGTAATAGGACTGGAGTCTTCCCTGTTCTAAGGAGAAGAGCTGCAAATTAATTCTCAATTACTGAGCCCATCTCTCTACCCTGAGACTCTTGTTCCCCTCAGAGCATCATTCCTGCTCTAAAACTGCAAGTAAAGAGCTTCTCGGCATCCTCCCAATCCCCTTTCCTAGAAGAGGCTGAATTTGGGAAACCTACAGAATGAGGAGAGCCCTCTCTGAATCGTTCTTCCTTCCATCAATCAACCAGCTCCTATCACTGTTCTGGAATATCTGAGAATGACCCTGCTTCAACAAGGAGGTCCTCTCTTCTCACCCCCTCCCCTTCTAAGCACTGGTCTCTTGCTCAATGCTCTCTGCTTTTGCACATTCGAGAATCACTTTGTTTCTCTGAATTTAGAATATTACAACAAATGCAAGTCCTCGTGATCCCAGGAGAAAGTTTCTGTCTACAAAGCCACGTTTTGTTAAGGGTCCCACCACACGTCCTCCCGAGTCCAGGTCCCAGGCAATTCCTGGCAGGAGAACAGAAATAATGTCTCTGCGCCCATGCCTGTGGTGGCCCCAGATGGAGAGAATTTCATCTTGGGGTGTGCTTGGAAAACATAAAATATTTAGCCAATTGAGCCTCTTTCAGTCTATTTAACATAGTTGGGGGAAGAGGATTTTTAACTCTGACAACTATAAATATTTTAAAAGCATACAAAAACTCTGGAAATGTGTAATGGGTGCGTATGTGTCTCTATATGCCTATGCATGTAAATATGTAAGCATGAACCGGGGGTGCCAAAAAATTGTATACAAGTGGACACTTTAGTCAGTGTTGCTCAAGCAGTAGTTTGCCGTCATCAGCAGTGTCTGCATGCTGATGGGAACCACTTTGAGCACCTCTTGTAATTGCAGAAGTCAAACGTGACTTGTGTTCATCTTTTGTTATCGGGATATATTGAGTATAACAATTTTAATAGTTTTCCTTTTTTACAAGGTGTATACATTTTTTTGGCACCCTCTGTATATGCAAAGAGTGTGTGTCTGTGTGTGTGTGTGTGTGTGTGTGTGTGTGTGTGTCTAGATGTGTTTCTGTAGAAGGTCAATTGCATGGGCTTTAGCATCCAATAGACCTGTGTACAAATCTTAGGTTTCACCTTTACGGACCTCAGTTTTCTTCTCTGTACAATGAGGGTCAGTAATGCCTATTTCACAAGATTATTGTGTGGTTTCATTAAGATCAGCACAGTGCTAGTACAGAAAAAGCAGTCTATAAAAGAAAGTTGCTCTTAGTGTTGTGAGAATCTTTATCATTATCTCAGAGAACAGAGCTTCAGATTAAAGTCCTGGCTTAGTGACTAGCTCTCCTAAACCAATAACACAGGACAAAATAATTAAGGCAACTATTTTCAGCATTGGACAAGAGGCAGTACAGGGCTAGAATTCCTGAGAGGGTATTGCAGTTACTACGGCTATATTACAAATTACCCTGAAACTTAGTGAAGTAAAACAACCATTTACTATGTTCATAGATACTGTGGATCAGAATTTCAAACAGAGCACATCAGGGCACCTTGTCTCTTCTCTACAACGTCTGGATATGGAATCATCTGCAGGCTGTTTACTCACCTCACTGGTAGTTGATGTTGGCTGTCATCCGGGGGCCTCAGTTATCCATGTGGGCTTATCCACATGGTCTCTTCACGTGGGCTAGGTTGGGCTGCCTCAAAACATGGTGGCTGGTTCTCCAGGGTGAATGGAGAGAGAGAGAGAGAGAGAGAGAGAGAGAGAGAGTTGTGTTCTCTTTATGACCTACCATGTTTCCCCGAAAATAAGACTGGGTCTTATATTAATTTTTCCTCCAAAAGACGCATTAGGGCTTATGTTCAGTGGATGTCATCCTGAAAAATCATGCTAGGGCTTATTTTCTGGTTGGGTCTTATTTTCGGGGAAACACGGTAGACTAGGAAGTGGCATAGCATCACTTCAGCTGTACTCCATTGGCTGGGGCAGTCACAAGCCTCAGATCAAGGGGACCCCACGAATGGCAGGAGGAATGTTGAAGTCACACTATAAGAAAAATCTGGGAATAGATGTGTGGTCATTTAGGGAAATACAACCATCCACAGAAGGGAACCACACAAAATGAGACCCACGATCACCCCCGCTCTTTGCTAGGGTACAAATAATTCCCTGACTGTAGTGCAGGGAGATAGACCCCAGCAAAGCACAGCAGTCCTGCTGAGCTCTTGGGCAAAGGTCAGAGTTCAGGACATAGAAGAAAAGAAATCATAAAAACAAGCTGTGTGATCTTAAGCTAGTCCCTTCACTTCAGGCTGCAGTTTCCTCTGTAAAATAAGGGAGTTAAATTTCTTAAGTGACTTAAGCTTCTCTCCAGCACTAAGATTCTACTGGCTTTGATGTGTTTGCATGCACGTGACTATGTATGAGTCCATTTCCTCTGCCTGTGTGTCCGAGTCTGTCTGTCTGGATGTGTCTGTGCTCCCATGTCTGTGTGTATCCCTGTGCCCTGTGTGCATGGCTGTATGTGTCCCCTGTGTGCACACAAAGTAATCAAGTTGAAGGCTTTCCGGAGTGGGCTTTGCCTGGGAGGAGACTGATGGCTTACAAAGCTGCATTATGAACAAGTCCATTGTTGGCCTTAGGAAAACCAGGGCTGCTCACACTAGCGAGTAGGAAGGGCCTCTCCTGCTGAGTTGCAAAATTGAGAGTTAATGAATGACATCACCATCCTGGCCCCCCTCCTATTCCCAGCCAGGCCCTACCCTGTCCTCAGGCAACACAGACTATCCCAAGGGATCTATCTACCATGCTTTGCTCGGACCTTCTTCAGAATCACCAGGCAGTCTGTCCAGGACTTCCATTCCACTTAGTAGGTCTACACATATCTGCACAGCTACTCCTGGGGTGCTGTCCAACCAGCAGCTGGGGAGTTTGTTTCTCTAGGGAGACCCTGGAGGTCCTGTAGAGAATCCACCCCTAGATGCAGTGTCTGTTTCTCATACCCCAGAGCCACTCATTTAACTTTCTGTGAGTCAGAAACTCAGAAGCCTGGGTGTAGAAGCCGTTCCCAAGAGCTCAGCTCAGTGACTCAGTAAATAGAAGTGCAGAAGAAGCTCTGAAGGGTCCTAAAGGACCATGGGTTGGTGGAAAAGCAGTTGTCAAGCCAGGGTGAAAACCAAGAAATCTAGTAAAAGCTGGGTGGTGGAAGCGGGAACAAAGAAAAGAAATTCTCCCTAAACCCAGCCTTGGTTAGGGTATTATTTTATGCCTTAAACTTAGCCCTACAAGCCAATCGAAGACCATGGATTCCTCCAGCATGATTATGACATTAGGAAAAGTACAAGAGGGTCTGGATGGAGACGGCCCAGCTAATGTTTTCCGACTTCCTTAAGGATGGAAAATGAAAAAAGGAGCAGGGATTACAGTAAGAGGTATTTAGGTTACACCCAGACAGAACTTTGTGAATATGAGACTGGGGACAGGGAAAGAAGGAGTAGAGAGAGGAAGTCAGACAGAGGGAAGGGCAAATGGAAAGGGGCCGAGCTGGTCCCACTGCCCGGAGGCCTGCGATGGACCCCAGGGGCCAGAGAGCAAAAGCAAAGATTCCTGGCAGCGGATATTTGTCTTTGTGAAAGAACATGCTTCGGTCCTGTTGAATACCTGAGGCTTGTCAGAAGTCTGATTTGGGGTGTGATGGGAGATGTGATCCCAGCCTCTATTGCAAACTGAGTCCACCAGTTAAGCAGCTTCTTCCTTCTGTCCTGCCCCTGCACCGACTTGCAGAGGAGACAGGAGGAATCCAGCTACAAAGACCCCCTATTTTGCCTTTCTTATTGGAGGGCCATCTCCCAGGGGACAAAGCAGCTTGGCCCCTGCTCCTTCCATTTTAAAGCCTCTGAGTCACTTGTTTAAATGTGATATAAAATATCCTGGATAGATGTCAGAGGATGTGGATTCCAGTATTGGTTCTGTCGCTCACGAAGACCCTTTACAAAGAGAGTGCACTCCCGAGACTTACTTTCCTCATCTTTAAAATGGGAATAATAACACCTGTCCTGCCTATGTTTCTGCTAGGTGATTATGAAGTTCAAAAGTCTAATCCCCTTAAAGTTCTACAATAGTCAAGGACTCACTGCTCCTGATTACCAGAAAACATTTTTATTTATAGGATATACAAGGCAGAACTCCAGCTATTATCCCTTGCATCTTGACTTGACTACTAAGGCAAAAGATGGTTTGGATGATAGACCGGTCATGTAGTGACTATGCGAAGACAAAATTATAATGAAACATTAGATGGACTAAATCACAGGGAAAGCATCATGGTTTCTGTGTCAGCTTGCCATTTTGCAATTTTTAAATTTCTGGTTTCACTTTTGCTGCTGCAGTTCTTTGATATGGAGGGTGTCACAGCCAGTCTGTGCATATGAGAAGGGGAACTGCCCCTCCTAGACTTTCAGCAAGAAAGCTTTGTAACCATAGAGGGAAAAATAATGTTTTGGTGTTTTTTTAAGATTTTTTATTGGGGAAGGGGAACAGGACTTAATTGGGGAACAGTGTGTACTTCCAGGACTTTTTTCCAAGTCAAGTTGTTGTCCTTTCAGTCTTAGTTGCAGGGGGTGCAGCCCACCATCCCTTGGGGGAGTCGAACGGGCAATTGTGGTTGAGAGCCCACTGGCCCATGTGGGAATCGAACCAGCAGCCTTCGGAGTTAGGAGCTCGGAGTTCCAACCACCTGAGCCACCGGGCTGGTCCCGGAAAAATAATGTTTTTAATGGGACAATTATCATAAAGCTTTCCCAAAGCATCTCTTACTGGATTTTTATGGTGCTGCTGTAAGAAACATAAGCAATATTCTTTGGGGCACAGAGAAGTTAAGTAACTTTGTCATAGTTCATACAGGTAATCAGTTGTAGAAGAAAGGTTACAATAACAGACAGACCTGGAGTAGAGCTTAGCTCTAATCCAACCCCCTCATTTCACAGAAGAGGAAACTGAGGCCCAGAGAGGCACAGGAGTTGCCTAAGGGCACACAGCTAGCAGCAGCACCAGGGATAAAACTCAAGACACTCAATCCAGTGCTCCTGCCCTGTCAGGCCAGTGACTCAGAGTCCTGACTCAGGCCTGGATTCATTTTGCTACACCTTATTGTAGTCTTGCCCTACTCAGGATGGCCAGAATTTTTCTTTCCCTCAGGCATTACGTGGGCTGGGTCCTACACACCCACTGACAAAGACAAGTCAGGACTGGTACAGGACGAGAACCCCCAGAGTTCTGCTTCCACTCAGCTTCCTACATCCCAGGGAGAATTGTTTTCACTTTATCCAAACACCACAGCCACTCCCAGGGCTTTTCAGAGGCGACTTCCCAGGACAGCAGCCCCAGCCCTGACCAAGTGGGTGAGACAAGTTGGCACCAGGTTTAGGCCCGAGCAGGGTGAATCACCGAAGGGGCACAGCCCTCCAGCTTCCTCTGAACTCAGCACAAGCCTTGGGCTCTCTGAGAGAGGATGGGTGGAGAAGAGGGAACAGAGAAAACCCGGAGTTTGAATTGCAAGGCAGAGAGGAGCAGCCTGGGTGCTATCTCCATGAAGGAGGACGAGGTGACCATGTTGGAGCTCAGAGAATCCCTGAGAGGACATAAGCCCCCAGGAAAACTGCAGCCGGGAAGGGAAATGACTCCTCCAAGGTGGTTAATGTTAAACTAGGATGAGAACGAGAGCTTCACCTCCCACTCCTGCATCTTTTCCTGGGATCTCTTTGCCACTCTGTCCTCTGCCACACCCCTGCTCCGATGCAAACACGAGTGTTTCACTTTGCAGGGGGAAACTAAGGCATAGCAAATGGACTCACAGAAGAGGCTTAGGGACAGCTCCAAGACCAACGGGTGTCTCAACCCTGCCTCCTCCTCACCAGGGACATGGGTCTGCCCCCCTCAACAGGACTTTAGAGCCCTCATCACTGACGATATTAAGGGGACTCTTCCTTGTAATTAAAAATTTTTTAAATAGAGGTATATTAATCATAAAATAAGTATAAGGGAGTTCTTAAGTCCTCCATGATAACACTTCAGGGCTTTTATGGAAATATAAAATGTCAAATTCTTAAAATTTCCTTTTTTCATTCTTTTGGTGTATCTTGGCCGGTGCCCTGAACACGTGCTCACTGCCTCCCAGGAGTTCAGCTAGTCAACCCACAGCGTACCAGAGACAAGTCAGGAGAAAGGCCCAAGATTTCCCTCTGATGGACCCATGGAAAAGACCTCCACCCCCATCCTGCCCTCCACCCCACCTTTTCTTTTCCAAAGCACCAGGCACAGGCCCAGCCAGGAAACAGGAGACGCCGCTGCTAGTCAATTTCCCCTCCCTCCCATTTTGGCTTCATAGTTCCAGAACTGGAGCCAACAACCTGATAAGTTCTGGGTGGGTTTGGGGGGCGGGGCACAGGGAGTGCCAGCCTGTTGGCCTATGACCCAGTCTCTCCTGAGTTACTCAGCAAAACTGCTTGTAAGGAGACATTAATTCTCTGGCTTCCCTTAAAAAGGCAATATCTCTATCCTCACCAGGGGAAAGGGAAGAGGCAAAGAAAAGAACCAGGTACCTGTTTGTAGTCTTATTGTTTGGGGTGAGGCAATTCTGGGATAGAGCACCTGAATTGAGAACAGAGGTGTTAACTGCCTATTTAAAGCAGTTCCGATCTTCCAAGTGGGTTGAATTCCAAAAGTCTGTTGTCAATTTTCCCTCTAAGGTAAATCAACTAGATCACTATTTATTGAGCATTTATTACATACCAAAAACTATGCTAAATGTGCATTGCTTCATTTAATCCTTCTGAGAATCCCATGGAGTTACTCTTGCTCTCACATTGTGGGCAAGGAAATGGAGGCTCAGAGAAGTTAAGTATTTGTCCTCGGCCACCCAGTAGAATCAAGGTCGGGAATAGATTCTGGATTCCAAGCCTGGTGGCTATTCCATGATGTCACACTATATTGAACAGTAAACAGTCTTCCAGATTAAGCCACTGGAACTCAGTTATACATCCCCAAATAGTGTACATATGCAGAGAAAAAAGAAAACAGTAATGCTGAAATCCTAATAAATTAGTGCAGGAAAACAATAAAATGGAGCTGGAAAGTTCTGTTGTCTAAAATAAAGGTTCCTTAAGGAAAGTGGCTTTATTGAGAAGAGGACATGGAGGTCACAAAAGATGGATACAGTGAAATTCACAAAGAGGAAGCTGGGTACTTGCAAAGGCTTAGGGACTTGCCCATCCTGGCTCCATGTCTAGTTTCATTCCCATTTTGTGCCTTTTCCTTGAGGCAGAAGCTATGATTGGACTTCATTTAAGACGTACAGCAAAGAAAAGTGAGTAAGAGAACAAGGGAAGACAGAAAATTATTTCTGCATAGGTCACACAACAAGGAAGGGTCAAAATTAAGAGACAGTGTGTGTCTGTATGAGAATTAAGCAGCCGAGGTAACATTCTAAAGAATCCACTTATGGGGCTTTATCAGTGAGAAGGGCAAACCGGGAGCCAAGTCCATTGTTTCCCTATGGACAATGAGTCACACGCTTCTCTCCACTGGCTTCCAAGAACTTGGTTGCTGAGAGAGCAGCTTCCAGATATGTGAGGGCAGGAAGTAAGTAAAAGGTGTCTGGATGGTGGGATATTATACTAATTTCCCTGGGGGATCTCATCCCAGTCAGCTTCACACCATCCACATGCTGAAAGATTCCAGCTTCTCTGAGCTCCAGGCTCTTACAGCCAGCGTCACTTAACAGTATTCAGTTCATCTTAATCCCACCACCCCCGTCTGTTCCTCCCTCGGGCTTCCTCATACAGCAATGGCATCACCCTCCAAGGCAAAAATTTAGGAGCCATTCTGGATTCCTTCCTTTCATTTCTCACAATTAAGCCATCATAAAGAGGAAAACAAAAGTCACTTGTCTCACCCTGGCTGACAGTACTCCTCTCTCTCTCTCTCTCTCTCTCTCTGACGTCCTCACGTGCCCTGCTGCTTCTCATTCACTGAGCTCCAGCCTTCCTTCTTCTGTTCCTTAAACACACAACGTCATTTCTAGCTCAGGGTTTTTGCATTTGCTGCGGCCTCTGCTTTGACCGGCCTTTCCCACCTCCCTGGATTGGCTAGTTACTTCTCACTCTTTAGAACTCAGATCAATTATCAGCTCTTTAGAGCGTCCTTCTCTGACCCCCTGATGTAAAGTTTCTCTCTAAATTATTCTTAATCACATCACCTGGTTTCTTTTCTTTATCGCTCCAAGACTCTCTCCTTTATTTGTTATCTGTGCTTTTATTGTCTATCTCTATCCAAACAGGCTCCTTTAGGGGTGTCTTGTTGACCATTGCACCTGGCCAGGTACCTCAATTAACAAATGGATGAATGAAAGGAGGCAGTTGCAGGTTTCAAATTCAAAAAGTACTTTTGTGAAGAGTTAAGTTTTTATACAAACCCTGGGGTTGAGGGTAAGTGCATCTGTTTTTCTTGAGCCTTAAACATATATCTGTATTTTGGGAGAGGAGAATTAATTGTTTAGGAAGAAGCCAGAATTAGATAAGTAGTTCCCAATCCATGCAGGGCAGAGTCCGTAGGTGATCAGCTCAACGCTTGGTCCCCACTAGGAAACTTCCCGGAGAGCTGAGATGTGTCAGGCGCAGAGTTGAGGCCTATGCATAGTGCATATTTACATAATACGTATTTTAATAGTTCCTCTGCATGGAGCCCCTACGAGATGACAGGTGCTATGCTAAGTACTTTATATTCACTATTGTGATTAATTCTCACACACACACACACACACACAAACCTGTAAAGTCGGTACTATTTCTAAGCCCATGTTCCAGATGAGAAACCGGTGGTTTAGAGAAGTAGCTTGCTAAGTGGTCTTCAAACACAGAGCCTGACTCCAGAGCCCGACTCCAGAGCCCATAACTCTAGCTTCCCAACAATGCCATGAGATACGTAGCGTAGGGACTGCCTGGCCAGTTTTAGAAATAAGGAAGCTAAGGTGCAGAGATATTGAGTGCTTTGCCCAAGACCATCCAGCCAGTCATGGGTGGCCTGGGACTGAGTCCGGGTCCTTCTGACTTTGATCCCAGGACTCTTTCTGCTATAAAGCTCATAGACCCTATAGGGACAAGGGGTGCAACCAGGCATGATGTATGTGCCATGGGTGCTTGGAGACCAAGGGAGGAGAAAGGATGCCTCCCAATGGGAAAAGCTGATGTTCCTCTCTCCCCCAGGCGTTTCTGGAGAAGTATGGATATCTCAGTGAGCAGGTCCCCAAAGCTCCCACATCCACACAATTCAGCAATGCCATCAGGTAGGATGAGAGACATGGAGAACTTGGGGGCTCTGGGGTATAAATTTGGGTCCCTTCTTCCCTTCTCCTAGAAGGCTGGCCTCCCACGTGTCCAGGAGGCCACGCTCCATTGCTTCCTCTCTCCCCAGCCCCAGCCTCCTGCTGTCTCCAAGGAGGCTCCCTGCCCGCTCCCCCCCCAACCCCCCTCCCTTTGTGGTCCTTGATCTCAGTTCCTCCTGACAGGGAGTTCCAGTGGGTGTCCCATCTGCCCATCAGTGGCATGCTGGACCCTGCCACCCTTCGTCAGATGACACGGCCCCGCTGCGGGGTGGCAGATACTGATAGTCAGGCAGCCTGGACGGAGAGGGTCAGTGCCCTGTTTGCGGGACAGCAGGCCAAAATGAGGCGCAAGAAACGCTTTACAAAGCAAGGTGAGCACTGTGAAAATCTAGCTAGGCTCGGATTCCCCACCATCCTGAAGCCCGATGGCCAGAAAAAACAGTAACCGAGTCGGTAACCTCGTCACTAGGGCAGGGGAGGGGAGCCCAGTGGGCAAATAGGACCTCTGGTACTTGAGGACCATGTTGTAAACACAGACATTTAAATCAGAATTACACCTACGCCGATGAATGTTCATTGTGCAAGTATTTTCCAGAGAAAAACCCCCGTCAAGCCCGCTTAATTCCTGGATCAATTTGCTATGCAGGGCGGTTAAACTGTTGCCAACAGTTTTTCCTTTATATTTTACTGAAGTTATTTTCATTAGAATTGATTCTTTTGCATAAGAATTATTCCACAAAGATATGCTTCATCGATCAGTTTTAGTTTGCCCACAGCACATTTTAAACAGCTGTATTGAAACACAATTCACATACCATACAATTTACCCATTTAAAGTAAATCCGGTGGCTTTTGGTCTATTCGCAAAATTGTGCAATGATCACCACAATCCAATTCCAGAATTATTTTCTTCACTTCGAAACAGACACCCCCGCCCCTACCCCCCCCCCCCCCCCCCCCCCCCCCCCCCCCGGCTTCTGGCAACCACTAATCTACTTTCTGTCTCTACGGATTTGCCTATTCTGAACATTTCATCACAGCACATTTTACACATTACAAATCCTGCTGTTGTGACTTTCCTTTTATAGTTCTGGTTTTTCTCTTCCCTTCTCCGCTTCCTCCTCTTTCTCCTTCTTTGACCAAATCCAATTTTCCAGGGTCAAATATTACAGATCTAAGATACATAAAGATTTTGTTCTCCTGTCAAGTCTTCACCAATAACAAGTTTTGCTGCGTGTGATTTTAACATCTTGGTTGTTTTTACTAAATCTAATTTTCTGGGATCCATTTTTGAGGTTTTCAAGATCTCTGACAAGCGGGGCTTGTTTAATCAATCAGGTTTTCACCTAGCATTAATTTTACTATAAGGACTATTGCCTCTTTGAATTTGCTTTCACTACTTTTACCAACGATAACCATTATGAACAGGACAGAAGGCACATGGTTTATTTTCATTTCTTAGCTAATTCCAAGGAAAATTGTGGGCATTTCTTCTCATCCGTTGGAGAATGGCTGTTTCCAGGTGTTTGCCAATCCGAGGTCTATGGGTCCCCAGTACTGACCGCTATGTTTCTGGGCAGCAGAGGAGAGGGCAGGTACCGTATTTCCCTGAAAATAACACCTAACCAGAAAATAAGCCCTAGCATGAGTTTTCAGGATGACATCCCCTGAACGTAAGCCTTCATGCGTCTTTTGGAGCAAAAATTAATATAAGACCCGGTCTTATTTTCGGGGAAACAGTAGAAGAGAAGAGCAGCATGAGCACAGGAGACCCTGGCAGAGCAGGAAGGGCAGTGTCCCCGGAACCGGAACCGGGGAACTGGGTTCAGCTGTGCAAGCTGAGCTGTCACTTTGCTGTTTCCTCACCCGAGACAGGCCCCTTTGGATTGCAGAGGAGAGATGGACTCTGATTCCCGAGGGGAAGGGGCTTACGGGAATACAGTAGGAAACGGGGCAGCCCCAGAGGCAGACTGGGCAGGGGCAGGCACATCCAGGCTAGAGGTGGTCTCACAGAGAATTGAGATGATGCCTCCTAGATGTTCAGGGCCCGACCTGAGCACTCAGGATACTTCCTTCTGGCAGCATCTCATCCTCTCATGCCCCAGGGGAGAATCTGAGAGAGTTTGTTTGTCTCTGCCCAGTTTGGAGCATCTCTTTTGGACAGAGATGTGGGCTGAGGTACCTCCCAGGCAGGTGGCCTCACCCCACCAACCTAGCCCCGTTGCACTGTCTGACACCGACCCCTGGTCCAGACAGCAGTGGTCAGGTTAGACAGAGAATTTCCCTCTTGCTCACAAATGATCCATAGCAGCTTCACTTCTTTCACTTCCTGGGTGGGAAGACATTCCCTAGAAAGAAGCTAGGAGCTTGGCAGGCACTGGGCGTTTCCTATGCCTTAGGAAAGAAAATGTAATAATAACAGCTAACACGCTGAGCATTTATGACGTGCCAAGCCTGCTTCCAAATGGGTTAACTCGTTTAATCCCGTAACAACCCTATGAGAGAGGTACCATTTTTATCCTCATTTACAGATGGGCAAACTGATGGACAAAGGGCTTAGGCAAGTTTCTCAGGAGCCTGAGTGTTAGCCACGCCTTCTTGTCATTGGGAGGATTAAGGGAGATTCCAGATGTGGATAACCCCAGAATATGGGTAGGTGCTTAAAAAATGATGTGGATTTCTAGGCCAGTGACTTTCCACTACGTGGGTTGAATGCCATGCTGCTGAAGCTGCCTCCACAGCAGGCTTGCCAGCTGAAGTAAAGGATTCCCAGTTAAACCTGAATTTCAGATGAACAACAAATAATTGTTTTGTTTTTACATACTCATACTAAAAACACTATCTGTTGTTTAACTGAGATTCAAATGTAACTAGGCATTCTGTATCCTGAATCGCTAAATCTGGCAACCTCCTTCTGAGTGCCCTCCCCTCTGTGCCTGCAGGGCTGATGTTTAAGCCCCACTGCTCCCTCAGAGCTGCTGGGAATGGGGAACATGGGGTGTGTGGGGGTTTTGGGAATGGGGCAGAAAGGAAGAAAGGTATGGGTGCTTAGAGCACCCAGCACAAGTCAAGCAGCTTCCCACTGCTAAGTCTTATCAACCCCTTTTAGCAAAGGAGGAAACTGAGGCGTGGCGGGATTTCATAATTTGTTATGTAAGGTTGTAAGTAGAGGTACTGAGATTCTAACCTTTGTTCTTTCCACAGTACCTTTGCCCATTGGGAGTCTGGACTCAGCCAGGGTCCTCCCCAAGCAAGGAATCTAGCTGTCCTCCTTCCCGTATCTCCTTTTCCTTTTCTCTTCCCTTTTGGATTTTGGAGCAAGGCTGTGTGTGTGTTGGGAGGGAGGCGGATGGTACAAGGTGCTAATATGGCCTGGAGCTCACCATGGAAACCAGGCCTCCCTGGCCAGGAGTTTGGGATGGGGCCTGAAGTGGCCAGCCTACTCCAAGGACACAAGTTTGGAAAAAAACCAGGGGAGAGGGCTCAGGCTGCCTGCCAGCACTTCCTTCCTGTCTGGCAGGCACACCAACGACCCGCCACCCTGCTCCCTTTCAAAGGAAAATTAGTCATTTTCTCATTATTGCTATTCCTAGTTGTCTTCTCTATCCTCCCTAAGCATACACACACACACACACACACACACACACACACACACACACACACACACAGTTTCACAGAAGATTTTTATCCTGTGAAGTATCACCTTCACTGGCTACCTAGAGTGAGAGAATTGCCCACCCTCCCTGTTTCCTGCCCTTGGAGGGAGGGGTACCCTAGCTGCAAAGATGCAGAAGGATCTGCTTTATAGTTTTCTAGAAGCTTGAAGGTTGGGGCATGGAGGGGAGGGTTCTGGGAGTTGGGAGTCAGTTACCCATAGCAGGGTATGGAAGAGCCCAGCACCCGCCAGCCAGTGTCCAGTGAAGTCTTACAATGCACTAGAATTGTTACTGGCGCCTCTGGACGCCAGGCCTTCCCTCCCTTAGAATCTTTCCCTCTTCCCTCCCTGAGGGTTGGTCACTGACTGGGAGGGGCTGGGTGGCTGCCAGACCAAACAGGCCTGAGGAGGCAGCATTGCCTTGAATGGAGCTTTGCTCAGGGGTGGAAGAGGCACTTCCACCGGGGACGGGGGAGGGAAAGGGCACTCAGCTCCTCTGCTCTCTAAGACTCTCCCTTCCATCTGGAGAATTTTAGCTCATGCAGAGCCCCTGCTTTGACCCAAAGAAGCGATGTTTAGGTGAATTTTTAAGCCTCAAGTCTTAGCAAATAGCCTGTTCATGCCCCCTTCCTGGTTCAGGCAAAGACTTCCCCAGGACAAAGGGGCAGGAGGCCTGAATCTTCAGCTGCCCCACCAAGGGGAGAGGGAACTGTGCCCACTAGCCTGGTCTCCTAGCACAGCCACCCACTTGTCACCCATGTCCCAGGGATTAGGTCCATTTGGGAAGTTAAGATCCGAAACTGAGATCGAGCTGTGAGTCTTCCACTTGGGGCTACAATCTCAGCTTGCAGAGCTCAGAATTAGCCCGTGAAAAACTCAGAATATGGGTCTCTATACAGCCT
This sequence comes from Rhinolophus hipposideros, assembly GCF_964194185.1. Classification (NCBI taxonomy): domain Eukaryota; kingdom Metazoa; phylum Chordata; class Mammalia; order Chiroptera; family Rhinolophidae; genus Rhinolophus; species Rhinolophus hipposideros. Next base: position 21,814,080 of record NC_138066.1, on the reverse strand, counting down.
GGTCCTGGGTGTGTGGTGAGCTGCACCTGGACCCAGACTAGCTGTCCTGGGGCTCCAGCAAGAGGCCTGCCTCTCGGGCCTCAGGGAGGAATTGCAGTTTTGGACAAAGGAATAGAAACACTTAACTAAGTGGAGATGGAAAAATTTCTCTCAGTCAGTGACAAAACACACCCTTTGTTCTTATTTTGTTTTCACCTCAGAACTCTCCAGAGTCCCTGAGGAAGTGAGGGGGAGGACACGTGGTCAGGGAAGGACCTGGACTAAATGGGTCTTGTGGTTACTTGTCAGCGCAGGCCCCAGCCACTGGAAAGGGAGGCAGCAGGAGTGTGTGAAGGGTGCAGAGGAAGAAGGAATGAGGGGCAGTAGTGCCTGTGACCCCCGTGGGAAAGGGCCGGCATTTGCTGCCAGCAAGAGGTGCGGAGTGGTTTTCAGGCTCAGCCCAGTCTGTAGGGAAGAAGACCCCAGGCCAGAGGGTTCTTCAGGTTGGGAGCTTTTCCTGGGTAATGGCTACATCTCCCCCATCATTCTGGGACTTCCTCAGGCCAAGCCACTAGACTGGGGACTCTCCCGGACAAGGGTAGTTCTGTCTAAGAGTAGTGTTACCCCAACCAAATGGGGGCCTTCCCAAGGCAAGGGCTGTCTTCCCCACCAGATCACAGGCTCCCTAGGGGAAGGCCTATCCGCCCATCCTATATATGTGGCCCCCAAGAACTCCCCGTCGGTTCTGTAGCAGGTATGACTAATGCAGCCTCTCTGGGTGGCAGGCAACAAGTGGTACAAGCAGCACCTCTCCTACCGCCTGGTGAACTGGCCCCAGCACCTGCCTGAGCCGGCAGTTCGGGGAGCTGTGCGTGCCGCCTTCCAGCTGTGGAGCAACGTCTCGGCGCTGGAGTTCTGGGAGGCCCCAGCCACAGGCCCTGCTGACATCCGCCTCACCTTCTTCCAAGGGGACCACAATGATGGGCTGGGCAATGCCTTTGATGGCCCAGGTGCTGACACAGAGCCTCTGTCCCATGTGGCAGGAGGGGAACCCAACTAGGAGAGGTAGTCCGTGGAGCGCAATGGAGCATTCAATCTCCCTGTAGCCTTTTCCAAGCTGCATCTTCAGTCCCCTCATCTATAGAATAGAAACAGTGACCCTGCCTTATTATGTGCCACATGGCTGGCGGGATGGTCAGATGAGGTTCTGCATGGAAAGTGCTTTGCAAACTCTAAAGAGTGTTATCGACTCTGGGAGAATCTTCTAAGGTCCTGTCGTCCATCTCCTGCCTCTAGACAAGCCTGTGCCTCTTTTGCTCTCCAGGAGTGGAAGTTCTCCAGACCCAAGCCCTAAAAATATCCAGAGGCTGCCACCCCCACCCTACTCCTGCCCTCCCCGCACCCACTACCATAGTCACTGCCACAGGGCAAGAGGCATTCTATCCCTCCAGACGGTTCTCCTATTTAGCCCTAACCTGTAGGCTCTGGCTGCCATTTAAATTGCTCTCCTCCCATTCTGCCCAACACTGGCCTTCAGAACCAGAATGCAGGCTCTCTACGCGTCCTCCTAATCCTTTCCACTGAGGAGGAAAGAAACCTAATCAGACCCCTTCAGGTGGGGACTTAAGCCCTTATGTGGCCTGGGTACTTGGACCCCCACTCCCTTGCACTCTTCTGTTTTTCATCAAGCCTGCTCAGAGCAAAGCCCATTTCCAGGCCCTGCTACTGGGACCAGGGTAGGACTGGAAGACACCTAGGCTTTTCAAGAATCCACGTGTAAGACACATGTGCTTGAGTGTACCTCACTTCACCCACGATGTCTACATGAGATGTTTATGTCCATACCCAGGTGGAGTCTAGTAGATAAGACAGCGCTGGACGGGGAGTCAGCACTCTGATTTGGGACAGGTGCTTTGTCTTTTGGAGTTTAGTCAAAAACCTACCCATCTCTCTCCCAGGATTATTGTGAGAGTTGAATAGAAAGGGTTAACATTGCTCAAAGCGCATTCAACTTAGGAGGCCAGTATTCCTCCTGCACTAGGCCAACGCTCCAGGCCCACGAGGCTCTCCTTTAATGGCAGCCTGTGGAGCTGTGTCCCAGTTAGCCCAGGCTCCAAGAAGGCAATGCTGGAAGGACCCTCAACAGACTTTGAGGCTGACATTATCACAGTGCAGTTTGCTGACCCCTGCCCCTGCAAAGTGAATGTGAGAGGTGAGGCCCTTGCAATTATGTAACTGATAAGCTCTATCTGGGGCAGGAGACAGGCTTGAGAATCACTGATCCAGGCCAACTCCCTCTGTTTGCTCCTATTATGAGCAGGGAGGTAGAGACCCACAGAAGGGCCCTGGCAGAGGGAAGCAAGAGTACAAGAATATATATACTGTTTATTTAAGAAAATATACCTATACGTAAACACAGCCAGCGCCCAGATCAAGAAACAACTTTACCAACGGCCCAGAAGGTCCCATCATGCCCCATTCTGGGGTAACCATTATACTGACTCCTAAATCTTTCTGGAAAGCAGTCCTGTGTAGCATTTATTATGTGCTAGGCTCTAAGCAGTATATGTAGCATACTCAGATACACAATCCCTTTTTAATCCTCAGAAGAACCCTGTGAGGAAGAACCTCATTATCATCACCCCCCTTTTCAGATCAGGAAGCTGAGACCCAGAGGGGTGAGGCGACTTGCCCAAGGCCACATGGCTAGTAAATGGTGACAACCGGGTTGGCCCCAGGCTGTCTGTGCATCACGCTGCTTCTTAAGCGTCCATACCCCACGGCCTAGTAATGTGTTCACTGCTCCACACTTCAGCTTCTGCCGGATTTAATTAGGAGGGAAATTATTCAGCAGACAACAGCCATACCCCTCCCCCCCATGGCACTGGTCCCCCGGGGCGGTGGGAACTTGGGGGCGAGGCGGGCGGTAGTTCCTGCTGACCCTCTGCGACGCCTGCAGGGGGCGCCCTGGCGCACGCCTTCCTTCCCCGCCGAGGCGAAGCGCACTTCGACCGCGACGAGCGCTGGTCCCTGAGCCGCCGCCGCGGGCGCAACCTGTTCGTGGTGCTGGCGCACGAGATCGGCCACACGCTCGGCCTCACCCACTCGCCCGCGCCGCGCGCGCTCATGGCGCCCTACTACAAGAGGCTGGGCCGCGACGCGCTGCTCAGCTGGGACGACGTGCGGGCGGTGCAGAGCCTGTATGGTGAGCCCCCGGCTGTGCCCACCAGGGGTCCCACCCTTGCCTCCAGGCCCTCCTTGCCCTGCAGTGCTTAGGTACCGACTCCTCAAATTGGATCCCCCAACCTACGCGCAGGATTCTGGCCTCCCGGTCACCGGTCCTGCCAAATCCTGAAGCCTCAGCCTCCCTTCAAACCTGAAACACCTCTGGCTCCTGGCCCGCATGCCCGCCGCCTGTCAATCCCAACCAGTCCCTGCGCGGTCCTCCCTCGCGTTCCAATTCCCGATTCTCGCCCAACCTCTGGCCTTGGCAGCTCCTCCTACTGGGTCTGCCGCATCACCCAGACCCGGTCCCAAGTCCCATCTCTCCCCCATCCCAGATCCCAGAGCCCTCCTCATTCCTGCTCCCAGCTATAGTCTATCCTCCAACCTCCCCCCTCCATCACGCTGATGCCCACTTTCCCCCTAAGCCTGGGCCTCTGCCTGGTGGTGGATTCAGACAAGGTCTTCCCTCCCAGAGTGACTTGGCCACCCAGGGACCTGCCTGGACCGCAGGGCTGTCTCCCTTAGAGAGGGTGGTGTGGTGGGCAGGGCCAGGAGCTCTGAGTTCAAGTCTCCTTTCCATTCCTGATTAGTAATTGCTCTTGGGCAAAGCATTTCCTTTCTGAGAGCCTTCAGTTAGTTACTCCTTCTGAGAAAATGGATAATAACTGAGGCCCTGCTTACCTCACAGGGCTGTTGTACTAGTGGGTATGAACATGCTTTGTAGCCTAAGAAATCTACACAAATGTAATAATAACAGCTGCTATTTTATGAGTGTCTACGGTGGGCCAGGCAATTGACATGCAACATAACCATGAAGTAAGTATCTTTGTCCATAGATGAGGAGAATGGGGATCAGAGAAGTTAGGCAATTTGTCCAAGGTTATACAGCTCGGAAGTAGCAGACCAGGATTCAGGAACTGGTGCCAAATTCTAAGCTGGTTGGACGCTGCCTCACTCTCATAAGTGAAGTGTAACGATGTAATTACTGTAAGTACTGTAATTATCACAGCCTGGGCCCCTGAACACTGCCTTCATGCCATCTGCTTTGTCCAAGACTCAGAGAAGAGGATCTCTGCACTTCTTAGTTCCAAACCCTTGTTTGGACCCCCACTCCAATTTTATCTCAGTATGTTCCTCTTTCCCAGACTGTTTGATAGGAGATAGGGCGTCTGAGTTCACACCAACAGCCAAGGACAGTTCTTAGCACACACCCCCCCCCCCTCATATCATAGTGATTAAAGGAACAAAGGGGTAGGTCTTGAGCCCTCAACGCACACCCCCAACCAGTGTGCATTCTCTCCCTCTTCTCCTTCCCCATGAAGGGAAGCCCCAAGGGGGTTCTGTGGCCATCCAGCTCCCGGGAAAGCTGTTCACTGACTTTGAGGCCTGGGACCCCCACAGACCTCAGGGGAAGGACTCCGAACCCCAAGGTCCTAAATATTGCCACTCTTCCTTCGATGCCATCACTATAGGTAAGAGGATCCTATCTGTGCCTCGCTTCCTTCTTCCCTCCTCCCCCACATTTTCAGGGGTCTCCAGAGCTGGAGTACAAGGTGGGGGGGGGATGAATTACAAAATCCAAAATTCCCGTGCCACAAGCCTTCTGCTGGGTAGCAAACCCATGCCAAGCAACATGCTGTTTCCTCTTGTGCACTTCCCCCTGTGCCCCAACTGTGCACGCTACACCCTCTCTCATCAGTTTGGGAAGCTGGGTTCAAGGAACGCACCTTCTCTGGAAGGAAAGCAGGAAGCTGATGGTCACTGCTCAACTCTCTTGTTTCTCTGGGCAGATGGGCAACAGCGACTGTACATTTTCCAAGGGAGCCATTTCTGGGAGGTGGCAGCTGATGGCAATGTCTCAGATCCCCGTCCACTGCAGGAAAGGTGGGCAGGGCTGCCCCCCCACATTGAGGCTGCCGCAGTGTCATTGGAGGATGGAGACTTCTATTTCTTCAAAGGTACCAGCCCTGGGGCAGATGAGAAAATTGAGACCTGGAGAGGGAAGGTGTCCTGCTCAAGGTCAAAACAGGAGGAGGCATCTCAATTCCCATCCAAACCTGTGGGCCCAGGAAACTCTACCAGGAGATTCTTTCAGTCAGTGGTGGATTGGCGAGGTGGTGGTGGTCAGGGGGGAGGAGGCAAGATTGTCCTAGACAGAGAGGGTGGGGCAGTTTCAGAGAAGACTCTAGAGGGAAGCACAGGACAATTTCTGAGCTCTGCTTTCAGCAGACAGTGTACCTTCCTTGGAATCCTGGCTGTGTGGATTTGGGCGTGTCACTTAACTCTTGGAGCTTGAAATTCTTGAATGGGGAAAACAGTCTCAGGTTTGTCAGGTAAAAAGGACATGATGTCTGAGGAGTGTGCAGTATATTACTTCAGTAAAGAATGTCCATTCATTCATTCATTCAACAAATATCGAGTGCCTTCTATGCACTAGACACGGTTGGAAGTGTTGGGATACAGTAGCAAAACCCTCTATCCTCCTAAAACCATTGGTAGTAATGACAGTGAAGAAAACCCCTGGCCTTCCCTAGAGTCCAATCCTCAACCAGGGAGGGGACCCGGCTACCTAGGCCAGGGTAGCTCCTTCCTCGCTCTCTGCCCTCTGCTGACACCTGCTGGAAGTTTAGGCCACAACACTTGCAGTACTGTTGAAGCACTAGTAGGAACCATTTGGATTATCACCAATAGTAACCACCTTGGGCTCCAACACAAGGGGCAGTAGGGATATAGGGGACAGGTGGGGTGGAGGACCAAAGGGCGAGAGCTGCCAGCTCACCCTGGCTCTTCCAATGCCCCACAGGGAGTCGATGCTGGAGGTTTCGGGGCCCCAAGCCAGTGTGGGGCTCGCCACGGCTGTGCCGGGCAGGGGGGCTGCCCCGCCACCCTGATGCGGCCCTCTTCTTCCCTCCTCTGAGCCGCCTTGCCCTCTTCAAGGGTGCCCGCTACTACGTACTGGCCCGAGAGGGACTGCAGGTGGAGCCCTACTACCCCCGAGGCCTACAGGACTGGGGGGGTGTCCCTGAAGAGGTCAGCGGCGCCCTGCCCCGACCGGACGGCTCCGTCATCTTCTTCAGAGATGACCGCTACTGGCGCCTTGACCAGGCCAAACTGCGGGTGACTGCCTCGGGCCGCTGGGCGGCAGAGCTGCCCTGGATGGGCTGCTGGCACGCCAACTCAGGGGGCGCCCTGTTCTGAAGGCGCCACCACCACCTCTTAGTGAACTGTTGGCGTCCTCAAAGTCAACATGTATCGCCTGCCCCAGGGGCAGAAAATGTCTTGGAAGTCTCTCTGCCTCCCTGCTGCAGACCCAGCACAGAAGGTTGTGTTTGTTCCCCGGAGAACATGGCATTGTCTCTTCTGTCCTCCCACGACATGGAGGTGGGGCTGGGATCAATCCAAGGAGAAGCCAGAAAGGGTCCCAGACCTTTTCCCCAAGGACTCGTTCCTCCCCAAGCCTTGGGGATGTTTTTCTTCCACTAAAGGTGCAGTTCTTCTCTATAAGGCGGAAGCACTGGGCAACCAGGGGCCGTGCAAATCTCAATGGAGAGGTTGGGACCACTTTGCAAGACTGTTGCCTTACCCTCAGGACCTCCTGGCTCAGTCTTCAGAGAATTGTGTCATATTTAATCAGAGGCTCCACCTCAGGAAGCCTGGATAGGCTGGTACGAGGGTCTCCAACCTCAGAGGCCCTGAGGGGGATTGAGACCCAGAGCAAGAGGGAAAGGATGCAGGCCTCCTGGGCCCTGGCTTTTTGTGGGAGGCTGGAATAAAGAGGTGTCCCCAGTGGTGAGCCAGGGGGGCACAAATCAGCCTTCCTTGGAATGGTTTCCAGTGAGAATAAGCGGGCATGGGTGCTGCGGAGGCTGAGACCACATTCTACTGGCCAAGCCAGAACCAGGAGGCTGTGTGTGTTTGTGTGTAGTTGTGTTAGGGAGAAGGGGCCTCCCCTCAAAAAGCAAAATGTCCTAGCCCCCCTTCATTCCCTCAGGCCAGATGGAGAACCACATGTGGCAGGGAGTGGGCAGGGGCATCTCTGGAGGTCTGCAATGCTGCAGGCTGGGGGCAGGCCTTGTGCTCACTCACAGTGGCCCCATTCTCCGGGCCACACACTCAGCATTCCAGGAGTTCGTCCTGCTGGGCCAAGAATAGCTAGGATTCCTGGAGAAGGAACCAGCTCCCCCAGCCGCCCTGTCTTCTGCCTCAGCTAGTCGCAGCGGTTCAGCATCTGGTTCTCCTCCCTCCACGTCTGCCAGTGCCTCCTTTGCACACACACTGACCTCAGCTGGACCGGACTTCCAGGGGGAGGGGAGAATGGTCTGGCAAGATTCAGCGCTCAGCTCCCCGTGGGCATTCCCGGTCCTGCCCTGTGCCTTGATTTTTTTTCTCTGCTACGAGGGGAGAATGGCCTTTGACAGCCCTGAGATACAAGTGCTTTGTTCCACCCCAGGGAGGCAGAGGGAGGAGGCACTTGGCCTGCCCTTTCCCTTCTGACCTGAACCTCTGCAGAGGCGAAGGAGGACCAATGTCATCCTTCTCAGGGGAGCCACCTTGCCCCCACCCAAAGGCACTGACACTTTGCTTAGAGGCTTTATTGAATGAGTTGAGGGGAAGGGGCAGGTGTCTCGGAGGGGTAAGGGAGCCTTGAGGTGCTTTCCTCTAGGCGATGCCTCTGCTCAGCAGGCCAGAAGGACCTGAAATACCCGAGAGATGAATGTGAGGTTGTGCCAGGGGACACCAGTCAGGTGGGCAGTGGCACTGGGTGTGTGTTGGCGGGGTGGAGGGGGGCCCAGAGGCACTATAGGAACCATGGAGCTCCAGGTGACGTTGGGCTCTGCAGTGGGTGGGCGCTAGATGACAGGTGGGCCTGCTAGCTTGAGGGGCCACTCTGAGAAGGGACAATTCTGTGAGCTGTGCTCGAGAGCGCTCCGCATCAAGGGACGGGAGAAGGTTGCCGGGAATTTGGGATCAGGCGAGCATGGAGAGCACAGAGTTTGGCAGCGGGGACGCTCCGGGTCCCCTGGCGACCCCCAACTCACCCAGGTCCGGGTGCTCCAGAACACAGTGCGCCACGTAGGCCGGAGGGCTGTGCAGGGTCCTGCATTTCTTGCAGAAAAGGATCTCGCAGCGCGCACAGCCCCCGCCGCGCGGTGGTGGTCGCCGCGTCTCCAGCACGCACCGCTCCTCCGAGAGGCTCCGCTTTCTACGGGCGGGGACACGGACGCTCAGGGCACCGCGCCGTCCCCTTCCGCCCGGGCTGCGGCGCCAGCTGTCCTGCCGGAGCCCAGGTGCGCGCCCTCACCTGTCGACTGGAGCCGCCAGGCTGCCGAGCAGCGCCAAGGGGCTGAGCCAAGCCCAGAAGCCGAAGCCCGCGAGCCGCAGCAGCGCCAGCCGCTGGGTGCTGGCGTCCGGGCGCAGCGGGCAGTAGGACACCGAGCCCCCCTCGGCCTCCCGGCACTCCGCCTCGCCCGGGGCCGCGCCCTCCCGCAGCGGCCTCTCCTGCTCTTCCTCCTCCGACCCCTCCTCCGCGGACTCCGCCTCCGCCTCCCTGGCCCCCGGCTCCTCCGGTGCTTTCTTCCACAAGGGGGTCTTCAGGCCTGCGGGGCGGGGAGAAGGTCACTGCAGGCCCCCTGTCCTGGGTACCCTGCCTGTTGCTCACAACCCCGAGCCCCGAAAAAGTCAGGCATCTGAAAGACAGCGCGTAGGAGCCAGTAGGACTCCAAGAGAGGGTGACAGTGCCCAGGATTTCCTGGGTGAGGGAGGGCCTGCCTGGCTGCTCCTGATTTCCTAGTGTCATGCCGGGATGTCATGTGGAGTCTCTTCTGGGGTCTCTAGTTCCGCTCCCCGCATAAGAACACAGGACATGGTGAGGCCAAAAAGGAACACCCACGGAGCCATAGATAGGGGAGTCATACCACTATATTCTCACTGGCGGCTGGGTTGGAGACACACGAGGCAGGAGCCACACGATCCGCAACCTGCCGTCCACTTGTCTCTGCCAGCCAACCCACTTACTAGCTGCAATCCGCCTCTCCGCAATCCTTAATCCACACTCCGCCACGTCAGGCCACTACACCACCACACTACCACACTTTGCTAGCTTAGCCGCAGCAGTTATATGTGGCCAATGGCTCACTGGTTACAGCTGACGGCCAACTAGCCACAGCTGATGGCCATCCAATCACAGTTCATGGCCATTTACTACCTGAGCCAGCGCCTTTCCACGTGAGGCCGAGAGCCTGGAAACTGCACTCCTGGCTCTGTGCCCACACCCAGGTTTCTGCATGTTCTAACTGAGGACTCTGGGCATCTCACACTGCTCCATTAAGCTGTCTCCTCATCTGTGAAATGGAAAACAGTAGTGCCTATCCCAAGGGTGGTGAGGCAGGTATGAGATCCTGTCTAAGGTGCCCAGCCCAGGGCTTGGCAAGCGGGAAGCAATCCACAGGAGACAGCAATGAGGATTGCAAACCTGGAAGAAATTATGGCTCCTTGCCTTGCTTCTAATTGGCTCTAGGATGGGTACTGATCTCTGCATAGGGCTGTCAATAAACATTAAGTGCCCTGGTTGAAATTCCCACAGGTGGTTGTATATGTATATATATTTTTTCCTGTATGGGACATCTTTCTTCAGTGGGCCTTGCCTTAAGGAAGCTAGCATCCATCACCTGTGGTGGAGTGTGTGAGCAGGTGGGCACACAGCGCCTCCCTATGATTAAAACAAGGCACCTCAGATGGGCAGAACCATCAGAAAAAATGTCTTCTATGGGCAGACCAGTTAGGAAAAGGTGTCTCTTCCTCCTGCCAGGCTTGCCTCCAATTGCCAAATGGATGTCAGCCACCACTGAGCCCCTCTTGCTGATCTTTGTTTGGGGCACAAACCACAAATCCACGCAGTACTCCCTGCAGGCAGGACTTTCCCGGACTGACATGGAAAGTAACCTGCCTGACGGTGTCCACCCTCACCAGCAAACACTGGCCCAGCACTATGTGCCTTGCCGTCGCTGGGCCTGGGGAGCTCGCCTTGTAATGAAAACAAGACGGGGGGGGGGGCAGGGAAAGCACAACTGGGATTTGCGCTGGGCAGGTCACGAAAAATTGCTATTGGTCCCTGCCCAACCTAAAGAGGTTGGAGACAATGAGGAATGATAATAAAAGGAGCATTCTAGCCCACGTGTATTAAGCTGCAACTGCATGCAATCGTTATCCAGAACTCTTCATACATTGTGTCCCTTCATCTCAGGTAGGTGATAAAGTAGGTCACAGAGGGGCCTCTGAATTTCATCCAAGACTTCTGGAAACCTTTCAAGAAAAGTTGCTTGAAAGATTCTGCCAGTCTTTGGTGTTGCTAAAGGTGGAGAACCCAGGTCCACTGTACTTTTATTTAGGAAAACACATTAAGGAGCCTTCCAGTTGTGAAAGGCCAGACCTAGTGCACAGCCAGAAAGGCGTGCCAGGAACTTTTCAGGAGGAGGGGAATTGGATGGAGACTTTGGGAGTTGGGCTATGGAGTTTGAACTTTGGTAACATATGAAGGTCACAGAGGGATTTAGCAAAGGGTCCAATGCTAAACTCATGTCTTTGGATTCCACTGCTGTGTCTATTTCATCCCCATTCTACAGTGCTCACTAAACACCAAGGGCCACAGCCCTGCAGCGTGGAAGCCTCTGAACGCTTTGATGCAGGGACATGCTCAGAGCTGTGTTTTAGGATGTTCCTTCTGACAAAGGGAGTTATTCCGTGGTCAAGGCCAGAGGAGACGAAGGTCCACACAGCAGGCAGTAGAGATGACGGAGCAGACATCAAGAATATTCAGGAAAGAAAAAGGAGAGCGCTTGTACATGGATGGGTAATGGAAAAAAAGCTGGACTCCTACTCCGGGGTTACCATGGTGATGGGCTGGTTGGTCCACACTGCAGTACAGACCCTGTCCTCTGGCCCCGCTCTGCATCCAGCCTCACTCACCGAGCTTATCCATTTTTCCCAAGGCTGTGCTGCCCTCTTCCCCTGATCAGAGCCTAGGACGAGAGGGAGTAGCCAGAACCCACAGAACTTGTTTTAGTCTCTGGGGCCTCTGTTGGATCACAAGGGATGGGCTAGAACCTTACCTGCCTACAGGGTTCCAAGCAGGAATAGCTACCTTTTCTAGAGCCTCCCAAAGCACTCAAAACCCGGGTGTCTCCTATAGTCCCTTGTGGGGAGGCATTCAGGGGCAGTAGAGTGTGGCTTTGGCCCCCAATAGATGGGGTTCAAATCCCAGCTCTACCACATAAATAGAAAAGGTATCTGACCTTCAGCATGTTATCTCTCTGACTCTCAGTCTCCTCATCGGTAAATCAGACATAATGGTACAGTATCACTTTACCTGGCCCACATAAAGCACTTAAAGCATTCTGTTTATTTGTATCATTATTTTTTTCTCCTCTCCTTTATATTCTATCCCTATCCTTCCACAGCTCCCCTCTCTCCACTCCACCCACTTCCAGCTCATTGCCTTAGCTCAGGGGAAGCCCAGCTGCCATGTCATGTAGCCAATCAACCCTTTGGAGAGGATCATATAAGTGAGGAACCAAGGCCTAATGCCCACTTCAGTTTTCTTGTTCCCTCATCCATAAAATGGGTACAGTAATCATAGTCTTGATGCCTTTAGAAGGTAATAGAAAGAAAATTCCTTTCTAACGGTAAAGAAAAGCTGCATGGTCTGACCCCTCTCTGCCTCATATCCCACCTCTCTGCTATTCCTGAACTATGCCAGGCACGCACCTACGTGGAGCTTTTGCACTGGCTGTTCCCTCTATCCGGGAGCCTTTCCCCCAGATACCTGCAGGTCTTGCTTCCTTACTTCTGTCAGGTCTCCGCTCAGATATCACCAGATCAGTGAGGCCATTGTCGCACGGGGTGGCCTGCGGGGTCTCTGCTCCCGCTCCCCACATAAGAACGGAGGACATGGTGAGGCCAAAAAGGAACACCCACGGAGCCATAGGTAGGGGAGTCATACCACTGTAGTCTCCCTGGAGGCTGGGCTGGAGACACAGGAAGCAGGAGCCACACTGTTTGCAACCCTCACTGTACCACTTGCAGGCTCAGCCACCATCTTCTTGCTAGCCCCCATTTTCTGCTAGCGTAGCCACAGCAGTTATATGTGGCCAATGGCTCACTGGGTACAGCTGACGGCCAACTAGCCACAGCTGATGGCCATCCAATCACAGTTGATGGCCATTTACTACCTGAGCCAGCACCTTTCATGTGAGGCCGAGAGCCTGGAAACGGCACTCCTGGCTCTGTCCCCACACCTTTCCTGACCCCTTTATATAAAATTTCACACAAGCCCATCTCCTTTAGTTTTCTCCCTGGTGTTTATCACCATCTGACTTACTATAGATTTGTTTGTTATCTGTCATCCAGCAGCCACTGACATGTGAGCAGCACCCATGAGGTCAGGGGCTCATTTATAGCTCCGTCCTTGGGTCTGTAATAAGTGCCTGGCACACAGTAGGTACTCAAGAAATGTTTGTTGAATGAATGCATTGCTGTGGCCATGGTGTGAGGTACTGTGATGGACAGCCCACTCTAGAGGAATCATGTAGTTAGATTTGGGGACAGGGCAGGTTCTCCAAGAAAGTAGGAATCATGGTGCCTAGACAGGGCTGCTGGGAGAATCACTGAGAGGTAGGACCCACCTAGTCCTGAGCATGTGTGTGTCCTGACAGTCTGATATTTTTCCATATACATTATTCCATTATTCCCTATAACACCCCGAGAGGTAGATATTATTATTCCCATTTTACAGTTGAGGAAACTAAGGCACAGACAGGCTAGGTAGCCTATAAAGGTCACAGAGGGATTTAGCAAAAGGTCCAGAGCTAAACTCATGTGTTTGGACTCTATCGCTGTGTCTATTTCATCCCCATCCTACAGTGTTCACTTAACACCAAGTGCCAAAGCACCCCCTGACCCTGCTTCCCCCCCCCCCAGATCCCCAGAAACCCCACCCTGCTCAACCCCAGCCTCTCCTCCCTGGTGCACTGGCTCCAGGGCAGACTGCAGGGCAATGCTTGCCTGCCACGAAGGGTTAACAAGGAGTGTTTGTAGCAGCCGCTGTCTCCAAGGAGAGAGGAAAGCAGAGTAGAAAGGCCCACAGCTATACCAGGCTCCACTGCCAGCGGTGGGGGGTGGGAGGCATCTAGCCTGGCCTGTCCAGTCCTGGGGTGGGGGGAATGCCCTCACCTCCATCCCTCCTGGAAGGTGGAGAACTCTGAGCAGATTGGGCAGTGGGAAAGTAAGGTTGCTGCAGGGCCACCAAGTAGGGAAAGTTCTGGCGGGGGACTGAGGAATGTGTGTGGGGGGGGCAGGTACCGGGCGGGTCTGGTGGCAGTAGCTGAAGCCAGCAGCGGCAAGTAGCAGAGCCGGAAGTCCTGGCCCTGAGAGGATAGAAGGGGAACCCTGAAGTCAGAGAGAACCAACCAAGACGCAGCAGCTGGAAAGAGCAGGTGCCCACCTCCTCCCCTGTTGTGGAGCCATGTCCCAGCCTGAGGGACGTGGGAGGAGGCCTGGGACCCCACGGCCTCCTGTGCGCAGCATCCGGCCCTTTAAATCCAGCCAGCAGTACCTGGAAGCCATGAAAGAAGACCTGGCCGAGTGGCTTCGGGATCTCTATGGTCTGGACATCGATGCAGCCAACTTCCTACAGGTGCTGGAGACCGGCGCGGTGCTGTGCCAGCATGCCAATGCCATTACCGCGGCGGCTCTGGCCTTCCTCGCTGAGGCGCCTGCCAGAGCCCAAAGGATTCCCATGCCTCGGGCTGGGGTTTCTTGCAACGGGGCCGCCCATCCGGGCACATTCCAGGCCCGGGACAACGTGTCCAACTTCATCCAGTGGTGTCGCAAGGAGATGGGCATCCAAGGTACCCTCTCTGGACCCCTAAGCCCCTTACCTTGCCAAGCATCCACCTCCTCTCCGAGGACCAGGGTGCACTGGGGATCAAAAGCCGGGACCCACCTTCCAGATTTGCCTTGGGCCAGCTCATCCCTTTTCATGCCTCAGTTTCCCCGTCTCATAGTAAACCCTCAAAAAATAAGTGTGTTGATTGAATGATTCATTCATTCAACAAACACATATTGAGTACCTATCTACTTTGTGTCAAGCACCATGCTGGCTACTAAGGACCCAGGGCACTGAGACCCAGTGTCCAAGGGGTTCAGGGTCTAGGAAGGGAGATGAATGAGTCGATACCTAAACTACGGCCCAAGTGATAAAAGCTTAAAGGAGAGTGTGGGGACAGAGCCCCAGAGAGCAGTTTCCAGGCTCTCGGCCTCATGTGGAAAGGTGCTGGCTCAGGTAGTAGATGGCCATCAGCTGTGACTAGTTGGCCGTCAGCTGTAACCAGTGAGCCATTAGCCACATATAACTGCTGCGGCTAAGCTAGCAAAGTGTGGTAGTGTGGTGGTGTAGTGGCCTGACGTGGTGGAGTGTGGATTGCAGATTGCGGAGAGCTGGATTGCAGCTAGTAAGTGGGTTGGCTGGCAGAGACAAGTGGATGGCAGGTTGCGGATCATGTGGCTCCTGCCTCCTGTGTCTCCAACCCAGCCGCCAGTGAGAATATAGTGGTATGACTCCCCTATCTATGGCTCAGTGGGTGTTCCTTTTTGGCCTCACCGTGTCCTGTGTTCTTATGTGGGAAGTGGGACTAGAGACCCCGCATGCCTCCCCGCATGACAGAGAGGTGTGTGTGCTGGGGAGCCAAGGGAGGAAACAGCGACCTAATAAAGTGTGGGGGGGATGGAGAGACCACATAGAAGAAGGAGGTGTGAGCTGAGTCTTGTGGAATAAAGAGAAGTTTGGGGAAAAGGGAATTCTAGGCAGGGACACAGCTGGGACTAAGGCACAGAAAAAGCACTGTGTTTGGATGACGGAGCTGGTGAGGGCACAGGGTGAGGGTGGGCAGGGCGAGGACAGGTAGGAGGCACTGGACATTTGGGAGTGGCCAGTCATGCTGGGACTTGTGACTCATCTCCTTGGCCTTGGACCCAGCAGCAGGATAAAGCAGGATGTTGCAATATCCTACATGCCAAAGGCAGTGGGGGTGAGGCTGAGGAAAGGGTCAGGCTGAGCTACTGGCTGGTGGCAAGGCAACCCCGGGCAGGACGGAGGATGGATCAGAGCACGTGTGGGACTTTGCACACAGTAACCACTACCCTCTCAACAACCCCATGAAACAGACTCCATCCCCATTTTACAGAAGAGGAAACTGAGGCTCGAGGTCACAGCTGGTGGGTCAGTTAGGGTTCCAATGCTAGCAGTCGGGCTCCAGAGCCTGCCTGATTATAGTTGAGCTGGGGGTTGAGTTCGAGGTGCCTAGTGGAAACTGGAGGTGAAAGAAGTGGTCTGGAAGCAGAACAAACTGCTTCTTGCTCTGGGCACCCATCCTGGCAACTGAGTGGGGAGAAAGTCAAGATAGAGTTAACCCTTCCCTCGCTGAGGCCCACAAGAAGGCCCCAGGTTCTTTTGCTTGGCTGTCACCTCTTCCCACCCCAATGACCTCTCCTGTTAGATGGGCCTCTTGTCTGCACTCAGAGCCTGAGCGACTTGGTCCAGACCCTTCCTAGGGGCTGGCGTGACTCGGGGTCCTCAGACCCAGACCACCCCCCATGCCTGCCACTGCAGTCCAAGAATGGCCCCCATGACTTTCGCACCCGCTCAGGCTGCCTGCCCCTCTTTCTCCCCCAACCCCCCATGGCCAGAGGTGCTGATGTTTGAGACGGAGGACTTGGTGCTGCGCAAGAACGTGAAGAACGTGGTGCTGTGTTTACTGGAGCTGGGCCGCCGGGCCTGGCGCTTTGGAGTGGCGGCGCCCACCCTGGTGCAGCTGGAGGAGGAGATCGAGCAGGAGCTACGGCAGGAGCTGGCCCTGCCCCCGCCCGACTCCCCGCTGCCCACGCCGCCCACCCGCAGGCTCTGCCACTTCGGCAACTTGGACCAGATGGTGAGGAGCTTGGACACACCTGTAAGAGCCAGCCTCCCTTTGCCCCGCCCCCTCTGCGCCTCCCGCTTCTTGAGCTCCAATCCCCTCCTGGACAATAATCCACTGTGTGACTTTATGTAAATCATGTCCCACTCTGAGCCTCAGCCCTAATCACATAGAGCAGTAGCTAAGCCTCTTATTTCATTTATTATTATTATTATGAACCCAGCACTCTACACCTCTCTCCTTTAACCCCTGGTGGGACACTTTTTAAGTACACAGACTCTAGCACCATCTCTGACATCTCAGACCAAGTCTCTGAGCGCCATGGCTTCGCAGCTGTGTGACTTGAGTCAAGTTGTTTAACCTCTCTGTGCCTCAGTTCCCTTATCTGTAGCATGGGGATCGTAACAGCACCTACCTTCTATGACTGACGTGAGTACTAAATATTAAAGAGCAACTGAAGTGCTCAGGAAGTGCTGGCACAGAGGGGGCTTGTCATAGGAGTTAGCTCTTACTTCGATTTACCCCCTTCCTACCACCGAGTCATCGGGCTCAGGGAGGTTTCTTAACTTGCCCAAGGCCTACGATGCAGTGGAGGCAGGACTCTGAGCCAAGCCTGTCAGATACCAAGGGCCGCCTTTTTCACCATTACACTCCCCCACCTGCGCCAGCGGACCCATGAGGGCAGTGAGGCACAGGTGACCACTCACAGTCTTGTGCTCACTGGCATTCAAAGTCTCTACTCATTTCTCGGCCCCCAGCCCTGACCTCAGCAGAAGTCTCAGGCTGGCTCTGGGGGCAGCGTGGGGTGGGGGGAGCTGGGCACCTGTGCAGAGGGAGGGCTGTACCCACTGCCCACTGTCCGCAGGTTCAGAGCCTCGTGAGCCACTGCACGTGCCCCGTTCAGTTCTCCATGGTCAAGGTGTCTGAGGGGAAGTACCGCGTAGGGGACTCCGACACCCTTATCTTTATCCGGGTAAGTCCAAGGAGGAGGCTGGAGAGGCCCTCAGAGTCAGCAGAATAGGGTTTCCTTCCGTGGGAACCTGCCCAGGCCTGAGGCAAGGACAGGCTGTCACCATTCACCCCAACTTATCAGGCCTTGGGACTTGCTTTCTCTCCCTTGGAGAATTCCGGAAAACTCCTGACAAAGTTGGCGAGCCTATCCCTTCCTCCCATAAGGGCAGCCAGAACGACCACCCCCTCCCCCTTAGCCTAGTCCAGAGGCGTCTGCAGGAAGAAGTAGGCTACAAAGGGTACTCCCAATTTCCACCCACACGCTTGGTCAGAGCAAGGGGCCTGAGAGCCCAAGTGTGTATTTGGTGCCTGGCCCAGTCACACAGACCCCATAGTTCCCCCCCCACATGCCTGGCTTGGAACATTCTGCAGCTTGAGCAGTAATACATGTCTGACATGTGCCTCCCACTACCTTCTCCCCACTCCCTCCTACCTGGCTGTTCTTCACTGGAAACCGGTACCTGGGGGTGTGGCCAGCAGCTCAGGGCCATGGCCAAGCCCTTTCCTTGGGCATAGGCCACACCTGGGGGCAGCGCCAACTCCCTGAGCCCTCACCGAGACCCTAAGCTGACAGCCCTGACAAGTAGGCTGGGGCAAGGAATTGTGGCCCCACTTTTCAACAGAAGAAACGGAAACCTGGAGAGACTGTGTGACCCAGAGTGCAGTGCAGCTGAGATCCCCTCGGATTCTTTGACACAGGCTACAGAGCAAAGCCAGGGCCCCATTTCTGATACAAGCATTTGCAGGGGCAAACCCCTTCACAGCAAGGGGAGAGAAGAGAGGGCTCTGGGGCCGGACTACACAATGCTTGTGAGATCCCTTGTCTCCTTGTGGGGCAGCTTTCTGGTTGTCAGCCTGGCCTCCACCCTTGACAACGTGTTATCCGATGCCAGTCACGGATGTCACTCAAACTGCAAAATATGCACACTCTCAACTACACATGTGTGCGAGAGAGTGTTTGCATGTACATGTGAACATGCGTGGGGGTGCATGCTAGAAGCCTGCAGGCTGGTCCAGGAAGCGTGGAGGCTCTCTACCCTTCCCTCAACCTTCCCCTTGCCCACTGCAGGTCCTCCGGAACCACGTGATGGTGCGTGTGGGGGGTGGCTGGGACACACTCGGCCATTATCTGGACAAACACGACCCATGCCGGTGCACATCCCTCTGTGAGTCCCTTGAGAGTCCCCTCTCTGTGTTCTGGGTCGGGAGGCCGGAAGTGGATGGTAGGTCTCATCTCCAGGGGAAAGAGGTGTGCGGGGCTGCGGCGGGGATGGAGGAATGAAGCTACTCTAGAAGGGACAGGTGTGCTGCTCCATCAGCCCTAGAAGGAAAGCTAGCAGCCATGGTGCAATACCAGTTATAGCCACAAGATGACGCCAGACACACAGAGAATCAGCATTTGGTCGGGGGGCCTCTTGGCAAGGCTCAGGTCTGGCTCTGCTGTCCACGTGGTGGCACCAAAGCATAACTTGGAGGGGTCTTCAATCCTCCGATCATCTCCATCAGCACCTCAGGACCCCCCAAATAAGCATGCAATCTAAGTAAACGATGTGGATTTGCAAGACAAACTCAGCTTTAAACTAGTTCCCCCCACCCTACCCCAGGCCTCCGACCAGATTTCATCCCTTACCCTTAAGTAAGGTAATTCTGGCACTGTCGCTGTCACTGTCATTGTAGATCCCACTGTGTCTAATATGGGATGTGGAGCATAGGACAGCTGGGGAAGAGGAACATCAGCAAGAATTTAACCCTTTCCTTCTCTCCTCTCTGGGGGGCTGTTTGGGTAGCACACAAGCCAGGCAGCTTCCTGAAGCTCCCAGTTCCACCGGTGCAGCACGAAGTGAGGGTGCAGGACGAGCCCTGGCAGCCACAGCCTACGATGACGATCAGCCGTTCCCAGAACCCACTACCCCCTGTGGACTGGAAGACATATACTTCTTCAGGCCGAAAGCTGAGGCCCTCTGCCTCGTCGTCCCCCACACCCCGCAGGGAATGGGGAGCTGGAGCAGGGGTCCTCAGAGAGACAGCACCGTTCCTGAGGTACGGGGAGGGATAGGGCAGGGCCTCTTTCTCTTTTGGAGTCCACATTCTCCGAGGCCACCTCATCCCAAGATAAAGAGAGCAGGTTCCTCGGCAGTGGCCCTACCCCAACAAGACCTCAGGTGTTCAGAACCAAAAAAGCACCCAGTACCTTTGGGACCATCGAATTACTTCATATGCCCTCCCATTTCACAGATGAGGAAGCTGAGGATCATAAAGGGAACAGACGTACTCAAGGTCCTTCTGCCATTTCATGGTAGGACAGACACTAACACCCCTCTGCCACCCAAGACTGGTGACCTGTAGTTGCAGGATTTGAAGTAACCCTGGGCCCATACCAGGTGTCTTTCTATGTGCTCCACAGGGAATGCGGGAGAATAGACTTAAACAGTATCTGTCATAAGGAAGACTCTTGGGCAGACACAGAGGGAGAGGCAGCATGTTTCCTTCAACATGAAGTCTGGCCCTCCTGGAGTTCTGGCTGGGGAAAGGCTATCCCTTCCCAGGACCAGGGGACTGGGTTAGATGACCCCGCCAGCCTTATGATTCTCCCTTTCAGGTGCCAGGAGAGGCCACCTGCCCCGTCTCGGAGGCACCTGCCAGCTGGGGACAGCTCACCCATTCCCCAGTCCTCACCTACCCACAGGGCCCGAGACCCATGGTGCACCTCCTCAGGGAAGAGGGAGGACAGATACTCCCCTGAACTCCCCAGGGGAAGGACGCCTACATCTTGGGTTCACGAAGAGCCAGACAACTGGGGGACCCATGCCAGGGCCCCAACTCCCCAGAGACTCTGGGCCTCTGAGGCCACGAGCAAAGGGACACCAGCAAGAGGACCATCTCCCCCGCCTCGCTACTCCAGCTTAGCCCAGCGCAGGGGCCCCAGGCAGCCACCCTGGGGTGAAGTCGAGGGCGCTTCCTCTCAGTTCAGGGAACGGGCATCAGTTCGTTCTCCATCCCCTGTTAAAGGACCCACCAAGATCCCTGTCCGGCTGCCTGCTGCCCACCCCCCAACTCCAGGAAGAAGTTTTCCAGGCACTGCAAGTGGAGGTCCCACAGCAGAATTAGGGAGAAGCTTCATCCCACTAAGGGCTACCTCTGGAGTCCTGGCTGGGTCCGGACATGGGGACTGCTCTGTGGAAGGGAGGCAAGGGGACCAGAAGCTGGACATCCGGGTGACAGCAGACACTGGAGAGTCCTGGGCCCTGGGCCCACAGAACCACGGGGGGAGGTACACTCCCCTGCCCCTGGATGGGACCAAGGAGCAAGCCATCTACCATAGCCTTGAGGAGGAGCTTTTGGCCAACATGAAGCTGCTAGAGGTGGGGGCTGCCTGTCCCCAGGGCCCGGGGTCTGGGGTCATCCCTCGCAGTGGAGTCTACGTCCCCAGCCTGGGTGGGCGGTGGCCTGAGCCTGGAGGTCCTTATGAGAGAGTCATCCAAGAACTGGCTCAGGGGCCCCCACCCCTCATTAAAGTGGACCTGGGAGCCTGGAAGACAGCCCCTACAGGCTCCCCTAAGCTGGCTGTTACCACAGGCCCAGGAAGCCCAAAAGGGAAACCTGGGGCCAGAGAGAGTGTGTCAAGGACAAAGGCAAGCTTGAGTGCCAAAGGCACCAGGATGAGGAAGGTCCCAGCTCAAGGAGGGCAGGACTGCTCAGTCTGTACTGTGTCTGCCAGCCCGGAGGACCCCACACCGTCGCCCTCCATCCTCGATTCTGACAAAGCCAAGGCATGTCTGGGCAAGGGCAAGAGAACGCTCCGGAAGCCCCAGAGAGTGCCGTCCATCTACAAGCTGAAACTGAGGCCCAGAATCCGGCCCCGGAGAGACCACAGGCCTGAGAAGCGGCCTTCACGAATTCCCAAGCCCCTGGCCTACCTCCGCCTGCGTCCAGCCAGGGTGCCCCCTAGCGGCAGGCTGAGAGCAGCAGCGCTGGGTAGCAAGGGAGGGGAGGCAGCTCTGGTGGATGGAGGCTGGGCTGGGGAAAAGGAGGAAGGAAAGGAAAGGACACAGCCAGCCGCCGCACTGGAGAGCAGCTCCCAGCCTTTGGGGGACCTGGGAACTCAGCAGCTTGATCAAGTTCCACTCCTACCTGAAGAGGAGTCCTGGGTCTGAGGAGGGGCTTCTCATCCTGGAGCTTGTGGGTGTGGGGAGGGGGAAGTGAAAAGAATGCCCATGTATCCGCTGGACTCCCAGATGCAGAACAGAAGGAAAGGTCCCTCTCCTCAACACAGGGCCTTGGGCAGGCAGGGTCAGAAGACAGATAACAGACTCAACTTGCATGGTTGAGCAAAAGGAAAACCCATTACTCCCACTCCAACTCCAGAGTTAGGCTAGGGGCAGTGGGGCCACCCTATATCTTATCGCCCTCCCCCAGAACAGCTCACCAAACTCCTGTCCTCTGGCCCTCTGGCTATGCCCACCGTGTCCACAACTGGTATAAGTCATTAAACACGTGTGAGTCTGACCTGGAGTCCGCAGCTCTTGAGTCTTGCTCTCTGACACTGTGCTGGTGCAGGAAGGTGCAGCCTCAAACGTTCTCCCACGCGAGGGGTAGAGGATATAGGGAGGGAGATGGGGTAAAAATCTTCCTCTCTCGAGGCTCAGGCAACCAACATCGCCCCAGACAGCCCATCTTTCCTTGAAGCGACCGGTGCTTCAGCACCACGGACAGGGACAATGGCCCCACTACACGGGTTTCTTCCGTACTTCAAGCTTCGTTCTGGGGCTTGGGAACTGAGATCAGAGTCAAGACGGATGGTGGAGAGCGTTAACACATCTACACCCATGAAGTTATGGCAGAGAGGCCACAGAGGTTCAGCAGCAAGTGGGACAAAGACACAGAAGCAGAAACGGGGATTGAGTCTAGTTATGAAAGTTTTCCTGGGAGAGTCGGAGATGTTACGTATGCGTCCCCTCTGGATGGTTTCCATCAGTGGGAAGGTTCAGGGGTAGGTGAAGAGATGAGTCCCAAACTCTTCCCCTTAGTTCTCCTGGTTTCCTTGGGTTCTGGGACTCGGGGCCACCTCATCGCCCTCACCCTCCTTGCCTGGCAGAGCTTAGCAGGCAGGCCCTGTAGGGAGCCCCTTCCCTTCCACCATCAGGAACTGAGCCAACACACTGGTACAGAAACGAGGGAAAACACTCCCTGATTTTTAATCTGACTTCCGATCACAGCGCAGTGGGCGTCACACACACTTCCAGACCCTGTGGTGGGAAACCCTGGGTGGGAGGGGAGGCAGGGAGAAGGACAGAGACTCAGAATGGGGGTGGAGAAAATAAAAATCAAAAGACCTGTGGTGAAGCGGAGGGGATGAGGGCAGCCAGCCAGGCAATACATTCCAGTGGCTCCCACATGGGCAGCCAGAGGCCTGGGCCCCCCACCCCCTCCTCAGGTGTCTCAGAGCTGGGGGAGGCGGTGATGGGGCAGGTGACATGCTGCCATCCCTTATCCAGTCCCCCGGTGAATGGGGTGGGAGGCAGGCCCTGTTCCTTACCCTCCCAGCCACTTCAAGGTGTGGGGAAGGGGAGCCACCTCCTCCAATTCAGAGGGAGGCTCAGAGAGGGCAGGTCACTTGCCCAAAGTCACGCAGCACATCGGGGGCTATAACCCAGGAATATTGGACTGCTCGAGGTCAGGCAGTCACTGTGGGGCTGCGCTACTCTGGTGGATGGAAGGGGAGTCAGCTGGGGAATTCATAGATTCCCTCTTACTGGATTTGGATGATAGACTCCCCACTCACAACCCCTCCCCCAGACTCCTCTCCATCACAGCTCTGGGCTCCCTGATTTCCTGGTCTATACAACGCAGCTCAGCTACGTGGAGGCTGGGTTATTCTATCTTCTGCTCTTCGAACAAGGGACCTTGCTATCAGACCAGGGCTCCTCTCCATCACCGCTCTGGACTACACGTCCTCAAGGAGGACGTGGCCAGGGGGCAGGGAACATGCACCATTTATCTAGCCTTCCAAGTCCCCCAGGAATCCCTTAGGCCGCTCCTAGTATCTTCATTATTTTTGTTATTTCTAAATCAGTACACAACTGACAGTGATCACTCGCGTTAACGAGAGGTAGAAACCCGGCCAAGCAGCCAGAGAAAATGGGGTGGAGTGAGTCAGGGCAAAGGGCAACTGGTGTTGAGACGAGGGGGCATATATTGATCCTGAGGACCTCCACGTAGGGGTGGGGATGCGGGCACATCTCCCCTAAATACAGGGGTCCCCATAATGCTTTATCTGGCTCTACCCCTCCCCCAGATCCATCAGGGTAATATGAGACTCAAGCAGGCAGAGTCTGGGGCATCAGATTGGAATGGAATGGGGAGAGAGAGTCTTCACTGGCACAACCACCCCCCAAACCCCACCGGGGAAACAGCCTGCCCACCACAGCTCTCCCAAACCGACATCCCCCAATCTGCAGACCATCCAACGCAGGACGCAATAGAGGGCTGCAACCTGGCGTCAGGGAAAGAAATCTGTCCTTTGGGAGACTCCCTCTCCACTGTCAAGAAAAAAAGTTTTAACCCAAGGGGTGATCCGGCTTAGGGGTCAGGAAGGGGGTGAGGGGCACCCGGCAGGGACGGACCATCAAGTTAAGGCTGGAAGGTAGGTTGTTGTGTCTCAGGGGGCTGCTGGACAGGGAGGTCCCCCTGGAGCGGGGAGAGCTGAGCCTTCTCCCCGACTGATCTGGGACCTCAACCCTCAGACCCGACTGGGGTCCTTGGACCACCCGCATCGCCGTCCCGGGCCGGTGGAGCTGACCGTCAGAAGGCCGGCCTCACAAGGAAGCTGCCTGTGTCTCCAACAAGGGGATGGACAAAACGAGAGCCCTGTGAGTGGAGCTGGGGGCGGGGCGGGGCACCGGAGGGTGGATGAAACAGGAAAGGACCAACAGACGCTCGGGCGGACGGATGGTCCCGGGAAAGGAAGACGCGGAGCGGCAACGACAGTCGCTCTGGAGGACACGGGTGGGGCCCAGCCGAGGCAGCACCTCCCCACCCCCACCCTCCATTTCCCGCGCTCACCCCCAATCCCGACAGGCTGTGCACCCCTTGGGGCCGGGCCAGGTACTGCACCAACGACAGCACTAAGGGTGGCCATCCCGGGAAGACAGATGCGGGAGACGGGGTCTGGGCATTGACCGGGAGGCTCCCCCTCCCTGTCTGCCTCTCACCGGGAAGTGTGCGGCTGTGGGCGTTTCGGGCCCAGACCTCCGGAGCTCTGCTCCTGCGGCTCCCGGCTCCAGCTCCGCAGGCCCGTGG
The DNA here is from genome assembly GCF_964194185.1 of Rhinolophus hipposideros. NCBI lineage: Eukaryota > Metazoa > Chordata > Mammalia > Chiroptera > Rhinolophidae > Rhinolophus > Rhinolophus hipposideros. Next base: position 21,789,598 of record NC_138066.1, on the reverse strand, counting down.
GGCTGCCGCCCGCCGGGCCTCGGGGCGGGGCGGCGTCACATGATGGCGCAGCGGTTCCGGCGCAGCGCGCCCTGGAAGCGCAGGGCGGCGTGCACGTGCTTGCAGCGGGCGCAGCCGACGCTCTTGAGCAGCTCGCTGAAGAGCAGCAGGATGTGCCAGTTGTACTTGGCCGAGCACTCCACGTAGCCGCACTTCCAGGTCTTGCGCACCAGGTGTGACACGTTCCAGCGCGGGATCACGCGCCCACGCTGCAGGTCCCGTTTATTGCCCACGATGATGATGGGCGTCTCTGAGGTGCCGATCACCCTGCGGGGCGAGGTGGCAATCTCAGAACTCCGCCCGCCTCACGACGCCAGGACCTCAGTGAGGGCAGGTTGTGCCTGGTCAGTAATAGTATTACCTACCGTGCACCCGTGTGGGCGCAGCGCTAACCTCCGGAAGTGCATTCTATCCTCTAATCGGTACAACGGATCCAAAAGGTGGGTCCTATTGTTAGCCCCATTTTACAAATGAGGAAACTGAGGCTGACATGGTCACTGGCCTGAAGGAATGCAGCGGAATAGCTCTGGCAGTCTTGTTCTCGGAGCCCCTGCTGTTAACCACTGCACTAGGTTAACCACCCACGGGAAGGGGCCCAGTGAGTTAACAGAAATGGAGACGGCAACATGTCGTGTGTGCGTGTCTGAGTGTACGTGTGGGAACCAGACGGTACTTCAGTTTCATCCCCCCACTGCGCCTTTTTCACTAGTTAGCACAGGGGCGTCCACCGAGATGGCAATGGACTGTCTCCCAGGCTCTCACCTCGTCTCCAGGATCTGCTGGCGGATGGTCTTGACGTACTCAAAGCTGTCAAAGCAGCAGATGTCGTAGACCAGGATGTAGGCGTGGACGCTCCGGAGTCCCCTGCAGCAGGCGTCTGCCCACTCCTGCCAAGGTCAGAGCAGCCATGAGGACTCCCCGTAGCCCCAGGCACCTTCAGCCACAGATTGACAGCACTCTCACCTGCCGCTGCAACCCACGCCTTCCACACCCACCCAGCCCCAGCCGGCCAGGCCCCGGGCAGGTCACTGCCTAACCTCCAGAGCCATGCACTGTCCTGTGCCCTTCTGGAGATGAGATGGTCCTTGTCCCATTTTGTTCCCCAATCCATCCATCCTATCCTTCTTTGTTCAAGTACATTTATTAAGAGCCTCTAAGAGCCCAATCCTGAGGTAGCTGTGGGACCTGTTGAAATCTTCTCTATCTTCCAAGGTTCAGCTCAAATGCCTCCTCCTCCAAGAAGCCTTCCTGCAAGCGAAGGACTACTCTGTTCATCTCCTGTGATAATACCTTGGTTAGAGCTGTTTCCATCCCCGCTCTGGAATTCTGCTGTGAACTCCTGAGAGGACCAGAGCCAGGCCCTCCTCATTTTTACATACCCCTCCCTCCTCTCCCCTCAGTGCCTTGCACTGTGTTGGCTCTTAGCCGGCTCCTTAACCCCACTACCTAACCTGGTGAGCTCTCCATGGTCTGAACCCCACCAGGCCTATACTGGCATCACAGGAACTCCTGTGGGTAATGCTGCCCTCAGATTGCTCCCTGATGTGCCCCTTCTGTATGTTCCATTCTGCCCTTAGGGTTGAGCAGGAGAAGGCCTAAGGAGAAAAAGTGTCATACTGGATGCAAAATGGGGACTGACACAGAGCAGGGCCCCACGGAAGCTCCAGGGAGATGGAACTTCCTGAATGCTTGTGGCAAATTCTCAGGGTGGGGCTGTAGCTCAAGATGAATAGACCCCTAGAAAGGCTGAGTGCACTAAAGAGAAGGTTTCTTAAGAATTAATTAGCTAATTAACTTGCCAGCAGATGGTAACTGCAAGAGCATTTGAAGGCAGCCGGTGTGCAGAAAGAAGGGGGTCCCGGAGGTTGGGGGAGGCAGAGGACTTCAAGGACAATGGGCACCAGGGTTTTCTCCCTTCAGGGGCCGGGCAAAAGATGCAAAGGAGGTACAGGCATGTCTCCTGTGCCAGCTTGTGAGCTGAGCTGGGGCAGGGATCAGGCATGAAGGAGGACTGCAGCTGACTCTTCACCTCAGAGAAGCAATAAAAGGGAAAAGACTTCGGTGGCAGTGGCAGAGAGTTAAGTCTGACTCCAGAAAAGCACTTCCCAACTCAAAGGCTTAGAAGCTGCTGCAGTGGATTTCCCCAGGGAGATGATGTGGCATCTTTTCTTTGTGCTGAGTTTTAACTTTGGTGCAGGGGAAGATGCTAAGGACAAATCTAGAACTGTAGAAAACCATTAACCGGCTTCTCCCATCAGGGAAGACTGCATTTTGCTGGACTTCCAGGAGCTTCGGACCCACATGTATTTGCAGGTGCTCCCCCATCCCAGGGGAAACAGACAGAGAAGCTCCCACCCTTTTCCAGCTCTCTGCTAGGGAGAGGGAACAGCTGCCAGCCTTCGAGGGTGACAGCCTCACCTCTCCGGTAACATGTTGCCTCCACAAGGCGGCCTCCAGGCTGTCTCCAACCCACGCCTCTCTGGGGGCTCCTAAAAGGGAGAGGAAGAAGACTCCTGATTGGCTGGCTTGTCCCATCGCCCCTTGTTGAAGGGAGGAAGCAAGGAAGCTCAGCTTTCCATCCAGCTTGTTCTATACAGGGTTCCAGACTGTAAAAGACCATCTTGGGGCTGAGTCAAGACAGAGAAGGAACAATTGAAAACTGAATCCAGTTCCAAGGACACAAGAGCTGAGGGAGGTTCAGCCTCCTGGGTCTCAACCATGAATTTGCTGCTCATTCCTTTGGTGGGTTGTATATGCCCTCTAACCTCAGAGGAGAGGAGGCTGCGGAAGGAACAGTTGAAGCTCAGAGCCAGGAAACCCCCACTCTCCTGGGCTGGATTTCATCTGGAATCGGGGAAGAATGTATTTTTATTTTTAGATGGTGGCCATTGAGATTCTTGGGTTTTATATTTGATCTTTGAGGCTTCTCAGTACTTCCCTGCTCAAAGTTCCTTACCTGTGCTCCAGGAGTGAAGTCTTGGACATCCTGGAGAGTCCAAAACTCCAGGTCAATCAGGAAGAAAAAGGCCAAACAATCCAATAGAAAGATGGGCAAAGGGCATTAACAGTTGTCAGAAAAAGAAATACAAAGGTCCTTAAACATATAAAAAGATGCTCTCAACCTCACTCATAATCAGAGGTACAAATAAAAACTCCACTGAGATGATCACATCTCATCTATCAGATTGTCAAAAACCCTAAAGTCTGACGATACACTCTGATGGCAAGACTGTGGGGAAACAAGCACTCAGGTACACTGCGCACAGGAGCACAAAATGTGCCGCCTCATAGAAGGGGAGGGTACCCTGACACCTTCCAAACTCTAGCTTCATTTCCCCTTTGATCTAAGCAATGCCATTTCCAGAAATCCATCCCATACATATGGCTCCCTATGTACAACAACAACAAAAAAAGCAGCTATGTACAAGACTACTCCTTGTGGCATTACGTGAAACAGCAAGATTGGAATCATCGCACTTGTCCAGCAAGAGGAGACTTCACAGTACATCTCTCCAGTGGAATAGCGCGTAGTCGTGGAAAGAGAATGAAGACGACAACTAGATACTGACATGGGAAGAGCTCCAGGTTATAAGGCTAAGTCAAAATACCAAGGTGAGAACAGTTTATTTTATGTTTTTAATGTTAGACAGGGAGTGGAATAAGAATACATTTTCTTATTTGTGTAAAGAAACACTGGATATGGAAGTAAGCGTTAACAATCAATGAGATTGGCTACAGAGGGTGGGGTGAGAATCAGGGCGGGACTGACATTTCGCTAGGTATACCTTTTTACCAAGTTTGACTTTTGAATTGTATCTTACCTATGCCAAAATTGAAATTACATTAAAATAAAAAAATAAGTACACAACAAAATTGAAAGCTCAAAGGGCTTTCACAATACAGAAAGCTCAAAGGGCCGGATTGGAGCAAGATCTGTGTATCCATTCAGGCTACTGTTAAGGTCTCCTTTGGAGGAGAACTAAAAGACCCTGACCCCAGGCCCACTGCCCTGACTTCGCTGTTTCCAAGGGCTGGATGCGTGCTGACTCCTCGCACCTGGGATGGCAGAAACTAGTGTCCGTGAGGTTAGGCCAAGGCCCCTCTGCCCGGGTTTGCTGAGACAAGGCTAAGCCAGAGCCCCTCACCAGCCCTCAGCCCCTGCCTGAGATTGCTGTATTTGCACAATTACAACTGGCCAAGCTGTGGCCCCTGCGTTCCAGTCTCCACTACTGTGCCTATCCTTCTGGGCAAAACCTCTGCACACTCTGGTGAGAGGCTGCCTTCGGTGAGCAAATGTGTCAGAGAGCTCAGCCTCCCTCTGCACCCACCTCCTCTCAAGCCAACACTGGAGAGAGGGAAGGAGGACCTGGTCCCTGCAGACTTGGGGAAGGAGGCTGCAAACCAGGGCTCTGGCAGAACCTGAATCCAGTGCCTGCAGGAAGGGTGCCCCATGGGCCAGTTCTGAGAGGACAGCGTCACTTAAAAGGCCCTTGGGCTAGAGACTTGTCTCTGAGGACCTTTCCCAGGTCCTGGCCTTTTCTTCTGCTGTCCCTTTGACAGACCATTCTACCCCAGTGCCCACCACAAGGCCTGGCAAACATTAAATGCTTATCAAGTACTTCTTGAATACACCAGTGTGCAAATGAAGAGATTCCTGGTCTGGCTCTAAGCTGCCCATGGTGCAGCGCAGAGCTCACAGAAGCCAGTGGTGGAGGCCTGGCACCAGACCCAGAGCCCGGATCGGGTTGGAGCCCAGCCTCACTCCTACCCCCCCATGTCCCCACCACCCCACAGCCCCCGTGGGCCCTCCTACCTGCAGCGTGTTGACAGGGAAGGCGCTGATGGGCGGGAAGTCGAGGATCTGGAGGTCGTGCACGTGGCCGTTCATGACGACAGCGGGCAGGTAGAGGCGGCGGGTGGTGGTGGGTACGCAGACCTCGCTGAACTCGTTGTACAGGAACTGGCGCACGATGGCACTCTTGCCCACGCCTCGCGCCCCCAGCACAGCCACCCGGTAGGTGGAGACCATGCCTCCCGCCCCACGCCGCCACCGCGTCCTCACCGCTGCCTGGGGCTCCCCCGGGCTGCATATTCCAGGGGCTGGGGCTTCAGCCACCGTCAGGACCAACCATTGCTGCCCCTGCTCGCTCTGGGTCTTCTGCGGCCTCCACCTGGACTGTGGGACAAGAGGTGGCCTTGGTGGGCCGGCTTTTCCCTGGACGTGTCCTGTACTTTTCCACCTCGGCAGGGCCTTTGCTGAAGCCGTTACTGCCCCTCAGAATGCCTGTCCTTGCCCAGAACCCCTATCTCATCTATCGAAAACCTCTCCATCCTTCCTCCTCCATTTTTCCTGCAGATGTGGAAGGAGCAGAGGGTATCAGTCTTTCCTGATTTGCATTATGACCTGACTTTTGGCCAGGCTGCAGAGCAGAGTGGAAAGAGCACTAGAGCCCTGCCTCCCCACAGAGCTCTGGACAGGTCAGTGACGGGATGAGTCTAGGCCAGCGTGTCTCAGTGGAGGCCCTCCTGGCATTTTGTGGAGAGAGATTTTTCACTGAGCAGGACATTTTACGTTTCTGGCTGCCAGGACATACCTGCCAGCAGCAGCAGCCTCCAGTCACCATGATGACCCAAAATGTCCCCCCCATTTCCAAATACCCCTGGACTAGATGACCACCTGGCTCTGGAGGGCATACTTGTTGAACACGTGCTCTGTTAGTGTACCCACAAGGTTATCTTCAGTGAATACAACATCCCCAAGGGATAGGATAGGTATTCCTACTTTAGAGAGAAGGCTCAGAGGAAGTAAGAAGTAGACCCAAAGTCACACAGTTGGGAAGGGCAGCTACTCCTTTCTACAATGTCACAGTACTGCCACCTTCCAAGTTTAGTGATTTTAGCTGGTGAATGCACACAGGCCAAGGTCTGTGTCGGATTCTCTGGCAACCCCCGGGTGCAGTTGGCCTGGCACCCAGCAGGTTGCTAGCAGCCAGGAAAGCACGGCTACAGGGTGGGACCTTGATATGGATTCATGAACTCCTTGCTTGTTCAGTTTCAGTGACTTTAGAGCTTGGGTATAAACCCCAGCTCTGATGTGTCCTAGCTGTGGGCCACCCGCCCAATCGGAGCTGTGCTCTGCACATCTGTCAAAGTGGGATCAATTGCCTCTACGTCTGAAATAATCTACATATATCTCTTAGCTAGGTGACTTCTCCTCCTGTAAGGGAGGGTGACGAGGGAGGCTGGTACATGCCTGAGACTTCCTGTCTGGGGACTATTTCCAGGAAGGGTGACACCGGTGTCTGCTAAATGTGTCCAGGGCACGTTTGCTGGATTCTGATGAGCTGTGCTTTTCAGCCTGTGTGTATGTTTTCTGTGTGAAAACACACATGTTCTTTCCACATGTGCACAGTTCACAGCTGAATGTCCCTCAGTCTGTCCTGGTTCAGAGGACCCAATCCACTACGCGTGTGTACAGACAGCATAGTAAATCAAGGGCAGGATTTGGAGTAAGACCCACCAGCGCTGGATTCCCAGTTCTGCCACTCACCTCAAATGTGACTTGAGGCAAGAAACTTCACAGGGAGTGGTAAAGCCCAGTGCCTGGCACAGAGTAGGCATTCGATAGAGTAGCCACTGTTATGTGCAGGGGTCCTTCCTTCACATAAGGTTTTCCACGTTCTCAATGGGACCACTTCGCAGTCCTGGGATGGGTCACTATCCACAGTTACTTGCATACATGTTGAGTGTGTGAATGTGTCTGAGTGTGTGTGTGTGTGTGTGTGTGTGTGTGTCTTCTCTCCATTTCATTGACGGTAAAACCAAAACCAAAAAACAGAGACTTAATGAAACCCCATAGCCAGTTGAGCTGTCAACTAAGAGGAGGACCGAGATCCCCTCCGTGCCCCATGCATTGTCTCTTCATCAACAGGTTCTTATCTACTTATACCGGCTCCAAATCGGGGAAGTACCATTCCCTCCTCCCCATAAACCCCTCCATGCCCTCAGCCCCTCAGGTATCCCTGGACACTGTCAGCTTGGCAGAGAGCCTCAGCTGGGTTAATTACATAACCAGCACAAGCAGGTGGGGAGGGGGCGTCCTAGGGGAGGAGGAGAGGGCAAGGAATGCAACCTGACTCTCTGGGTGTGGCAACTTAGAGGTGACTAGGATGTGTGCTACCCAAACAGTCTCCTGGACACCACACTCCCTGCCCAGAAAGCAGTCCTTTCTGGGGAATAACAGGGAAATAAAAGCGGGGCACAGTGCTGAAGCCAGGGCGCGGCCCAAGAGAGGCCCCTAAGCTGGGGCCAGCCTCCTGGAACTCACCAGGCCCCGGTGTGGCCGTCCCCACTGACAGGTGACTGATGCCCCCTCCCTCTTCCCAGGCAGGGGTCCTGGGTCTACGTGTCTTTGAATTGCACATCCCAGGTTGGGTGAGGGTGAAAAGGGGCTACCCGGAGAAGCAGGGCCCAGCCCCTGAGCGCTCCCTCTCCAAGGCCTGCGCTCTGCAGTGAGTCTGCAGACAGCGCCCGGCAAGAGACTGGGGGTCACACACAGGGGCCAAAGCCTGCTTCTTGTCCGCTCCCCTCGGCCTGGACACCTGAGTCCCTGCCCCAGACTAAGGGCTGTGCCTTTCGGTCCCGTGGGCCGAAATACACGTTTGCCCGCTGTTTGTCCCCACCACGTTCATGTGGCAGTGGGTGGGTGGGGGCGTCGAAAGATGCTGGGCTCCCCATGACCTGATTGGTAGGAGTTTGGGGGGGAGATGCCGGAGCTCAGCCTGCTCTCCGCCTCCAGCACCTTGCAGGCAACCCCCACTCCAACCCAGCTCCAGCTCTCACGTGGCCGCCCCCGAGCCGCTTCCCCCGCCAGCCCGCCGGCCCCCTCCTCCCTCCTCACCGTTGCCTGTCGCCCCGGCCGTTCCCCCGCTTCACCTCCCCCGGCTCCGCGCAGCCCCCGGCCCACCCAGCCTGGCGCCTGCCCCGCCCGCGTCTCCCTCCTCACCCCGCTTACCCTGGGCCGTCCAAGCTGTCCCCAGCCCTGGCTGACCGGTCGGCGGGGCCGCGCTCCCCCCGGGCTCCGGCGCTGCCCCCCGGCTCCCCGGCCCGGGGGGAGAGAGGCGGGGACGCCCCCGGCTGCCCAGTGGGGGCGGGCTCAGAGGCGGGGGCGGGCCACTGGAACCGGCGCCGAGGGGGTAGGCACTCGCAGCCCCTGCTCGCCCTCCCGAGCGCGCCGCCCGCCGGCGCTGGAAGGAGGGAGGGGGAGGGAGTGCGGGGCGGGGCGGGGCGGGGCGGGGCGAGGGGTGTGTGTGCGCGCCGGCTGGCATTCCGCTGGGTCCCTGAGCCTGACATATTCACTTGGGCGGCCCTGGAGGAGTTCTTTAACCCTTAGCCTCGGTCTTCACCTGCCTCCCGACTCTCCCTTCGATATTTTTAGCTCTAAACTGGAGGGATCGGAGAAAGGGACCAGAGAGGCCCTAATGCCTTTTCCTTCACTCCAGACGCGGCTAGCTCAAAATAAAGCTGACCTCTGGCCAATGAATGACCTCCACAGCCCTAAAACTACTGCTCCCCTCTCCTCTCCAGACTGGGAGATACCAGGGTTTGAGAATTACCCATGTATTTATTCTAAAACAATTATTATCAGTGTCATTCATCATCAATAGCTAACATTTATTGAGCACGTACTATGTGCCGGACAACATGCTTGGAGCTTGGCCTGCATCCTCATAATTCTATCAGGTAGAGTCTGTTCCTCCCCTTTTACAGATGGGATAGCTGAGGCTGAGAAAGGCTGAGTAACTTGTCTTACTGAAGTGCAAGGTATGGAACAGGAAGACTAGGAGTCCCTAGCTGGGCAGCTACTGACCAGCTTGGCATGGTACTCAGAGTCCAAAGGGGAAGTAGACACGTATTGTTGAAACGAGCTGTATGTCAAGTCAAGGTTCTGGGGGAAGGCGGAGGGAGTGGATCAACTAGTTAGCAGAGTCAGTGGATGCAGCTTTCAAGGATGGAGTCTTGAACGAAGTGAACTTGAGGTGGCAAAGTGGGGGGTGTGATGGAAAAGGAGGGCTTGTAGATGAGAGAAGTTGGGAGCAATTACAGAGTCTTGAAAGTGAGCCCAGGAACCAGACAGGTGCCCAGGGGGCAGGAAGCTCAGTGAGTGAGAGACCAAGATGTTGGTTGGGGTGAGGTCACAAAGGCCCTGGTTGCTGGGTAAAGAGTTTGGGTGAGCCCTGTGCTGGATGGGAAGGCATGAAAAGGTTTTGAAGTAGGGCAGCAACGTACTCAGAGTTACATTTTCAATGCCTGGCGGGCAGGGAGGAGGAGGGGAAAGCTCTGAAAGACCTGTTTTTATCCGAGACCCAGCATCTCCCACTATGACTTTCTAGACTCTCTATTACTTCTGTGTTCCTGTTTCCTCACAGAAGCCAGCATTCCTCCTCCCTTTGGGCTCTGCATTTTGGGCACCTTCCCAACTGCTCCCTGTGCCTCTTCTGTCCAGACAGAGAGCATAGATAGTGGTTATGAGCCAGGACTCAGAATCAGACACATCTGGATTTAAATCCTGGCGCTACCACTTACTGTGGAACTAAAGGCAAGTAATTTGAACTCTGGGAACTCTATTGCCTTATTTGTAAAATGGAGAAATGAGCCCCACAGCATGTGTACAGACAGTCCTTACTGCAGTGCCTGGCAGGTAGAAGTTTCAATGTGTGGCCGTTATTTTTTCTTTTCTAGAAATACACAGCCATTTATAGAGGAGCTTGAACACCACCTTGGGAAAGTTTCCATGGATTGTGGGTGGGCTCCCAGGGGATTAGGTTTGGGTAGGAGTATGAGGAGAAAGGTCAGGACATCAGCTAGAAGCAAATCCAGGACTGAGAAGGATACGCTTCCTCCTAGAGTGAAACTTTTGGGGGGAGAAAAAGCAGATTTACTGACCCTGTGGGATCACAATGGGTCACCGAGCGCCTTCTAACTTGATCAAATTGTCCAGGGCAATATCTAGCCCCACATAGTATCTGAAAATCTTTCATCCTTACCTTGTCCAAGGGCCCCAGGCTTTATGTCTTCTCCCCTCCATGCCCTTCCATCTGGTTCTATTTCCAGCGCAAGGTGGAGCAGAAATTAGAAATTGTGCAGTGCTGACACTCATACCTCGGATCCAGGCTTCTCAGAAGCTTCTCTACTTAGCTATACTAGGGGAACACAAAGCCACAGGTAAATTATAGGGCCCGGAAGTGGACACCCGTCGTAGGTCATTTACAGCATTATTTTTATACGAAAACAGCCATGGTATTAACATAAAATGCAAAGTTTGCCTGAATTTAAGATTGGGTTAAGTCATTTTGGTTTTCTAGAGTTACTTTGGGCTAAAAATGCACACCCAGGGGCCTGTCCATTCTCCTGTATCATTAGGATTACCTTGGTGAAAGTCTGAGAGGCCCTGTCCTTGGGTCTGTCTGACCTTGACCTGCATGTGGCTCTGGTTCAGGGAAGGGCACCGGACAGCTGTGGTGCAAGCTCAGGCTCCAGGGGAGCAGAAATGTATGCCCCCCTGCAGCACCTGCAGTCCAGACGTGGAGTGGGGCAGAAAGGACAAAGACCCGAACCTGTCTGCCCTGCCCCTGCTCCATCCTAGCTGAGGACCACACTGGCTTTCAGAGACGGTTAGCCCAGGATCCTGGAGCATTTGACCATAAGTGGACAGTGAGTGAAATGAGGGAGGGAAAGCCAGAGGCTGGATTTGAACACCATCTCCTACATAGTGGGAGAACAGTGAGTAGAGTTCTCTCAGTCCCAGTGTTGGGGCAATCCTTATCTTAAAAGGTTATTTCTGGAAATTAAGTCCATTCTGGGTCTAACCAGCCCTCGAATTAGTCTTCCTCTTGTTGGCAGCGTCAAGGATAGTAGGCCAAAAGCTAAAATGAGAGACTGCAAGTTTGGAGCCAACTCGGAAACTTTTCAAGAAACACCCATTGTCAATAACAGGGCTGGGGGCTGGTTGGGATTCTAGGATTAGTGTTCAGGAGATAGAAATGGGTAACAACGGGGGAGGTGTGATCTCTCCCAAGTGCCACACCAGGTATTAAAATAAACAGGCTTTTTTGCCTCCTGGAGCTGGGGGTGGCAGGGGAAAGAAATCTGAGTCCCATCAAAATCAGAAAAAGCATTGGTTCATGAGATGGAAGTAGGAAGGCCCAAGCCTGGGAGTCCTCAACTGTTTTCAACTGTTTTCTGGCCTCAGAAACAGTGTACCTAAGATCTCAGTATTTCCTACTTGCCATTCTGGGGGCAGAGAAGGATCGTGCAGTCTCAGGTGGAAGTTTGGGGCCAGTGTGCCCTCTTTTGGAGAATGAACATACTGCTATCTTGGGGGCTTAAGTAAGGTTGGCCATTGGCCTTGTGGCCAAGTTCAGAGGGAGGGGGGAACCTTCAGTGGAATGAAGCGGAAGCTGTAGTGTAGTGGTTAAGGACACAGGGAGTCAGCAGACGTGGCTCTGCCACATCTCTCCTGAAAAATGGGGATAATGCTCAATCCACAGGATGGGCAGGTATCATGGGCACAGAAGGGCTTTACTTTCTCAACTGCCACAAAAACACAAGCATCACTGTTGAAGAGGAAGGAGGTGAACAGGTGTGTGTCTGTCTCTCGGGCAGTGATTCTCAACCCCCACTGAACATTAGAAACACCTAGGCAATTTTTTAAAATGCAGATTCCCCTAGGTCCCACCCCGGTCTGGCTGAACAGAATCAGGTGGCATATTAATGTACACCCAAGAGTTGAGAGCCTCTGCCCTAGGATTCTCTTGGCTCAAACTGACACGCTTAACTGGTGAACCTGATTAGATCTCAGTAAGGCCTCTCCCTCTTCATGTCTTGGACCCTGAACCTCAACAAGGACCACCTTGAGCCCACTCTTCCCCAAGTGTCATCCCCATTACACCTCGGCCGAACTGTTGCCCAGCAATGCGGAGACACCCAAAAAGCTCCTCGCTGCCAAAGGCAGTTTGTTCATGGTGTTTGGATCCAGGTGATAAAAGCAGTTATGGTTCTGAGCACCTAAGTGCCGAGCGCTGGGCTGACCTAGACTTAGTCCCTAGGTTCAGGGACTAAGTCCGAGGACATCCTGGGGTTGGATCCCTCAGCCTCTTTCCTCCACTCCAGGCTGTGGGTGACTTCAGAGGCTGTCAGCTCATCAGAACCTGTGGGCGGGGCCTCTATTTCGACAACCCCTGAGTCACGTTTCACACAAATGCAGGTGACGACTTGAACTCCTTGGGAAGCTTGCTTTCAAGCAGCATTAATTCTATTCACATGGGAATATGCAGGCTGAGTCCAGGTCTGAAAGCCTTTTATAAACTGAGAGATGAGTGACATGTCCTGAGTTAACAGGAAACCGATGAGCAGCTCTGTTGTGCTCCTGCCCGTGGGACCATATGCCAGGGAAAGAGCTGAGCACTCCCCGCTGGAGGCGAGATGCCTGTGGTGGTGGTGTATGGGGCTTGGTTAACAGGAGTCTCAGACATGTGTGGGACTCTTCCTCACGCCAAGTTTAATTTCATCTGTCTAAATCCCTGGAAGGACTAGGGCAGCCAAAAGGAAAGTTCTGACAGCGTGGTTATCAATGCACCATTCTTCCCCTGGCCAGGGGTGTTTTGTCCGACTGTCAGTTCCGAGAACAAAGTACATATACTACAAACTTTTGTGTAAATGAGTTTATTGAGGAAGACACAAGGTCAAGCTTCCCCCAACCCCCCCCATCCCCAAGAACAGATCCCAACAACAAAAGAATGATAGGCATTCTGAGGGCAACATTTACCCCTTCCCCCCTCCCCATTTCTCTCCGTGTCCCAAGCTTCACAACACAGACATACTGAACAGGGTCGGGCGAGGACAGACACTCGGGAATCTCTGGCCAGCAAGAGTTCTGGGTGTGTGTGTGCTTCCGTTGCCCTCTGTATGACACCAGCTGACGCTACAAAGACATACTGAGGCAGAGGAGAGGGGAACGCAGGGCAATCTCCATTCTGTTTCCCCTGTTCGGCCAAGCTGGAAATGGGCCAGAAGGGAAGCTGTCGTGGAGGCAACTGGTTCTGTTTCTTCAGGAGAGGTCCTTTTCTGAGGAGCAACGGGAGGCAGCCTCCCCAGAGCCCAGGGTTCCTGGATTGGCTCAATCAGGTCAGCTGGGAATGGCTGCTGTTACCTACCACTGCTGGGAGGCTGAGAGAAGCCTAGTTCCAGGGGTGGAGGGACATATCCTGATATAAAATTGTTTCTTTCTGCTTATCTTGACATACACCCCTCCGTCTGGAACTAGTTTGCTTTGAGATGAGAACATTGTATTTGTAGTGCGAACCTTCACTGCTTGTATCGAACTGACTCTATGATTTCCCAATCAGGGAACTTTATTAACCCACTTTTCCACCCCACACACCGCCAACCTACCCACCTCCCACACATACTCTCCACATGCCTGAGGGGTGGTGAGCGCAGGACATAGTTCCTTTCTCCCACCCCAGTAATTCTTCTCTTGGAGATTCTCAAGGTTTAAGAAACTGTTTTAGGGGACCCACTCCCCAGGCTTTGCAAATGATATGAATCGGGGTCATTTCAGACATGGCAGGACTGGGGGGCAGTTTCTGCTCGTTTTCTACGTTTCCTGCTCTTGGACTCACTGCAGGTCTGAGTCCAACATAAGGCCTCTGGACCCCAGAGTACCTCTGATTTGAGGAGGGGCAGCTGAGAACCAGTCTTGGTCATGGACCCTGAATACCGGGTACCAGGCACACAAGTGCCCACAGATGAAAGGGTGTAGACACTGCTAAACAGGTTGGTGTTTTGGGCATGAAGCATTCGTTGCCAAATCATACCCAATGTGTTGAGGGAGGGGATTTCACATCTCCCAGTCTTCTAAGAGATGACAAGAACTGCTTGCTCCTCTGAGAGGACCCCAAATGCCATGGAGCCTAAGTAACAGGAGTAAAGAGCAGATCAGAGAGCTGAAGGGATAAGGGAATCTGAGACACCTCTAAGCTCACTTCATCTCTGCACCTACCCTGGTGGCCTCAAGAACTACGGCTCCAGGACCATAGGGGAAACATTAGCTACTCCTTTATTCTGGCATCTGGATTCACCTTCTAGTGACTGAAAAGATACTCTGCTGCCACCTGATGCCAATGAATGGAGTGCCAAAGGCAGTATGGAGTATGAGAAAAAAGCCACAAAGAAGTAGGCACAGAAAAGGCAAGAGAAAGGCAGTGAGGAAAAAAATACTAGTAAGACACAACTGTAGTGAGAACAACGCTAATGGGGATTTAGGACACAGTCCCCCGACTCTGCTACTAAACAGCTAACAGGCCTTAGGTAAAAATGTTCTTTTTGCCTTTTTCCTTTTTAGAAAAACAGGGTTGCATAAGTTATCACTTAAAGTCTGTTTCAACTCTAAAACTGATTTTAGATCTGAATTGGATCCGAGAGTTGAATGAAATACAGGGTAGGGGGTGGGGGAAAGGGCACTTTGATTCCTGTTCCCCATCTCTACTCAAATTCCTTAATAGTGTTATTAATGGGTCAGATCAGGGGAAAGCAAAGTAGTAAGTGCTAATTTCTCTCAGCCTTGGTGCTGACAGGCCCTGTTCCTGCATCCGAAAGAGCATTCAAGGAAGATCACCGTTCCCAACTGCAGAGAAATCAAATGAGGCAATAGGGGGCAGGGAGAATCACAAGGAAAAGGAATTTGGAGAGAAAAAAAAGTGAAAACCCCAATGGCTAGGACAAGGTTGCCACAGATAAGAAAACCCCTAACAGGGTGGGCAAGTAACTGTGTCTCTTCCTCCAGGACTGTGCAATTAATGATGGTCAGTTGTTTGAACATTATCTAGCAGTTACACTGTTCCCTCAATTTCTCCTATGTACAAAAATATAAAACAATAAAGTGCAGTTTACGTTTTTCAGTGACACTTTTCCTTGCTTTAATATTTTTTGTCTTTTTCTGCTTTTGAAATGAGCTCTCAATTACAAAATATCAAACTACACTCAAAAATGCCAGCCACTGGCAAGTATGGAGGAGCCTACACGTAAGGACAGACAGCAGCAGCAGGTGGCAAGAGGTGGGAAGTGATTGAAGCAGTGGTTACAAATGTTCACAGGAAGCTAAAACTATCCAACAGGTTGTGCCCTAATGTTAGCACAGGTTACACTAGTCACTACCTTGGTGGGTGGCCTCAGTATATTTAGGTTCAGATTCTACATGGCAATACAACTTCTTCCAGTTAAGAGTTCTTAGCTTGCACCGATCACAGGGTGGCCAGAGGGCACCAGAACAGTCTATTAGTTTTTCAAAATGCTGTCGTAGACCTGATAGATGTACTGAGAGACTTCAGGAGCTCTACACTTCAGCGACAGCTGTTGGGAGAGAAAGGAAAACAAAGATTAGCAGGGAGATTGGCTAAACTCGGAAGGTATCCAAGTACTCAGTTCAAGAAAATCTTTTTCTGATACGGTGGGAAAGGAGCTTCTATCACTGACGAGCCAAAGAGATCTTGTTAGTAGGTACTGTGGGTTTTAGAATTTCAATGTAATCAATGCCAAATTGTGCTGTGTTTCCACCTACATTCTATGTGGGTCTATAGGATTAGGAAATAATCCATACTAAAAACATCAAAGTCTCTGACTGTGGGGGAACAGCTGTTCCAACGCTTTGCTAAGAGTCATAGGGATTATTCCCCCAAATGAAGTGGGAAGGGCTAAACCCTTGTCTTGTGGTGGTCATTTCAGCTGTCAACCTGTTTCTCAGTGTGACAAGGATGGTTATCTCAGTCCCAATTCAGGAGGATGTACAATCAACTAAAATAAAAGTGTGAACTAGTCAAGTCCAAGGTACTCGTCCTTTCCCTATTATATTGAGGAAAGCATTTCCCTCCTGGTCATGGAGGGAAAATAAGAATTATCACAAAAAGACATTTACTTACTATAACCAGATAGCAATTCATGCCAACAGTTTCATCTTTAATTTTCTGCCTCTAGACAGACAAATCACGTACTTTTGATACCTCCTACTTCTCTACCATGGCCTCTTCTTCTAGTCTAATAATTACCAAATTAAAATTAAAAAGATTCCAACGTTGAACGCTGAGATTTTCACTTTGTAGGTCAACAAGCACAAAAGTTACACCCAGATTTGGACTCCTTATTAGATTAGGCAAAATACTACTATTACTAACACAACAGTGGAAGCATTCAAATTGCATTTAGAACCAGAAAATTTCATATGTGCTTTTTGTATTACCAACACCATCGCTGTTATTTATTAAGGTAGGTCAACAAAAGTTGTCTTTAACAATATAGCACCATGAGATTTTTAGATTTCACCTCTTTGTTCTCTTATTAGAGACTCTGGATGAGTTAACATAGTACAACAGGCGAGAATGTTTTTTTGGCAAAAATGTGAAGATATTGGTCAACCCTGAATTTCCTGAAAAAACTCACATCCTCAAAACCTGAAATTTTAAAAATGCAAAAAACAGGAAAACATCAACAGAGACTCTTTTTATGTACAGCTTCAAGGTTAGGTCTCTAAAGCATTTCCAAAAGTGCTGCTTGACATTAATCAGGAAGACAATTCTGATAAATGTAAACAACAACAACTAATTTAAGAATGTAAATATGCATAGAAAACAGATCCCTACCTGGTCAAAGGTACAGTGATAGGCATTTCCCTGACTTTTCAACTCCCTACAGAGGCAATTCTGTTATCACCTCCTCCACAGCCTCTCCACTGCCAGTGTTGTGGGAAATTCTCGTGGGACAATACATGCGTTCAGAAGAGGAGGAGAAGAAGCTAAAAATAGTAAGAACCGCCTAAAGGAGGTAATTCCCAGACTAAAAAAGGGAAGTTCCTCTCTCCCAAAACACTGTCCAGTATTTTTTCACATCTTTGTAACCAAACTTGAAGTTCTCCCAGTTGGAGGTTCATTTTTTTTGTTCAGAACTGGTAAGGAAAAGCTGCCTTTCTCAACAAAACACTGAACTGCAGAGGGGAGCCTGGGCGTGAGGTGGGGGGAGGCAATATGGACTGACCAAGCTTGGACCCTGACAGTTTCAGCTGCCCTTTGGAGGAGGGAGAAGGCAAGAGGAGGAAGAATGAATCTCTCCCCTCAACCCCTTTGTGAACTCTTACATCACCCCCCCCACCCCACAATTCCCAAGCTATCCCAGCCTTTAACAAAGGGTCAGGCTTAGACTTCAATCTACTCCTTGCTTTCCAACTAGTGCAGCTAAGACGAGCTAGAATGAATTATTATTATTATTATTATTATTATTATTATTATTTGGCTGAATCCTGAAGTTAAAGGGAAACATACACAAAGAACAAACAAAGAAGCTACATAATCTCACCTGCAAACTATAGCTAGGGCTCTGGGTCTCATTTTGTATGGTTCCTAAAGGAAGAGAGGCCTTACTAGGGCTTTAACATTCGAACTGCTAGCCTGCTTACGTGACACATCTTTAGTATCAACCACTTAGGAATGCCAGCCATCTAGACAGACCCACCAAGGGAAGAAGAGTCGCTTCTGCTGCCTAAGTAAGCCAAGGACTTACACATCCACTTCTGGTTTACAGTCTGGAACGCACATTTCACCTGGGATAAGTTATCTTTCCAGGTGAGATGCAGTTAATTAGAAAGAGGTAGCCTCACCCTTATAGGATAAGCATACCTTCTTAATGAAATATAGTAAGGACTGTAGTGGGGGAAGTGACTTATTCTCTCTTAGGAGACTAAGGGGCCATCAGTCCTCATGGGTTAATACCGGCTCAACCAGCTTTCTTTCCTCCTTACTACCTAGCTGAGATCAGATCAGTAATATAATGGGTGCTTGGGGTGATGGAGGAAAGGAAATGCGTTAGTACCGGCTCAACCAGCTTTCTTTCCTCCTTACTACCTAGCTGAGATCAGATCCATAACATAATGGGTGTTTGGGGTGATGGAGGAAAGAAAATGGATCTGAGTGATTCTGAAGTCTGGAGCACCATTTAGGGGAATGGATTAGGCCTGTGTCAGACTGTGACAGAAATTTCAGATGGTTTTGTGGGCAGTAGGAACCTAGTTATCACACAAATGGAAAACAGACAAGGGAGGAAGAAGTATAAACAAATACACCACTTACAAATACAGGGGAAGAGAGGTGGTTGTGGCTAAAAAGGGCCCCACGAGGACAGGATCTCACAAGATGCTTCCCCCCCCTTCTTCCGCCAACCCCCAACTCCGGTTCAAGCCAGTAGTTTCTCAGTCTAGTTGTGTAGGACACAGCTCCCTGGTCCATGCTGGTGGTGGTCTGAGCTTTGTGCTCCCCGCCCCCCCTGGGCCGAGGCAGTTGGTCGCCAGTCGTAGGTCAGCCACTCACAGCAACTCTCACGGGCTGCCGGCTGCTGCCCACTCACGCTGGCCGCCGGCCACTCCTGGGAGCACACAGCAGCCCAGCTCCAGGGAGAGCCGTTGTTCACAATCTTAGCTGTAGAGGGCGCAGCTCACTGGCCCGTGTGGGAACCAAATCCGTGACCTCGACCTCAGTGTCAGGAGCTCAGCGCTCCAACCACCTGAGCCACTGGGCCAAACCACGAGATTGTTTCTTACAGCTACATGTGAATCTACAGTTATTGCAAGATAAAAATTTAAGAAATATATAGGGGAGGAAATGTCCTTTAACAGGTGAATGGATAAACTATTGTACATCCAAATGGTACTACTTGGTGGAAAAAAGAACAAACTATCGATATATTCAACAACTTAGATGTCAAGGGTAGTGTGCAAAGTGGAAAACAACCAATCTCACAATGTTACACGTTGTGTGACTTTATATAACACTCTGGAAATGACACACTTAGAGCAATGGAGAACATATCAGTGGTTGCCAGGGGTTAGGGCTGGGGTGAGCGTCTAACTGTAGTTTGTGATGAGGACGAGTTCTGTGCCCTGAGTATGGTGGCAGATACACCTACAGATGTGTTAAGATGTCAGTATTGTACACTCCTCAACAATAACAACAAAAGAGTAATGTAAAAACTGGTGAAATCTAAATAAGATCTATAGTTTAGTAAATAATATCTTACCAATATCAATTTCCTGTTTGAACATGTAGAGTGGGTATGTTATCAGTTGGGAAACTGGGTGAAAGACAGATAGGAACACTATGTACTATTTAAAAAACTTTTTGCAAGTCAAATAATTTCAATATAAGAAGTTAAACTTCTTTTTTTTAATTTAACAAATTATGTTTAGGACAGTGATACCAAGAGGTTCTTCTCAAAATTATCTTTATCCTTATAATGAACAGAAAGAACACGGCAGGAAGTATTAAGATACCTGAATCCTAAGCACAACTCACCTACCAGCAAATTACACGCTCTTGAACAAGTCACTGATCAGTCTTAACTCTGGTTTCCTTAGCTGCAAACTAGGGATAACCATGCTTCTTTAACTTAGCTGAGGAGGAAGACTGGATACAGTAAAAGAATGGATGAAAACCAACACACACACGTACACACACAGCAAATTTCTAGGGAAGTAATAATACATGGGGTAATTTTATGAGACATTGATTTTACGGTGAAAATCTATCCCTCCAGGAACAGCACAGAAGAGTTTTCCTTTCTTGGGGAAACTCAAGGTAAGTGACAGGGTAGTTTCTTTTCAAAAAAAAAAAGGTGGGGAGGATTGGCAGTGGGTGAGAAGAGTGTACAGTTTATGGGGGGAAGCCTGAAGTTTCCCAGCTCACAAATGTTTGGGCAAAAAATCTAGCTTGCTAGGCCTCAGCAGCTCACACACACACTCGTCCAGCTTACTCACGGGAGGGAATAACTAGTGGGGAAAACACCAAGAATTTTCAGTTATGGGTGGTACTAGTATGCCCTTGATACATGCTAATGAAAACAGACTTGGCTGTTAAAATTAAGGAATGGGGTCACAGACTTTTCTAAGCTAAATGGCTAAAAAGCTCCCTTAATCTACTGCCTACTCAGTTTCCTCAGTTATTTAATATTGAAACCTATTCTCCTGTCATTGTCTAGTCCTCTCCTTCAAAATAGCCTACAAAACCCTCAAAAATAACAACACAGTTCCCCTATCCCGAGCAGTTTCTTGCACCGTACAAAATCAGATGACAAGCAGCATCCTAGTAGGAGATCACATTTTACAACAGCAAACAAATGCCCAGTGCGGGGTATAAATCTTTGTGACTTAATTTGCTCCTGTCCAAAAAATATTGCCAGAATTTAAACGTTTGTTGTAGTATTCAAGGAAGTTTTCCAAACTAAAGTTCCCTTAACAGCTTGCCAAAAGTGTGCCCCATTTTGCCTTACCTTTCATAACAAGCATTTCAGGACAATGCTAAAAAAGGTTCATGTGTCTCTGCCTCTGATACCCTTAGGCCATGAGCTCCAAAAGCAGGAAAGAAGCCCTTCTTGAAATGAGCTATGAGCTATGTAAACAATCCTCTTACAAGTACCTGGTTACCGTATCACATGCACAGATAGGCTAGAGAAGTCTCAGAGATACTGATAAAGTTGCCAGGTGTTGGGAGCCACTCTGTATATACAGCGGGAGCCTGAGGCATTTGCTGCCAGAGACACCATGCCTGCTGGATGGGGCAGACACTGCAGACAGGTCCTCTGAGAGGCAACTGAGGACTTCATTATTGACTGCTTGTTTTGGACACTTGGGGTCTGAAGTGCCTCCTTCAGGTCTTTCCAGGGTGCTCCCTCCTCAACCCCATCTCACCCATTCTGAGAAAGGCCTTACCGTATAATTGGGGTTTCCTGGCTGGATCCGCAGCTCAGCCAAGATCCAAATGCCATTAGTGAGCTTCAGGGACTGGTACAGCATGTCCTGCCCTTCCACATTCCTCTTGGCAATAGTATAGACGTTGTTGTTTTGCAACTTGCTGGAAACAGTGTCTAGAAACACAGATTCAAATCAGTATCAAACAAATGCATGCTAACTCTCTTATGACATCCTTACAGACCACGTGTGAAGTCCCCTGACAAGTACCATTCCATATGCATATGAATGTACATTTCAGAAAGCCTTTCTTCCACAATAGCAAAGTCAGAGAGAGGCTCTTCAAGTGCCTATCACATTCCAGGACAGAAAACAGAATAAGATGCAACTGAGCATTAATGTAAGAATTACCTGTGAAGATTATGGTGGGTCAAAGAAAGTTGGTAACCTTAAACTAGGTGCTAGACAGGTAAAAATGCTCTGAAGAAAACACAGACAGAAATGGGTGTACGAGCGTGCCGCAGTGACGGCCATGTTGCTATTTATTTCTGGAACATTGGTCCCAGAGCCAGGGATACAGACACCAATAGTCAAACCTGTACCACTACTTCCTGAGTCGCTACTACTTCACTATGAGCCACTCTGGCCTCAACTGCCAGATCAGAAAAGGGCACAGAGTAGCGGAATCCTACAAGTCAAATTCATTAACCTTGGATAGTTAAGATTATTTTTTTTAAAGCAAATTATTTCTTAAGCCTGTAGACAATACCATGCCTTAAAATTAATACTGAAATAAACTGTCTCAACAAAAGACTTTGAGAAAGACTGAAGTTGTACAAAGACGTCTACACAAGGTCCTGTAACCCCAGCTGCTGCTGCTGGTGGAGGCCTTCACAGTCACCAACCCAGCGTAAGGACAGGTTGGTGCTGGAGTCTCCTTGTGACTACAGCAGAGACATGATGTGCTCTAACTGAAGGTCATTTCTCTCTCCTTGTTTTCTTACTGCTAACATGAGATGTGTAGCATCAGAGAAAGAGAAACTTTAAAAGGAGATGAACACTGCTTTTCTGTTGATAGTGTATTACGTTCATTTCTGATAAGAATTCAAATTACTCGTGCCAACTTCAGGAACTAAATTCTTTCCATATAAAAATCTGTCATATTCTGTTGTGCTCTCTAGGAAGAGGCTGCCATGGTGGACGGTCTTTCTGTTCTCCTAGCTAGTAGGCTGTCTGAGTACAGGGATCCTGGAGTCTTTCATCGCTGTGCTTCCCACAGTATCTGGGACACAATGGCTACCCACCAATACCTGTGAATAAGCCTGGCTCAGGTGTTGGAGACGCTAATATGTACATAGTGCCAGAGGCATTAAAAACCACCTACTTAGATGTGGGCTGGTTTTGCAGGTAGTTCTTGCCCTAACATCTTTCTCACATATTCAAACCAGTCCAAGCTCAGGGGAGGAGGCCCTTAAGTCCATTCACTAAACCTGTGCACCACACTTAGTTATTACTTAACTTCCTCCCTTTTGTTTCCAAAGGTTTTCACTAACACCAAGCAGAGTAGTTATAACTTAAGAACTGGCTATCTTTGAGCTGCCAAAAAGTGTATCTTAGTGTAGTTATATGCCATATAACTGGAGGGGGCCTCAATAGATTTTAATCACCTTGTGAAGGGTTAGGCAGTTCTGGCGGTCACCTTGCTTCTCACAATGAAGGGTTCCTGCAGCTTAAACTGGGTTACTAGGCAACCTCGCCAGCTGGAGTTTGGCTAATATCTTTTGACAGGACTGTCTTTAACACATGAGGGGCTTGCTTTAAGTTGTAAAGCCATTCTTAACTTTCAAAACTCTTGCCCATTTCCAAGGAAGCAGGAAATACACACAGTAGAAATCTTTACTGAAGAGCCACCTTGTTGCAGAGGCACACATTCTAGACTATATATATATATATATATATATATATATATATATATATATATGTATATGTATATATATATATATATATATATACATACATATATATATATATATTCCTAAAGACATCTCATGATTTCACCACCTATATGAGACAATAGGCTAAGAGGAAGCATACAAATACACATACACACTCTCCCCTTCCAAAATGAGAAAATATGGCAAACAGCCAGGTAGAACAAGCAAGGAGAACAGATGTTAAGTTTAATGCATTTGGAAGCATTGTGGCCAAGAACCTGGCTCTGCTCTTCTTAAATGGCTGTATCATTTCTATCAGATTACTGAATGGAGGGAGGGTTCTATGGCATAAGGATGTGTGAGTTAACTTTTATTACCCTTAGATATTAAGTCTAAGCTTGAGGATATACAGATGGTAGGATAATCAGACTCTGCTAAATGTACTTATTAAGAATGGCAATGGGAGCCAGATGTAAGAAGGCTTCCCAGCCAAACTGCGATAGAATTCTTGACAAGATATCATAGATTTTTTGCGTACCCGATCTCCTGGGAAACAAGATGGAATCTTACAGGTCTGGGACCCTGAGAATGAGAAGGTAATATGAAGACAGAGATCTGCCTCAAAAGATGAAATAACAGAGGCTCGAAATGTGCATGTCCACTTATATGTGGATTTTTCAATTGACTCATGCAGTTCAAACCCACGTTAATTTTCAAGGGTCAACAGGTGGTTGGGAATCCATGTATGGGGAGGGCTGACTTAAGTTATCTGTGAAGTTTTGACTGCATGGGTGGTCAGAGTCCCTACACCCCAGGTTGTTCAAGGGTCAACTGTATTTGCTTCAAGATGTGATTTCTTCCGGTTCATTTGTCTTCTTCCCAAATTTGGCTCTTTGGATCTGAGGCCTAAAATCTTAGAAGGTGTGGATATGATCTTCCTTCTTTCATCTTCCTACTTTAGCTAAGATTGCACCTTTTCCAGCAGCAATAAGAGTGAAGACAGTACTCGGAAAGTGGGAAGGGGGGAATCTGCATTTGGGACCCAATGTGGTGGTCATCAGCAAGTTCAAAACCACTATGACTGCTGAAAAGAATACATTTTACCATTTAAACAAACAAACTATACTTAACTGCTGGCTGGCAAAGCATTTCCATTTATGAAATATTATGGAGGATGGGGAGAATCACGACAAAACAAAAAAAAGAACTCACCCTCACCTAGTCCTCATGCTAGAGAAAAATATTTGTCCCTTACTACAGTGCCTAAATAGGGAATACATACATCAGGTCTCTGATCTTTTCAGAGAATAAACAGTAAAAAAATAAAAAACAAAACACAAATAGGTTTCCTGACTGCTTGCCAGAAAGATTCTTTTTTTTTTTTTTTTTTTAATTTTATTTTGAAATTTTGGGGAACAGTGTGTTTCTCCAGGGATCATCAGCTCCAAGTCATTGTCCTTCAATCTAGTTGTGGAAGGCGCAGCTCAGCTCCAAGTCCAGTCGCTGTTTCCAATCTTTAGTTGCAGGGGGCACAACCCACTATCCCATGGATGGGAATGGAACTGGCAACCCTGTTGTTCAGAGCCTACACTCTAACCAACTGAGCCATCCGGCTACCCCAGAAAGATTCCTTTCTGGATATAGCTGGAGATGCAATTACTTCAGGTGCACTTAAGATAGTGGTCCCCGACATGTACCCATCCCAGATGCAGCTATCATGGTAAGCTGCAAAACAGATTCATACAACCTCCTGACACCAGTAGAGATGGCCAGTGCTAGGAAGCAGGAAACCCATACATTAGTGCCTTTCTAATATTTTCTAGTATTTACACAACTAGTGGCACCACAAGCACTCCTATCACACATACCTTTCTATCAAGATCTGATTAATTATTAAGGCTTGGGAAGAGGGTTTCTTCTTTCTTCTCTAGAAAGTAATGGAAGAGCAAAAGTAAAAGCTCAAGCTAGGCTGTAAGTCCTTTAAGCCTGTGACTTCCCATCGCCCTCAGGAATGTTACTTCCATCTGTCAAATGTCTACTCTGGCACAGAAAAGCTATTTAAAGTGTTGGTGCTATTGTGATTAGGGCAGATCAGCTGGAAAGGATGGTATTTTTAGCTTTCAGTTAGATCCAGGGTGTTGAATCAGAAGGCACTAATCTTGGAAATGTTCATGTTAATAGAGCCTTTGAGACTGGAAGGAAATGTAAAGGCCAGGGCACTCCTGACCTTGGGGTGCAGGCGGAGGAAAAGCCAGAAAGGATTAGTTAGTTATAGGAAGTGGTCTTGCAAGATTAGCAGTGATTTAGTGTGGGAAAATGATGGCCTTGGGCTCCTGGAGAAAATGAAGTGGCTGGTTCTGCTGCTCCATGTGCTGCACCGTCACAGAGCAGTGTGTCACTGGAAAACCCACTCGTTGGTATTTGGAGCACCCAAGGCAAGGAGGAACTGGCATGAAGCCATGGCAGAATTGATCAAAACGGAATTTGCTCTGAGAAACTGTTCTAGGCTACATCAGAGAAAAGAGCCCCACTGGGAGAAAGGCCAGACACTGCCTTGGCAAGATTATAAACGTACACCAAGGTGCAATGAGGTTCACAACTCCAACCTGGAAGCAGGGGGATCTTTTCTATTATTTTGGCAGGTCACATTAAAGCCCTCAGTTATCCAACTTCCATTGTTTGTTTTTGTTTTGTTTTGTTTTGTTAAGTATGTCCCTTTCATATTGGATGTCTGACACCAAACCTTCTTTTCAATTACTCAGGCCTTTTTCTGTGTCTCTATAGGCCAGTGTTTTCCAGATTTGTTGAAGGAATACTGGTGTTCCATAAGATGTTAATAATAGGCATTTTCTAATTTTTTTTTTAAAGATTTTATTGGGGAAGGGGAACAGGACTTTATTGGGGAACAGTGTGTACTTCCAGGCCTTTTTTCCAAGTCAAGTTGTTGTCCTTTCAGTCTTAGTTGTGGAGGGCACAGCCCAGCTCCAGGTCCAGTTGCCCTTGCTAGTTGCAGGGGGCGCTGCACACCATCCCTTGTGGGAGTCAAACAGGCAACCTTGTGGTTGAGAGGATGTGCTCCAACCAACTGAGCCATCCGGGAGGCAGCTCAGCTCAAGGTGCTGTGTTCAATCTTAGTTGAAGGGGGCGGAGCCCACTATCCCTTGCAGGAATCGAGGAATCGAACTGGCAACCTTGTGGTTGAGAGCCCACTGGCCCATGTGGGAATCAAACTGGCATCCTTCAGAGTTAGGAGCATGGAGCTCTAACCGCCTGAGCCACCGGGCCAGCCCCGGCATTTTCTAATTTTAAATTCCACAAAGAAATTCCGTTAACATTGAGTGAAACAGAGTTCTGCAATGAAGGACTGCAGCTTTTAGGGTGCTAATGTGCAACGGCAATCTCTAAGAGGCACACCACACACTGTATTTTTCAACTTTGACCACAGAATCCATTTTTTTAAGAAACAAGTGTCCTCAGGAGCATAATATATGAAATGATACCATAGGACCCACTACCACAAGGTGACTTATAACAAAGGGCCTCGTCTGTTCCAAGCTGGGTACAGAAGCTGCTTCTCTTTACAGGATCTGCTCTGGTTGTCACCATTCGTAGCCAATGTGGACCTGACGAGCTTCCTGAACTTATTCCTGAGCTTATTATACTGTGCAGAGCTGCCCAACCTCCCACACTCATCAAATGAGGTTTGTGGTAACGGACCACTGAGCCTCACAGAGGGACCGATAACCCTGGCATCTACCTAGAATATGGCACACAAAAAAGCTCAATTTGAGTATTTTTTGTGTGAAAAACCAACAAAAACTCTATAGTTTTGTTTAATAAATACATAATCAGTCAGAGTGAGAAACTTAGAACAAGAATTTATTAGAAAGAAGGCAGATATGTGGTATTCCTGAAGAGAATACTAACTAGTTATTACAATGGAAATTACAGAAGACATCTCCTCCCTCACCTCTCCAAGGGCACAGGAGAAGCCCTATGAGAAAAGATTTGTCTAAACAGGATAAGTACATCATAGAGCGCAAAAAACTAAAATTTAAAAGTCGGAGAGAAAACAGTGAGTTTTTTCTCTCTCCATGCACTGCCACACTGTCTCTCTCTCAGTTCCACACTGTGGCTACAATGGGATGGCAGCATGTGGGAAACCCTTATGAGAACCAATAGCATATGGAGGAAGAAATGATGAAATGACGGATAAATGAAGAAAGACGAGGTATAAACAAGGCTCACTTTCATTCAAACTCAAAGCCTTGTACTTACATGAGAGAGAGAGAGAGAAAGAGAGAGAGAGAGAGAGAACACCTGGGACAAACGTAGGCCTCTGAACAGCTTAGGGCTCCTTCCACTCCTGAGGAACTTTGGTGAAACAAAGCCCTAGGGACTGATAGCTGCTATTGTTTCTCCTCTTCTGTTACCTCTTTGATACTCTATTATAGTAATAAAAATAACTACAAAGGGTCTGGGGCTTTTTCATGATGATTAAAGAGGACAGTATCATGAAAGAGCTGATACAAGGCAAGAAAGAAAAAGGTTACCAACTAGTCTTTA
Source organism: Rhinolophus hipposideros (assembly GCF_964194185.1). Classification (NCBI taxonomy): domain Eukaryota; kingdom Metazoa; phylum Chordata; class Mammalia; order Chiroptera; family Rhinolophidae; genus Rhinolophus; species Rhinolophus hipposideros. The sequence goes on along the minus strand of NC_138066.1, from coordinate 21,762,277 downwards.
CTCATTAGTACCAACTAGTAGTTTACTAGTATTCTTGTTTAATAGCAAAAGATGCCAAATAAGGATGTCAGAGTCACCTTTCATCCAATCCTGAAGATAGATTCAAAAGGAAAAATTGTCCTTTTAATTCTTGGGAGAATGCACATCTTCAAGTGTCACTTCAATCATATGATGACTACAGGATGTGCAAGTCACATCACAGACACATGTTCAACTACTGAAGAATTGGGAAGATGGCACCATTCTAGTTCATTTCTCAAATCTGCTGGCTTGTAAATCATCTAGTACCTACATCAAAACATCCCAAGTTTTTAAAGAGAAGCCTGTGAAATAATATACCCATCATATACCCACTAGAAACAAGGCAGATGTAAAAAGAGGTAAGACAAAATTTCCAAATATCTAATTTGAATTTACTAAGATGAAAAGGAAATGTAGAGTCATTACTCACCAGCATTTAAATGACACTCCTTGATCTGAAACTGAAGTTCATTTTCATTGGGAATGTCCTTCCAAGTTGCAAGGAAGACCTGGCGCTCTGTATGGGGACGCATAGGGAAAGGAAGGATGAGCATAATCTGTGAATATTCTGATTTCTGATGCCTTGCACCATTTCTCCTTTGGAGTTCAGCTCTTGCAATACAGCCAGGGGTTGCCTGTGACTAGAGCCAGTTCTGAGCTACACAGAGGTGCTATACTCCAGGTCAATTAATCCCTCATCAGCAGCACTAAGATACACTGGAAAAGAGTTTACAGCTAGGGCTTAGTTTTGGCTCTACTGTTTTCCTATTTGGCAACTTTGGGTAAGTTTGTAACCTTTCTGATCCTAATTTCACCATATATAATTACCGTATTTGCCGGCGTATAAGACGACTGGGCGTATAAGACGACCCCCTAACATTTCCACTCAAAATACAGAGTTTGTTATATACTCGCCGTATAAGACTACCCCCTCTTCCACACACCTTCCACACACCAAATAACTTTCAGTTTAAAATTTGCATCATACTTCTTTCTTTTGGCTGGTGCCATGATAGGGATGATAGGGGTTTGACTGGTCGACATTTTCTATGCTGTACTGTACAATGGTGCAGTATTGTGGTTGGCTGTTGGCTGTATACAAAGCCTGATTTGATTGGTCCCTGCTCCCTGTTTGCCCGCCCTGTCACTATAGCAGTCTGGTCCACCCTTGCATCAGCATCTCCCTGGGACCTCACTAGTGCGCAAGTGCGAGCTCTTCAACATTCTAACAGGCACCATGATAGCGCAAAATCGCGAATCTTCAATGCATATGTAAAGAAATATACGGTAACCCGAATTTACCACACTCGCAAAATCGCACACAGCCGACCATACACCCAGTATGGTATCGCGATTCGCGATTTTGCGCTATCATACTGGGTGTATGCTCGGCTGTGTGCGATTTTGCGAGTGTGGTAAAATCGCATAACAGCAAAATCGCATAACAGCCGAGCATACACCCAGCAGCGCTGCTGATGCCTGAACGGTATGTGGAATGAAGTGGGCGGGCATCGGGAGGCCACTATGGCACGGGGCAAGCACTATGGGCAGTCTATCTGAAGTGTACCTGGCGTATAAGACGACCCCCCCACTTGGAGGCATATTTTTCGGGGCCAAAAAATCGTCTTATACGCCGGCAAATACGGTACATCTGTCCTGCCTACCCCAAGAGCCACTGTAAAAACCAAATCAATTCAGTGCCAATTGGATTTAATATGTACCAATATAAGCTAGTTTTATTAGAAGGTGGTTTCATAAGTAAGGGAAGAGAGAAATGCCAACAACTATATAGGGAATATTAGTGATTTACTATGAATTACTATAATTATAATGAAAAAGTGTGAAATATTGTGAGAACTACCAAAGTGTGACAGAGATACAAGTGAGCAAATGCTGTCAGAAAAATGGCGTCGACAGACTTGCTTGCCACAGACCTTCAATTTGTGAAAAACAATGTCTGCTAAGTGCGACAAAGCCAGGTATGCCTATACTCTGTATATGTTAGGGTGACTGGGTCATTCAGATACTGGTATTGTGATTTAGCCCAACACCAAAACAACACAAAAACTGTGACTCCGGTGAATAAAGAATTATCAATTATTAGAGCTTTAGAATAGCTTTACCCCATTTTTGAATCTTCAAAATAACTTGTATTTCTGGGCTATGTTCTGCCTAACGTTCAGGGAAAGGGCAAAGGTATGCATGTGACAGAAGGACAAGAGGAAGTACTCACCCATTTTACCATCTTCTACAAAAAGTACATTGAGTGGGATGAGGCAGCTGAAGTAGAAGACATCAATATTGTTTTTCACAGCCACCTGCCATGAGAGTAACAGGGAAAATTAGAACATCACAGGAAGCCAGGTAGGAGGGAAAGAATAGTTATGTGCCTAGAAATATATACCCTATTTCCCTCCTCTTTTAAACAATGCAGGACCCCCCAAATCAAGACATACCAGCCCAGACACTGCAAAATACATTCTTAACTCATTTCCACAATCAGAGCAGAGCACTGTCACAATCTGCAATTCTGCCTCTCTCTAGGAGGAGCCCCAGGAGGGATGAATTCAAGGCACAAGTTTCATACCCAGAATAATCTATTCAGTTATTCTTTTGTTTCTGTGGTTATTAATAGCAGCTGCTGCTACTGTTTACTAAGAACCTATTAATATTATTGCCAATCCTCATTATTACTATCCCAAACAAAGTGTCACTGCCCTCTCATTTTAAAGATGACGAACTGAGATTCAGAAAGACCCAGAGTCACATTTCTAGTACACAGAAGAACCAGGTTCAAATGTATTTTTATCTGACCCTAAATGTTGATTTTTTTCCCCTTCTCCACAGTAACTAGTCATATTGTCCCTTATCTTTTTTGAGATACTGGTTTTAAATTTGTTTCTTTTATAAAATCTTATTTCCCAAGTCCTATGGTTGGTAAAAGCTTGTGGGTCAAAAACACTGGTAAATCTGATGACTATAAGAAGGAAAAACCTTTGAACAAATGAATAATTGAGTTTTCTCGCAACACAAGCTTCTGATTTAGGTAAGCTGTGATTCTACCATGACCTGTTCTATTCAGAGCATGCTGTTTATATTTTTTTAAAAGTTACAGTATGTATTTCTATTCAAGAGGAATACTGATTGGCATATATATTCAGAAACAGATAGACTACTGTGGCAGATTATAAGAACCATATCCTGAAAAAAGGGAGAGTAGGAGGAGAATTACTTTAAACCACCACTTCCCACTGGTTTCTGTCACTAGTGACTTTTCTATTTGTGCTCTGGGCACTGCAGGAAAACATTTCTCTGGGCAAGTTCTATAATCAGTAACCATGCCTATTTCTCCCTCATTTTGCTCTAAGAAAATAAAGGGGAAAAAAGTACCTAACCAGAACCACTATTTCCACTCCACTCCTCCTTTTGGGACAAATGTCAAAACTTTGGCTATGAGCTCCAAATATCCTTTCCAAAGTACTTCTAGTTCTTTAACATTTATTATGAACTCATCTTCCCCACCTTCAATAGTACCTTTATTTCCTCCTCCATAATTTAGTTATGTCTACTTGACAGTCTTTCTGTTCTCTCTCCCAGAAGAACCCATCAAATTACTTTCCTTGTAACTTGTGTTTTTAACCTTTCAATTACCAACCCCCTAGAAGTTTCTGACCTATATCAGATAATCTGATGCCTAAAATGCTGAGTGAGCAGGATTCTCAAAAAGCTTGAGAATGATGAATGCAAGCAGAAAAACCAACCACAGGAAAAAAGGACTTTAGACATTATTTTGTATATATCAGAGTACCATTTCAAAAGATTTACACCAGAGTGGGCTTCTGGGAAAGACGTATTTTCTAATCAATCTGGTATTCAGCAATGAGAGACAGAGAACTCTTACCGTGTTTCCCCGAAAATAAGACCTAGCAGGACAATCAGCTCTAATGCGTCTTTTGGAGCAAAAATTAGTATAAGAGGGGCTGGCCCGGTGGCTCAGGCGGTAGAGCTCCATGCTCCTAACTTCGAAGGCTGCCGGTTCGATTCCCATATGGGCCAGTGGGCTCTCAACCACAAGGTTGCCAGTTCAATTCCTCGAATCCCGCAAGGGATGGTGGGCTGTGCCCCCTGCAACTAAGATTGAACACGGCACCTTGAGCTGAGCTGCCGCTGAGCTCCCGGATGGCTCAGTTGGTTGGAGCGCATCCTCTCCAACCACAAGGTTGCCAGTTCAACTCCTCAAGTCCCGCAAGGGATGGTGGGCTGTGCCCGCTGCAACTAGCAACGGCAACTGGACCTGGAGCTGAGCTGCGCCCTCCACAACTAAGATGGAAAGGACAACAACTTGAAGCTGAACGGCACCCTCCACAACTAAAGATTGAAAGGACAACCTGACTTGGAAAAAAGACCTGGAAGTACACACTTTTCCCCAATAAAGTCCTGTTCCCCTTCCCCAATAAAAAATAAATAAATAAATAAATAAAAATATTTTAAAAAATTAGTATAAGACCTGGTATTATATTAATTATATTATATTATACAAAGTCTTATAGCAAAATAAGACTGGGTCTTATATTAATTTTTGCTCCAAAAGACGCATTAGAGCTGATTGTCCAGCCAGCTCTCATTTTCGGTGAAACACAGTATTTCAGATAAGGGTACCGGGACATTTAGCCGTGAAAACGGGGGTGGGATGGGTGGGCCCGAGTGGGTTACATAAAGGTCTTACGTGAAATGCGAGTCATTATCATTACTATCATCTCTGAATATAATGTGGTTGTATTTCATAATGTGCCATTCATTCAAACATTTATTAATGTTGACTATATCGTAACCATTTGAGACATGAGTGCAAAGAAAACAGAAAATATAATCCTAGTCCTCCAGGGGATAATATTGGCGGTACTTAACCAAATACTTATATTAGAATAATCTGGAGAGATTTTTCAAAACTGATGCCATGCCAGGGCTCTATCCTCTATAAAAGAATAACAATCTCTAACTCTGGGACCTGGCATATATACTATTTTGGAAAAAGTTCCTAGGAAGATTAACCAGATAAGCAATTAATTTAGAACAACGTTACTGAAGAAGTCTGAAGCGGCTTGTAAGTATCTTGTTCTTCGGAGGGAATCCTTATTCCCACTGGGTGTCCTTTAACTTACAGGAAAGCTCCCTTAGGTTAGCAGTGCGAAACCATTCTGCCTGAAGACCCTTTTATTATAATAAACAGATGAAAGTCATGGACACTCTTCCTGAAAAACGTACTTGCAACATTCTGACATACAATTTCAGGGGTTTCAGGATACCCCAAAAACTACCCCTGGACTTGTTCTAGGATAATTCTGAGAAGTTGGGACACCCAAATCACAGGCAGCAGACACGGTGGTTCAGAACAAGGACTTGGGAACCAGACCAGACAACCCTGATTTCGAATTTTGACTTTGTCACTTATTAGCTGTGTGACTTTGGGCAAGTAGTACTCAGCTCAGTTTCCTGTTTGTAGAATGGAGATAACAACAGTACTGAATGCATAGGTTCTTAAAAGGATAATGAGTTAATATTTGTAAAGCACTTAGAATGGTGCCTGGCTCACAGTAAGTACTAAAACAAGTGTTTAATAAAGAAAAATTCCTTTTATCTTTCACCATCTTCTGTTTTATTCAGAATTTTTCATAATTAAGGATAACCAAATTAGACGTATCTGAAATCTTACTACGCTAACAAGAGATCAGAAGTAAAAAGGCTTAGCAAATCGTAAGCTTAATTTAATGATTCTTCTTGCTACTGTGCCCTTGGTAAAATACCATCTCTTTATAGGATCAACTGCACACAGGTCACTGGAAGGAAGTGCTGAATCTCTTACGTTAGCTTTTCAAAATCTGCATTTTGCAGCTCTCCAACTTTTGCTCTTGGCTAGAACTGTGTTCATTTTAAGAATACCATATTTTGCCGTGTATAATGTGCTCCCACGTTTTTGGCCCAAACTTTCAGGTAAAAATAGCTTTCATTTTAATTTTTTAATTCAAATTTTTATTTGCTTACATTTAGGTACTTGTTTTTTGTGTTACAAAGGAATTGTAACATTTATTTTTTTAACATATTGTGGTATGAGAAAGTTTATGTAACAAATCATTACAAACACAAGAACAGATACAAGGTACAAGAAATGTTATGTGCCGGTAACACATTTATGACATTTACGCGTCACAGAAGGCCAAGAACTCTTGTCACTGCAAGTGCGGTGTAAATTCAACAAAAGCAATTATCGTATCCCAGGCTGTTATTTTGCATATGGATATCATTACTGATTTCTAGAGTTACCCTTGTAACTCATACGCATAAATAAAATAATTAAAAACATTTACATAGATATGGACTTAGTACTACCCAAGTATACTGTGCATCCTTATTTTCCCCTCCCAAACATGGACCAAAATAATGCCCATTACATACGGTATATAGGTCTCCTGGATCTCCCTCTCTAAACGAATTCCTTAACTTTGACCACATCAAAATTACTTCTTGTTCTCCAAACACTGAAATTCACAGCTCTGCCTTTTTACGTGGTGTTCTTTGTGCTTAATATATCCTTCTCCTGAAGCTTTAGCTGCCTGGAAAAACACCTATTTAATCTTAAGGTTCAGTTTAAGCTTGAATTTGTCAGGAAAGCTCTTATCCCTCCCCAAAGTACCCAGTGCATACACTTCTATCTACAACAGCATAAAATAACTGCTTACATCTCAACCTTGTTTTTTGAAAACTCAATACAATGAGCTCCTTGGGTGCAGGGGCTCTCATTTTCACTAGCATACTCGTGGCTCAATGAATATTTGTTGGATGAAATTAAGGGAAAGAGGACAAACGGAATGGAACACAGGTTTCTCATCCTTGTTCTACCTCTACATCAGTCATATGCATAGCACACAGTCCCATCAGTAATGTCTCTCCTTGGGTAAATTCATACTCAGTGAGGCAGGGGTGGGGGAGGGGATGATACGTGGGCTCTTTTAGTTTCAAATCACTGAGCTAAAATAACATCTATATGCTAAGGAAGAATAATACAGGTAGTAGATCACAACCCAAAGGAAATGAGATTCTTCAGGGATGTGCCAATCAGTCCTTGGGAGTTAAGGCATAAAAGAATCAAGGGAAAAACACAGTATGAAGCCAGTTCAATTTCAATCCAGATGGTGTTACTTTTAAATAGAACTGAGTCCGCCTTAAAGAGTATGATATTGATTGCTTCAGAGGGAGGGGAATTCCTTGTTTTTTGAAAACTATCCCAACAGGTACAGAATAGGAAGACATAATCCAGACAAGCTGGAGAACTATTTTCCAAGAGTTTTTTCCCCATTTTTTATTTTGTTTATTTTCCAAGAGTTTTAACATCAATACCTGCTCGCCTATGGGAAGTCAATGATCATGTATATATCCAAACGCCTACTTAGTATCTTCACTTGGATAACAAATACCTCAAATGAACATGTCCAAAACCAAACTCTCCATTTCTCCTCCTTATCCTTAAATAGAACCTGCTGTCTTTCTAAGCTCAGTAAATGGAATAGTGCAAAGCTGTTTAATGGTCTCCCTGCTTCTGCACTCGTCTCCCCACCCCCAACACCTAGCTTCCCCAGTCTATTCTCAACACAGCAGTCAGAGGGATCTTAAAATGTAGGTCAGCTCATAAATACTTCTCTGCTCAAACCTCCAATGACTTCCCATCTCAGAACAAAAATCAAAGCTACAACTGCCTGGAATGTGATGCCCGTTACGTGCTACTCCTAGCCCCACGTAAGCCACCACCAGGCATGCTCCTCTCTTACGGCTTTTTGCATTTGTTATGTTTTGGTCTGGAATTCTCTTCATCCAGAAATCTGCATGGCTCATTCTCAGCCTCCTTTAGGTCTTTGTGTTTAGCAAATATTATCTTTTCACGTAGGTCTCCCATGACCAACATATTTCAAAACTACACCATCAATCTCCAACCCCAATTCCCTACCCCATCTCTGCTTTATTCTTCTCCATTGCCCTGACATACTATCTTACGTATCTGTTCGTTTATAGCGTGTCCCTGTGCCATCTACCCCACCTCCAAATTCCAGGAGGGAAGGGATTGTCTATTGTTCACTACTGTATTCTCAGTTTCTAGAACTGGTACTGGCACAGAATAAGTACTCAACAATAATGATTGTAAAATATACCACTCAAAGTTCCTAACAACCATTTAGATTTAGCGAAGACATGAACTTGATCTAAAGTTTCCAAAAGAACAGTAATTCTCAAGTCTTTTCTAGTGTTTTTCCCTTAACAGAAGAGGAAAGTATGGATATATTATCTTCGGGAGTGGAGACAGGGGCAAGGGCCAGGATTAGGGGTATAATATGAAGTAGCCCACTGCAAGAACAAAATTTCTTTGAAGCTGCATGCTAGTCCATAATACAGCTATACGTTTTAATATGAAAATGTGTTTTTCCCTTTACCTTTGAGTAAAACTGGTGCTCCAGGAAAATGTGTCACGTATGTTCTTCAGCTTCAAGTACCTCCTAGCAGTGTGTTTTTAAAAACTGTGGGTCACAACCAAAAATTGTGGTTCTTAAAAATTTACTTAGTGAGCTGAAAATAGCACACACACACACAAAAAAAATAAAAAATATCAGAGCATCTCGTGAAGAGTAACTAATGCTCCCTGAAAGTATTTCAGTTTTATGTGTGTTGTGTGTGTATACTATGTAAAATATATTTCTCATTGTAAGTTACAGTCAAAAAAGTATAAAAGCCATAATCTTCACACACCAAAATTAAAAGCAAGCAGTAAAGAAATGGGTTTAAAGAGCTAAGGAACAGAATGCACACCTCAGCTGCTGCTTTGCGGATGCCTGAAGCAGATCGCAGATGGTACCAAGGAGATTACCTAATCTTTGGTTCTTCTGGTCTGTCACGTGAAACATGTGGCCGTAACAGTTATTAACTTGCCTCTCAGGGACATCAATAGGAGGTGCAAAAAGAAATGATTCTGAGGCACTTGGAAAACACAAAAGAAGGCTATAAATGCTTAATAATAATAATGATTTTTTAAAGTTACTTTCAGTGGCTTCTGGGGAAAGAGCAGCCTGTCAGCTTCAGCCTGTAACCAGCAATTAAGTTTCTTTCCATAGTATAGGAAGCCTGCTGCGGTAGCTGCAGTGTCTTTATGGTGGCACAGCTGTAGACGAACAGGCTAAATTAATATTCTAACCTTGTTCCAGTGCACTCCAAAGTACTATAAAAAGGTACGAAATGAACTCAGTCTGAACTCTAGCAAATACAGCCTCTCACCACACCTCTCACCACAGATAACCACAGGAGTCACTGCCACAAGAAAAACCAAGGCAAGTGGCACACAGCTCACCTTTGAGAGTATATCATCTATTCTTCCATGATGTCACTCATGACCTTTCCAAGTCTCTGAAGAATATTTTTTCTTTTATTATTCCTCTCCATTTAGCTTTTAGAAAGATTATTTACAGGCTGGTCCAAGCTAAGACCAGGCAGTGACGCCAACCATCTCCATTCAGTTCTCTTGAGGAATGATGATTCAGATGTATTGCAAGCACCACACCACCTAGTCAACAGATCCTAGGGGAATGGCTCTGAGTGACACGTTTTTAATGGCACTGACTCCAACTGTGTGATATATGTCATCTGAGACTCAAGCAGAAGTGGCTCTTTCTGTTAGCTGCTGGAGTTAACTAAATCTACCTGTAGTTCTGCATTCCTAGTCAATGCAAAAAAGTATCTCCCATCTTTAGTTTAAATATGGTCCTCCATTTCAAACCCATTTGAAAATTAGTGAGGAAGCCAGTGTGGCGAGAGTGGAATCAGTGGGAGAGTAGCAGATGGAGTCAATGAGGTAAGGCGGCCTGGCTAGATCGTGCAGGGCTCTGCAGACCCCTGTTAGGATTCTGGTTATTCACCTTAGAAAAAAGACCAGTGCACGTTCTTCCAGATTAGTGGTCTACACACTTGGGCAGTAGTATAGCGAGAATCAAGCAGCTGTCACAACTCTGATAGGACCAGAGCTAAGTGGAGAGAATCACTGGCAGCTGTGTGCCTCACAAGAAACCCAGGTCGAGGGAAAATAATGCTAAGCTACACTGCTTCTGTTCCTGCTCCAGGAAGCTTCCTGATTTAAAAGATAATTTCATGTTAGGCAAAATAAATCAGGACTCACAGCAAATGTCTAGGTGATCTCTTTCTGCCAATATAGAACCCACCTGCCGTATTATACTGACTAATCTGTACAGGCTCTAAACCTAAAGATATCCATTTCTCTCTTTCTCCCTTTAACAACAGCTTTGTGTATCTTGCTAGGACTGGCTGGTGGGCCCTTGGTTACAGCTCTTGTACCTTAGAATACTATCTACATTAACAACATGAACTGTTTGCTGTGTAGGGCTTATTGTTGAACTTAAAATACTGTACGGAATGACAAAATAGTGAGGATAGAACTGGTAAACTATTATCAGTTAAAGTGATTAGATATTCCATACCCCAGACTGGTTTGTCATAGGGCAGAAGGCCCAACGGAAGTGCAATAGAAAAATAGACCACACTAATGAGAGTGAGTGAACGTTATTCATTTTTAAATCCTGGAGTAAAAATGATTTAGAATCTAATGTAGGTTCCAGATAATCAGCATGCAGTCTCAGATCAGTTAGCAGCAAATTAGAAATGAAATAGGTTCACAGGTGTGTCTATGAGTATGTACTGACTGGTATATTACCTCACCTTAATGTGGACAAAGAAGGGTATGTGGCTGCCAAAGTGACTGGGCACATGGGCAGGACACTGCAAGGATGCTGTCTCTGAGTAGTTTTACTGGGGAAACAGGTCATACATAGACGGGATAGAAATTATTGTGAGTAGCACAGCGTGAGCTATGAAATTGAGAAGTTTTTTGCTTTCATATTTGGAGTACCTGCCTTCTAAACTCCTTCAGTAGTTCCTGGGAAGAAATGTTAGCACCAAACTGAGGACCACCATTCATCTACACACTTTTCAAAAATGATCAAATAATTATTTTCCTCTGTCTCCAACTGTAATGGATTCTAAGTACATTTACCAGTGTTTCTACTTCTGTTTTTTCTTAAAACTAGAATAAATCTGACATCTGTTTGCAGTACACACAAATAAATGTCCTTCCATAAACTTCGGCTTTCCTGAAGTGGAATAAAATGGAAAATGAATTCAGACTGAGTATACTTTCATCATAGGCCTGCCTGACTGATTTTCAGGTCCTGTGAGCACTGGCTCAGAGAGAAACTTATCTATAAAATCTTAGCTGTAAAACTAGGATCTACAGATAGAATTCAAAAACATATTTTAGTTCAATATAAATAACTTCCTAACCAAGTTTTAGGAAGATAAAAATGGGCCATTTTACAGTAGTAAATCATTAGTAGTATTCAGGCAAATGCCGAGACTCCAGTGACTGCTCATATAGGGTAAATTCCATCAGAAACAGGGTTTGAAACAGACATTAAAAGTTACCCCTTCCAACCATGAGATTTTACATTCTTTATGTTTGTACACTGACACAGCTCAAAGTTCTTCTCAAGTTTTACTTTCAAAATGTATGGACCTTGAGACCATGACGCCTATGCATAATTCCTACATAAAAAATTTGAATAAAGCTAATTCTTTTCATATCTCATTGAATATGATGCTACAGCAAAATATAATAGTGTACATTATAAGGGAAGGATATAGCTCTCAAGTGGGCTTCAATCCAGCTCAAGAAAAACGCCAGTCAAATAGACATATGAAAAAATGCTCAACATCGCTAATCATCAGAGAAATGCAAATGAAAACCACAATGAGATATCACCTCACCCCAGTCAGAATGGCTTTCATCAATAAGACAAATAGTAACAAGTGTTGGAGAGGCTGTGGAGAAAAAGGAACCCTCATCCACTGTTGGTGGGAATGCAGACTGGTGCAGCCGTTATGGAAGGCAGTGTGGAGGTTTCTCAAGAAATTACGAATAGAATTACCATATGACCCAGCAATCGCTCTCCTGGGTATCTACCCAAAAAATCTGAAAGCATTTCTCTATAGACACGTGTACGCCAATGTTCATTGCAGCTTTGTTTACGGTGGCCAAGACATGGAAACAACCAAAATGTCCTTCGATAGATGAATGGATAAAGAAGTTGTGGTATATATACACAATGGAATACTATTCGGCGTTAAGGAAAGATGATATAGGAGCATTTGTGACAACATGGATGCATCTTGAGAGTATAATGCTAGGTGAAATATGTCAGACAGAAAAAGCAGAGAACCCAATGATTTCACTGATATGTGGTATATAAACCAAAAAGAACAAGACAAACAAATGAGAAACAAAAACTCATAGACACAGACAATAATTTAGTGGTTACCAGAGGGTAAGGGGGTGGGGGGTGGGTGATGAGGGTAAAGGGGATCAAATATATGGTGATGGAAGGAGAACTGACTCTGGGTGGTGAACACACAATGGGATTTATAGACGATGTAATACAGAATTGTACACCTGAAATCTATGTAACTTTACTAACAATTGTCACCCCAATAAATTTAATAAAAAAAAAAAAAGAAAAAAGAAAAACGCCAGTGAGTTGCCTTTATTTCCAACCTATGATGTACATTAAGTCTTGGTGAAGTCCCTTACTGCATAAAGACCACATAGTTAAATCTATTTTCCAATCGTTTGTCATACAGAAACACAAAACTGACTCCATTTTTCATCATCAAGTGCTAACTTACTATCATGATATAAAGATGGCTGGGATTTTTATAGATGAAAACCAACAGATCACTTTTATTACTACTTTAGAACTACACTGTGAAATTCATTATGATTTGCTCAAGATTGGCAGCATCGGCTTCTGTTACTTGGGTAATCTGATCTCACAGGCTTTTTCGGGTTTTTTGTTTTGTTGTTTTTTTTTTAAAGGAGGCCACAGCTGACAGTGGCCCATATGCTGATTGAACTGGCAATCTTGGTGTTATCATTACCACGCTCCAACCAACTGAGCCAACCGACCACCCCAACAGGCCTTTTTTTAATAAAGCACTAGCTCCCAAACTTGGGTGTTGTGAGAACTGAATTCTGGGTTTCAGGAAAAACTATCTCCTGTCACTGAGACCAGGTTTATGCTCCCTTAGACCACTTCTGCTTATCAGAATACAGAACTCTTGTCTACTGCTTATGTGTGGTTATTCAAGCAGGGCAATTGCTACGAACAGGCATATTCCTACAAGAGTCCCAGAAGCCAGTAGTTGAGTGCTGGTTATATTAAGATAAAAGATATAGCCTAGTAGAATCTTGATGCCTTGACAAAAAAGAAAAGATGAGGGGTGTTCTCAATAAGTACAACCTAATAACAAAAGGAATATCTAGTATATAAGATACTCTATTTCTCAGCTGAGATTAAAGGATATGTTTACAGTCTTGATGTGACATGAAAAATATATCAAATTTGAAGTAGCAATCACAGAAAGTAATTTTCTCTTTTGTTTTCTTGGGTGATAAAATGTTTTCATCTTTCATAACCAAGACTCCATTACCTACATATTACTAATGGAATATTCCAGGTCTGTCCTGTCCACAGGGATTATTTTCAGCACTGCATCTATCTGCCTGACCTGGAAATCTCTTATAGTTCCCAGAAGATCCACTTCGAGGACTCAGCCTCTATGGAAGCAGCATGTGGTCCCATAAATGCTCAACTGTGGATCTTGGAAAGACCAAAGGAAGCTTTAACACAAAACTTGTTTGGCTTGCACAACAGTCAAGAAAAGTCAGCAAATGCCACGCTGGTTTGCTTCATTCGGTGGAAGCTTCTGAAAGTCTTCCGTTTGGAAGCATTTACCAGTTTTTCTGGTACAATAGCTAGAGCTGTGGGCTTTCTGAGTGTGAATGGACATATGTAAGACACGAAATATCAGGGACAGGCACCATCTGCAACTGATTTTCTCACAGGTTGAGACTGCAACGTAGGAGTTGCAAGGGACAGAATTTTCTCAGGGCCATACACTGGCAAAAAACCCCCAAAACCTTTTGGCTGACCAGGATTTCAAAGAAATGAATAAATAGGATTGTAAGATTGTGTCCTTTGCAACTAGCATCTTCAACACTTCCTGCCTAATCATTCAACAGTTAAATGAACAGAACCGATGAATACTACCTTGTTTTAGAAGAAACATTCAAAGAGAAAAACCAAGAGACATTATTTATTTTCCTTAATTAATGTTCATCCTCTTATTGAACAAGTTATGTGGGCTCTTTAAGGGCGATAGGTAGAAATAACAAAAACCATATATAGGAAAAGACCAATTCTTTATTCACAGGTTCACCTCTAAGGCTCCTAACTAAAAAGCAGGATAAAAGGAAGGAAAGAAGAATTTTTATGAAGGTGCTATCACACTTTCAAGTAAAGATAGATTGAAAACCACATTTAAATTTTCTTTCTCCTCGAAGAAATTCTGCTGTAATTCAACACAAATATTTAAAAGCATAAATTCATAAAGATAAGGAAGAAAAAACTACAACAGCAATAAAACGTTGGTTAACTGTAAAACAGATGGATTAGGGCCGGCCTGGTGGTTCAGGTGGTTGGAGTGCCATGCTCCTAATGCCGAGGTCGCCAGTTTGATTCCCACACCGGCCAGTGAGCTGTGCCCTCTACCACTAAGATTGTGAACAACGGCTCATGGGCTGCCATGAGCAGCCAGAGGTTGGCCTGAGCTGCTGTGTGCTGTCCTGGGCTACCGTGTGCCGCCATGAGCGGCCGGTAGCCAGCATGAGTGGCCGACGGCCAGTGTGATCAGCCGGCAGCCTGTGAGAGTTGCCGTGAGTAGCCAACCCACGACAGGTGACCAACTGCCTCAGCTGGTGGGAGCGCAAGGCTCATAATACCAGCATGGACCAGGAAGCTGTGTCCTACACAACTAGAGTGAGAAACAATGGTTTGAACCGGAGTGGGGTGAGGGGAAGGCAGAAGGGGAAAAAAATAAACACATGGATTAGTAATAACACAACAGAATTCTCAAAGGCTCAAGACTGACAGCACCTCTGAAACTGTATGGAGAGGAAATGACAGGAGTGGATGTTAAAAGAAAAAGAATTCAGATGGTGTTAGAAACCTAGATCCCCACCACCATTCTAAGCTACCTTAGCCCTGTAGCCCCTACGTAAAACTAAAGGCTGATTCTTTTAGAGAGGATAAAATAGATGGCACTTTGAAGGGGATGCCAAGCATGGCTGAGGGGTGGCAGATTAAGTGAATGTACGCATACTGAACGGTAGACTCTCCAGCTCTCTTCCCCAACTTAGGTCCCAGAAGACTGGCAGAAAGCCTTTACTAAACAAGAGAGTCAAAGGTAATTTTTGGAAGAATTAAGCCAACCAAAAAGAAAGTGCTGACATAAGTATTCCAGCTGCCCTCATTGATGGGTTAACTGGAGCTCCTGTCCTGGGCCTCATGGTGTAGAGGGCCTTACCCTAATTCTTCTGTGGCCTCCCTGCAACCCATGGGTAGAAGAATCCACAGGGCCAAAGAGACTGCCCAGCTCGAGCACACAGAATTTCCTAGACAGCCACAGCACTGCACTGTTTCCAGGGCCTTCTAGAGATGCTTTCACTGGTCACTTTTCCTGAGGGTCAGTAAGCATACCCTTAGGTCCAAGAGATGGCCCAAGGGAGCAAGTGGGATAAAGGAGGAAAGTGGGCTATAAAATAGGGTTCTCTAGTTGTCCTTCTGAGTGAGCAGATGGGGAATTTTAGCAAAGAACCATATGGAAATCCTAGAATTGAAAAGTACAATATCTGAAATGAAAATTATACTGAATGGATTTTTGAAAAGGTTGTAGCCTACAGAAGAGTCAGTATACTTAAAGATAGATCAATAGGAATTACCCGAGCTAAAGAACAGAGAGAAAAAAAGAACAGCCTCAATGATCTGAAAGACAACATCAAGTGGTCTAACACACATGTAACTGGAGTTATGGAAGTACCGAAAAGAGATAATGGGGCAGAAAAAGATTTGAAGAAATAATGGCAAAATTTCTCCAAATTTGGGAGAAACTATCAACTTACATATCCAAGAAATTCAGTGAACCCAGACCAGATGAAAACAAGGAAAACACCTGGGTACATAACAGCCAAGCTGCTGAAAACCAAAGATTAATAAAAAATTCAGACAGCCCACAGATCAGCACTGTCCAATACAAGTTTCTACAATGAAATGTTCTACTTCTGCACTACCCAATCTAGTAACCACTAGCCATATGTGCATTTGAAATGTAGCTAATGCAACTGAGGAAACTACATTTTTATTTTATTTAATTTTAATTAATTTCAATTTATATAGCCCCATGTGGCTAGTGGCTATTATATTGAACAGGATAACTAAGGGGACTTACGAGATATCAACCTATCATAATATGTGCACTTTACTGATTCAAACAGTAATAAAAAAACAAAAAAGTTTAAGATATTGAGATAAGAAACTTGTACATTTGATATTTGATGTTAAAACACCGTTAGTTTAATGTGTTCAACAGTTATTGTGGTTATATTTTTAAAAAGAGAACTATTTTAAAGATATATATTAAAATGTTTATAAATGAAATGATATAGATGTCTGAGATTTGCTTCAAAGTAACACAGAACAGGGCTGTGGATGGGATACAGATGAAACAATATTAACTATAGATTGATAATTATTGAATTGGGTATTGAATGACTGATGATGATGGGTACACAGGGCCTCACTACAATATTATTTACTTTTGTAATGTGAAAATTTTTCCATAAAAAGCTTCTAGGAAGTGGAATAGAAGAAAGATATGCAAAGTAGGTGGGAAAAAAAGGAATTGATCCAAGAGGGTCAACATCCAAATAGCAAGACTTCCAATGAAAGAAACACAAAATGAAGGGAGATCTACAAAAAAGTTTTTAAAAATTCCCAAAATTGAAGGGTACAAGTTTCCACTTTGAAAGATCCCAATGAGTACCCAGCACAACAGGTGAAAAAGATTCACAATGACGAACACCAGTGTGAAATTTCAGAACCTGGAGATTAAAGAAAGGCTCATATAAGCTTTCACCGAGAAAGAGTAGGGGACAGAACAGATTCAAGAATCAGAATGCCTTCAGACTAGGAGGAAAGTGATCTAGAATGTTACACAGAAACCGTCAAATAAGTATGAAGATAAATAGGACTTTTTAAACCAGGTGAAGTCTCAGAAACTATTCTCTATATTCCTATTCCCAAGAAACTACTGGAGTATGTTGTTCATCAAAATGAGGGAGCAAACGAAGAGAAGAAAAATATAACTGAAGACCAAACATAGAAGAGAGGTGAAGGGAATGAATCACCAGAGTGATGATGAAGGGAGATTCCCAGGATGACAACTATGTTTCAGGTGTTCAAGGAAATCAGTACAGACCGGAGCTGGTCAAAAGACTCCAGAAGAGACTCCAAGAAAGTGAAACTGAGAGTCTCTTTAAAGGGTCTGATCTTTTTGTAATTTGGGATTGAATTATAGTTAAAAAGAAGCTCTTAACACAAAAAAATTAAGCAAACAGACAACTATTAACCAGTAAATATCCAACTACTTACGAAGAGTTTTATGGAGGGGGGGGAAAAAATCACACTTTATTATATACAACTCACTTTTAAGGAGCATATACGTAATAACTATGTATAGTGCCAGGTGGGTACTGCTGAATATGATGTATATACCTGAGACTAATATAATATTGTATGTTAGCTATATTTTAATAAAAATCTTAAAAAAATAAAAAGGCATGTAAAAAAGAGTATACAGTTATAATAATGTAAACACTGAACACTGATTAAAGCGAATTCTAACTCAGTTCTATTACGAAAAAAGGAGGATAAGAAATATCCATGTAGATGATGTCAGTGAGTAAGGAGATGCAGACGAACACCTAAGATGGAAAAATCCAGAAGTCGTAATATAAACATATTATTTAGAGATAGAAAGGTAAACATAAAACATGGAAGGAAAAATTGGGGACTATTTCGGGAAGAGAAGGCTAGGGACTGGGTTTTTCTTAACTAACTATAGAACCAGTTGACTCTTTAAACTGTGTTTTTATAACCCTAATAAAATTAAAACTTGAAAGAACGGTGCTATCAACGTTCTCATGAGAGTTTACAGCCCAGTGAAAAAGGAAGCCAAGCACCTGCAAAGACCAGGATGAATACACGTTATGTCATAATTCTATTGTCTTTTTGCAGACACGACCCTGAAGAAACAGTCACTTTCCAGGTGTCAAGTTTGAAGAAGTATGTTGGGAAAATGTTTCTATGCAACTAATACAAATGAAGTGAAAAACAAGAATATCAAAGTCAGAGAAAACTCATTTAGCAATAATAAAAAAGGTTTTTGTTTCATTTAATATAGAGGGAATCAATTCACTTTTTTACGGAATATAATAATTATATGATATAAATAAAGTCAAAAGAAGCTCCCAAAAGGGCAAACTAAACTTTACTTTGTGTAATATTTATAACTTGGATTCACAAAGGCTTTTTTTTTTTTTTTTTTTTAACAACCAATATCAGTTAAAAAAAATTTTTTAGGTTCAAATCTCTGCCAGGTATTTAATTCTTGTCTCTAAGTTATAATCTATTTTATATTTGAAGAGGGAACAGTGTCTTTTTAACCTTTCAATAGTGCTTCAAACAGACTGTAAGCCATTAAGTAGTTTGATGAGCATTTTAATGAAAAGTTTTTGTACTAAGTGTTACATTCCACTTCTGGCATCTGCGTTTGATTTACTTGTTCTATATATTGATACCAAATTAGCCAAAATAGCTAAAACCCACACTGCATTCAAAATTTCATTGCCTCAACCCCCAAATATTCCTATCTATCCCTGATTTTATGGTCTAGAATACTAGGAAAGTACTAATTTTTCCTTCATGAGCTTTTGGATTTAAACATTACGCAAATATAATGTTTAAACGTCAGTCAATCTTTACCTGGATCTTTATGGTTTAAGCTTGTTGGAGTTAAGATTTGATTCTTTTTGTTCATATTAGGACAAGGGAAGAATGAAATCTGAAATCTAAAGTAACCTATCCATCTTACATTTAGCCATTAGTTTCAACTTCTACCAGCAGACATTAAGTAGAGCTGTTTATAAGGAAAGTTTTTCTCTTTTCAAGTTTTTGCTTAAGTTCTCCATTGGGAAATGCCAATTAATGAGAAAATAGCCATAATTATAACATCCCTGAAAGAAGAGAATCCATGGGGAAAACTTGGAGAATCAGTAGTTGACTACAGATGGAAATTTTTTTTCCCTAGAGAAGCTGAGATACTTTATTACATTCTCCTTAGATGGAAAATGCTTAAGTTTGCTTTTTATAATGTCAGGTTTATAAAAATGAAAACTTGTTAGTCCTAATACCGTATCAACACTTTTGACGGAGGGGTCTGGACTAAGTAAGATTCATCGTTTTTTTATGAGGATTCTTACTGGGGATGTTCATTTTATTGACTACGAAATGGAAATGCAAATAGGAAAGTAAAATGACATTCATTTATTTACTGTTTCTTTTTTAAGAGCAGAAAATTTGCCCTGGTTTCTGTGACCCAAATTCCCTTTTCTACTTCTAAAGTAAAGCATTCTTGCGCTCATGCTGACTGTCCTCAAATATTAGGCTTGAGGCTCTGTGGGAAAACAGGAGGTTAGATTTCAATAAAAAGGGAGCAGATGCAGATTTGGGTTAGTTAGTTACTTCAGGATTCTGTGCTGGAAAAGCCCCTTAACACGTTACTCTCGTCATAGTAACAGCCAATTCCATCTACACAGTAATCCTTGTTTTGTTCCTTTAGTCTGAGCCAAGTTATATTGTGACTCACTCATTTTCACTTAAATCATTATACCCTCTGCTGAAAAAGAGGCAGGCAACTACTGTGGCGACTAGGTAGTTAGTGAACTGGCAAACAGGCTTGTTTTGTTGGTATTTTAACTACTGAGGGACGTTAGTTTTTAACTCCAAGTACTTTTACTGTTGATGTTTCAACATCAGTACTAGGATCTCACACTGGTTATTTCCAGAAGATTAAGCAACAGGATCTCACCTGTCTTAACTGGAAAGTGGAAAGTCGGTATTTGTCTTTAATCATTTCAATATATTTTATAGTCTCATTCAGACTATTCTATCATTTCAAGTTCTTGATAGAAGGAGAATACCAATCCTCCTCCTTGCTTTGTCTTCTGTCTTCACGGTGCAGTTTACCTTCTTTTTTTAAAAAAAAATTTTGTTGTTGTTAAATCGTGAGCTCATTTTTGGTAGAGATTTTCTTTTTAGTTGAGAGTCCTGAGGGCCCTAAAGTTTCATTTCACCAGTCCTGGACCAATTTTACATTGATGTATTGATTTGGAGAATACTGCCCCTACACAGCTAGTATAAATTTGGACTATGTACCCATATATTACGCTACGGTTGGCATAATATTGGGCTCTGGATTTCTCACAAGAGGCCACCAAGATCCCTGGTCAGAGAGAAACTTTTCTATCACTTGTCCGAGTGAAAATGCTTTTCTAGTTCCTTTTTCAGGTTGGCATAATATTGGGCTCTGGATTTCTCACAAGAGGCTGCCAAGATCCCTGGTCAGAGAGAAACTTTTCTATCACTTGCCTGAGTGAAAATGTTTTTCTAGTTCCCTTTTCAGGTAAGTTGCCCTTCCATAGGCTCAGCTTTACTCGTATGCAGGATCAGTTATAGTTCCCCACCTCAGGCTGGTCCAAGACTCTCTCTCCTGTCCGTGAACATTCAAATCCCCAACTTCTAGGGTTTATTCCTGAATTAACATCCCTTTAGGGCTGCTACAGCTTCAGCTTACAAGCTTACCACTCTGCCTTCATGCTGTTTGAACCCCAGAAGGCTTATATTTCAAGAGAAATTAAAAATAGATAAAAAGTAAACGAAACTCTAAACTAGTACTTAAACATTCTACAAAATTCAATGTCTTCAAGATCGAGAGGCTTTTGTGGACCCTGATAAAATTCTGAGCTCCTCTAAGATTCTGCTATACTTATCCTAGCTATGTGCTAATAGAGAGTATTTAAATCCAGATAACTATACGTGGTTGTGTGTTTAAAGATAACCTCATAATTCTCTACTGCGATCTATCATTATATAACATTCAAAATTGCTATGAAAGTCTTAAGAAAAAAAAGTTTGTAAATAAGATCTTAAGTTTCTAAATGTTTGTTGAATAAAAGAATAACTTCTAAGTCAATGCGTGACTTTTAAAAAAACTAAAACTCTTTTTCATGCAATTATTGCAAATCCTATTCTATGACCAACTCTAATATACAGAACAGCGAGGGGTTGTTTTATAATATACATATATATATGCATATGTGTGTGTGATACACACACACACACACACACACACACACACACATATAAATAAAATTGGCAAGATGCCAGCCTATATCCCCCAAGTGAAGTACAACTCTAACCTGCAGGTTATTCAGAGGCTCCATCTTCATGACTGGGCCTAAGGTGTTGAGAGGCAGGGAGACATCGATGCTCTGGTTTGGCATCAGTGGTGTGTGGATGGCCAGAGGTGTGCTGGGGATGACACCAAAGCTAGGAGAGAGGATGAAGAAATCCCAGAGGTTAATCAGGGGGCAGGATGTAGCCACATCTTTGGGTTTTAATGGCTTTTTACTCCATTTGAAGGAAACACAATTTTTTTTTAAAATATTAAATGAAGGAATAGTAGGACACAAGGTGCTCAATTCTAATTTACTGTAACACTGATTACACCATAGTAAAGGAAAGAGAGTTCCTGAGCAACAAAGCCCAGAATACTACCCTGGTTTATCTTCCTCTTCCACAGGAACCTCCTGCTAATAGTTAGTCTTGCAAATTCCAACTCATTCAAATAGGAGTATCAAAATGGTAGATACACAGCACCTATTCAAAGACACTATTCTTAAAAAATGGAAGAACAACAGTACATCTTTCTTATTGATGAGCAAAACGTACTTGAAAATGCAATTATGGAACATTTATACGTGATGTTAAGGGGAAAATACACTTAATGATGCAATTGCATCAACAAAAGAACACACAACAGTGAAGCAAGCACCTGAGGAAGAGATGGCCAGAAAATAGGAGAAGGTGAAGGGGAGCCAATAAAACTCAGAAAAGAAATTATAATACAAAAGAATAAATCATGTTAGAAATGAACTGAACTACATCATAAGCATAGAGGCAAAAAACACACAACAAAATTTTAGCAAATTAAATCCAGTAATTCGTAAAAAAGATAACATATCCTGACCAAATAGGATTTATTCCAGAAATACAAGATTGTTACAAATCTGAAAAATTAATGTAATCTGTCATATTAATACACTAAAAAAGAACTACATGATCATCTTACTAAATGCAAAAGCAGCATCTGGCAAAATTTAATGACCACTCATAATAAAACTAAGCAAACAAGGAACACAAGGGAAGTCCCTCAACCTCCATGAAAAACCTACAGCTAACATTGCACTTAATGGTGAAAGACTGAATACTTTCCCCATAGAACCAGAACATGGCAAACATGTCCCTTCTTACCATATCTACTCAACATTTATGGGCGATCCCAGCTAGTATAATCAGGTAAGAAAAAGAAAAGGCGGGACCAGCCTAGTGACTCAGGTGGTTGGAGCACCCTGCTCCTAACTCCGAGGTCACCGGTACAATTCCCACATAGGTTTGTGAGCTGGCCCTCTACAGCTAAGATTGTGAACAATGACTCTCCCTGGAGGTGGGCTGCCGTGAGCAGCCAGAGGCAGGCATAGGCTACTGTGGGCTGCTGTGTGCTGCTGCAGGCCATGGGCCAGGGAGCTGTGTCCTACACTACTAGACAGAAACAACGGCTTGAAACAGAGTGGGGGGTGGAGGTGGAAGAAGTGGGGGAGGGAAGAAAAAGCATAAGACTGAAAAGGAAAAAAATGAAACTCTCTCTATTCACAGATAGCATGATTCATCTATGTAGAAAACCCTAAGGAATCTATACAAGGACCACTAAATAGAATAAGTGAGTACAACAAAGTTGCAAGATACAAGGTGTGATCACAAAATACAGTGAGAAAAAAATTTATTACAGTAAAAGACACATTGTCATTTATCCCCCTCAAAACGCTCCCCCTTGCTTGAAACACACTTATCCCATCGTTCTTGCCCCTTTCTGAATCTTTTGTATCTTTAGTTGGACTGTTGTGGCTGCCTTGATGTCCTGAATCATTTTGACTTTGGGGAAGATGCCAGATCCAGTGAATAAGGTGGATGAGGACACACGGTCATGTTTTTATTTGACAGAAACTGCTGTACCAGAAGCGATATGTGACACAGAGCGTTGTCATGATGGAGGATGAAGTAAAGACACTCATGACAGAGGACTTCCAGAACTGCTTCAGAAAGTGGCAAGAACGACGGGATCAGTGTGTTATCCTAATTAACACACTTAAGCGAGGGGGAGCATTTTGAGGGGGATTAATGGCAATGTGTCTTTTACTGTAATAAATTTTTTTATTTAGACACTCACCGTATTTTTTAATCATACCTCATCAATTCTCCCCCAAAATGATCTAGTCACTGTACTCAATCGAAATCCTAGCAAAGGACCTGTAACAGCCAAAACAATTTTTGAAAAAGAATAAAGTTGGATAGTTTATACTATCTGATTTCAAGACTTACTATGGAAAAAAGTTTACTTTGACTCTTACTTTATACCATATTTTAAAATTATCTTAAAACAGATAATAAAAGTAAATTGTAGGAACTAAATTTATATAATACATCCATTAAAAAACATAGAAAAAATAATCTAACTGTGGGTCAAAGATTTCTAGACATAACACTAAAAGCATAGTCATAAAATGAAAAATTATAAAATGAACTTTATTTAAATAAAAAACTTTTAATTTTTGAAAGACACTGTTAAGAAAATAAAAGCAAGCCACAGACTGGGAGAAAATATTTACAAGCTATATACACCACAAAGGACTTGTATCCATAATGTATCAGGAACTTTTATTACTTCCTAATAACAAAATAAAAAAAGGGGGGGGGGAACTTCAGCAGATACTTCCTTCACCAAAGATAGAGGAAGGCCAATAAACTTATGGGGAAAAAAATGCTTAATATAATTAGTCATTCTAGGAAATATAAATTAAAATGAGATACTATTAGGTTGGTGCAAAAGTAATTGCGGTTTAAAAGGTTACAAATTGCAAAAACCGCAATTACTTTTGCACCAACCTAATAATGCATGTATATCTATGTATAAGAATGCCTAAATCTGGTAAGGATATGGAACAGCTAGAACTCTCACACTTACCATATGACCCAGCAATACCATTAGTAGGTATTTACCCAGAAAAACTGAAAATATATATCCACACAAAGACTTGTAGGTTTTATCTTTAGTCATAAAAGATAAAACTGGAAACAGTCGCAAATTCCACCAACGAGTGAGAGGGTAAACAAATTGTGGTACATTTATCACTGGAATACTTCGCTGGAATACTACTCAGCAATAAAATGAAATGAACTATTGACACATCTCAAAGCATTATGCTAAGCAAAAGAAACCAAATGCAAAAGACTCCATACCATGTGATTTCATTTACAAAAAATTATAGCAAGACACAATGATAGTGACGGAGATAGAGCTACACAGAACAGAAGAGATACCACAGTAACCAGTTGAGACATAAAGAACGAGAAAAAGCAAATAATATAAAATAGAAATGAGAGAAAATAATCACCTCCATCCATGAAACACTCTAGACAGAAGACGAAGTCTAAATCTCATCAATCCTACAGATTTGCCTCCAATTTACAGGTATAATTAGCAGAATCTAGATTGTGAGAAATTCCACAGATAAAGGACCTTTTTTTTTTTTTTTTTACAAAATAAATTTCAAGGAAAAAAGACAGGAAGAGAAACCTACAGTTTAAAAGAGACTTAAGACACTTATCAACCAATTGGCATGTATGGGGACCCTACTGGGATCCTGTTCAGACAAAACAAATTGTACAAAACTACTAGACAACTGTAAAAGTCCACTGATTGGATATTAGATGATATTAAAGAGTTTGGTCAGTGTTGTGATTCTGGGTAAAAAGGGGTCACGAGATACACACTGTAATATTTATAGATAACATTAGAAAGATAGTATATATAAAAGACAATTTAAAAGCCATAAATGCATAATTCTCTGAATAAGAAAATCTAGACAATGGAATAGTACAAATGTTTAAACATAAACCCTGAACACTTTCCTGAAACAGGAGACTTCAATGTACATATGGACAGGACACCCTTATTCCAGGAAAGGCTGACCAAGATTGGATAACACTGGGAATATCCTAATAAAATAATTGAACTTCAGGGGCCAGCCCGGTGGCTCAGGCGGTTAGAGCTCCGTGCTCCTAACTCTGAAGGCTGCTGGTTCGATTCCCACATGGGCCGGTGGGCTCTCAACCACAAAGCTGCCAGTTCAATTCCTTGAGTCCTGCAAGGGATGGTGGGCTCTGCCCCCCTGCAACTAAGATTGAACATGGCACCTTGAGCTGAGCTGCCGCTGAGCTCCCGGATGGCTCAGTTGGTTGGAGCGCATCCTCTCAACCACAAGGTTGCTGGTTCGACTCCTGCAAGTGATGGTGGGCTCCACCCCCTGCAACTAATAAGATTGAACACCACACCTTGAGCTGAGCTGCCTCCCGGATGGCTCAGTTGTTGGTTGGAGCGTGGGCTCTCAACCACAAGGTTGCCTGCTTAATTCCTCGAGTCCTGTAAGGGATAGTGGGCAGAGCCCCCTGCAACTAAGATTGAACACGGCACCTTGAGCTGAGCTGCCGTCCTCTCAACTACAAGGCTGCCAGTTCAACTCCTGCAAGGGATGGTGGCCTGCGCCCCCTGCAACTAGCAATGGCAACTGGACCTGGAGCTGAGCTGCGCCCTCCACAACTAAGACTGAAAGGACAACAACTTGAAGCTGAACGGCACCCTCCACAACTAAGATTGAAAGGACAACATCTTGACTTGGAAAAAAGTCCTGGAAGTACATACTGTTCCCCAATAAAGTCCCGTTCTCCTTCCCCAATAAAATCTTTAAAAAAAAAAAAATAACTGGACTTCAAAACTATGGGGAGCCAGACAAAATGATCAAATGATTTATATGGGGTGGGGCAGAAATCAGTCTGGCAACTGATTTTTCCACAGGAATATTCAATGACAAAAGCCACTGGAGTAAAACACTTAAGAATTTGAGTCAAGAATTTTCAATTATAAAGGTCATAGCTTTGACCCTGCAAGAATTCAAGAACTGTTGTTCACAGAAGCCCTTTTTGAGGAAGCTACTAGAAGATATCTAAGAAACGACAGTGGAAACTCAAATAAAATGACTGGCAGTAAGCACAAATCCAAGACAAAACAAAGACAGGGATAAAGGTGGAAGAATAAAAGGTAGAAATGATACAATTTATAAAAAGGCGAGGAAAAGAGAGCAAGTGCGTACAAAGTAGAATAAGTTATTGGCCTCATCTGTCATAACTGGAGGTCAAAGACGACAAAACAAGCAGCAGAAATTTAAGCATATTTAAGAGTACAAAAGTAAATCCCAGTACTATTGACATTAGGTGTAAAATACACATTACAATAAGAAATCAACAGACCACCTGTACAAAGCAGGGAGTGATAGTATTTTATAAAGGAAAAAGATTAACTATCACAACAAAAATATAAACTTTTCTAAGTATCGGACTATTTAAAATTTTGAAAAATCCAAAGACAAATAGAAACGAAAATACGAAGGCAGGCTCAGCAGATTGCCTTTATTAATATATTCTCCCAACAGCCTTAGCCTTTTAACATGGCCAGTTCCCCAAAAAGTGGCTGGACATATAACTGGTCTTGACAGAAGGAAACACAGACTTTGTAGATACGTAACTGATTTCTAACCTGCCAAACTTTCAAATCCAGGGTACAAAAGTTATTTCCAAATTATTAAAAATAAATAAGAGTTATTGATACAAGTTGTCATTTACAATTTTATTAAATCTGCTTCAAAGGTACAATTACTACTTTGTTAGAAACAAGTTTGAATATCTTGTATTCATGAATGAATGGACCTGCCATCAAAGTCTAGCTGTCAGTTCCCTGAACCACAAAATTTAATAAAAACCACTGATATCTCCGAACTACAGAACATCAACCTTTTACTTCTTCACGCTCTCAATAAAGAGAGGATTCACTGCTAAAAGCAGTCAGCCCATATGTGATTATTCAGTTAACCAGATATGCTGTCTTCTATATTTTTGACATCAACCAAAGTATTATATGTTCCTTTTTTTCCCACCAAAATGTGAGCTTTGGACACATCTGTTTGGTCCAGTACTCTAGCCTCAGTACCTGGAAACGTCTGGCACATAGATGCCAAACAATTACTTGTTGAATGAATAAGTGGATTTCAATCAAAAGATTTTTTATTTGATAAATTGTTTTAGTAAAAACACTCTAGTCCTAGAATTCTTTAAGAAAGCATTAAGTAAGTTCTGGTTTCCTCATGCCAAGTGAATGCGTTTCCCAACTAAATTCTCTAGGGCCTCCAGAGTTGAAACTGACCACTGAATAGACGTGCAACAGCCAGTACTCACTCTACATCTAGCATCTGCCAACATGAGAATTTTCACCCATTGTTAATGGAACATTTTCTCTTGTTGGGCACCAGGTACATACGACTGTCTTAGGATCAAGCTAGGGACTCAGATTTCTTACCTATTCTTGTTAAACTGGATTGCAAAGTCTGTCATGTGCTGCAGAGCTTTGTTGGTGAAGTTCATTTCCATATAGATGTGCCCTTGGCGATGAGTAAATGTTCCGGAAATCTCCAAGCCTTTAGCCTTTACTGCAGGCAGCCAGACCTGAAACATAGCATAAAGCCCAATGGAACTAAACAAGATTTATCTCGATGCTATTTGTTTTTGAATAAACAAAAATTAAAATTTCACTTCCTCAGGCAATTATGGTGATTTTTTTTTTATACCATAAGTGTTAAGTCAGGTGCAAAAGACTCTGGATAAAAATCGTATTTTCCCATTTTTGAGATAATTCTCAATTATTTAAGAACCAAAAGACAAAAACAAACAGTCGATGCGTAACCTTGTCTTCTTCTCCACCCTCTGTTCAACTCGGTCATTTTACTACTTTTGAGTACTGCTATCAAAAAGATATACAAGAAAAAGAGAAATTCCAACGAGTATAAAGTGGCTGTTGTTAGTAGCTTTGGTAAAAAGCTTAAAAGGAAAGAAACTGAATCTACGAATGAAAATGCATAGTATAATCTTGGAAGGCTTTTTTATCATTACCAGAACCATTACTGGTAATCTCCTCAAGGGTAAGGACTATGTCTTATGCATATTTTTAACTCTTGATGTAGTTTCTGGTAAATAGTACTATTTGTTGCTTAAATCATCTGAATATCTATTCTCTATATATAACTCATTCATTACCCACCCCTGGTCCCAAAACTACAGTAAAAGTAGTTTCTTTCCCCTTTTGAATTTCTATCTGAGCATCACATCAAGTAATGACGCAAAACCTAAATAAATCAGACCTCTAAAAAGGTACACCAAAATCCATGAAAACCAAACTTCAGCAAAGGGAAATGGTACGAATGAGGAGTAAAAATGTTACTTCTCTATACTGTGTTTTCCCCATTGTTGCACTGGGTATCAAATTTACACTAGACTGACTTCAGTGCTGACAAACTAGATAATATTTCTAAACATGAGAACAAAACCCAAATATTTAGTATTTCCAATATTAAGTCTAATTATAAAAATGGTTAACAAAAATACTACACTGCTTCCTACTGCTAAACTTGAGGACCACCTTTCATCTTCCTCTTAAATCCTGCAAAACAAGGGCCCAAACCAGGAATTTTGTTATCAGTAATACAAACATTGGAAGCAAAGTAATTTGGGTCCTGTCCACTAAGAAAGCGTTGCTTTACTTACAGCCTTAGGAGCCACATATCCACCAGGTGCCATGCCTATGCCCGTGGAGAGTTCAAACAGGTCATTCAGACCACTACTGACCACGGCAGGAGTAGGTGAAGGAGCAAAGGTTGCAGGGACCGACGAAGGGATGAAGGACTGTCCCACCTGCAGAAGAAAAAGGGAGGGGAGGGGAGCATCGGGAAGAAGAGATTAATAGTCCTTAAACTGTTGCTATATTGTATTTTAGTAGTATTGACAAATCAGTAAGATTACACCGTAATTACAATATTCTTAGGAGTTGAATTAGTATATTCTTTGTCCTTTTAATCTTCATTGATAAAATACACACACTCTTCAGAAGTTCTATCAAGAGAGAGTGATTAGTACGACCAGGAACACAGTGATCCAAGATTTTTTGTTTCCAATTTTAGCTTCCATGATTCTGTGCCAAAGGCCTACAGGTACCCTGAAAAAGGGGAGTTTGTTTCTACAGATAGAAGGAGAAGCATCCAACTTAGACAGCAGTTCCATTTCCACTTGGGTCCAGGCAAGTCTTACTTCCCCATTTAGGCGTAAATATCTAGTAGGAAACTCTCCTGGGGAGAAGGATATTCACATCCCCAGAACTAACTTACAATGAGAGTCTCACTCTGAGTCCAACTGACTCAAGTTTTTTTTAGATGACACCAGAGAGTAAGAGCGTTCTCCAGTCAAGAGGGGAAATTCCATTTCCTTTAGCTCTTTAATGTTAGGAAGACAAGGATCTCTGTAGACACTTGACTGTAATCCCTAAACATGCCCCTATACCACACGTAGTGCATGACCCCAAAGGTTCCAAGTAACCCTATGCTACTTTCTGCTCTTCATATAGAAGTTTTGGTGTACAGTGCTAGATAGCAGCGGTGGCTGGTCTGAGAATGTATGCATAGGAAAGACATCAAACAGGGGGCAGCGCATCCCATGGTGAAAAAAACGGATGGCACTTACTGCCGGACTTCCTCCAATGCCCCCGCCAAGGTCACTGCCAAGCTGAAAGAGAGAAAGGAGAGAGAGGAGAGAGAGGTAGAGTTCATTTAGCTAAGTACTAGATGTCCATGTAGAATCTGTAAATTGCTCTACCAAGTTGCTGGGAATATATGCTATTTAACTTGTCTCCCAAAGCCTAAAGAAATATGTCCTAGGTGAACCGAGTAGTGGCAGTGATGGTGTGTGTGTGTGTGTGTGTGTGTGTGTGTGTGTGTGTGTGTGGCAGAGGGCTGGAGGGGTTGAAAAAACTTGGAAAGAAGATGAAGCTGAGACATCTCAGGGATGTTTCAGATCCAATCTTTCCACTGGGGTACATAGGCACAAACCCAAGCAGGATTTAAAGAGTTTGCATATTCCAGGAAGTTCTATCTTTAAGCAGTAATATTTTGAATATGTTTTTTTCTTTAAAAGGAAATTTCAGGGTGAAAAAAAGAAAAGCAAAGAAAAACTAAAATGTGCTTTGATCTACAAAACCTGCTGCCCCACTGAGAAGGTGGTATCCAAACCAGTACTGAGGTACAATTTCCAGCTTCAAAAATTATAGGAACAAGAGTAATTTTTAGAGTTTAGAACTTTCCTAAGAAAGAAAACAGTTGGGATAGAAAGCTATCCTACTTGGGGAGAAAGTGGGAAGGCATACAATGCTTCAAATACCTCTCAGGGTCAATGCTACTAAGGAGAAATGCTGTGATTTATTTGGAGTAGAGCATTTAAAAGTATGCTAACTGATGGAGAATTTAACTCAATTAGCCAGGTGACAGGAAAATCATCCCACAAGGTCTTAGCTGCGCCCTTTCCCCTCCAAGGCTCTTACATAATTCACCGCAAAGTCAGTCTTCCATGACCAAAGCATTAAAGAAGAACTAAAGCTGAAAAGAGCTGAAGAAACAAAACACACAATACACAACTAATAGGGATGTTGAAAAAGCAAAAACCACCTGTTTTTGCTACAGTTCCATGTTTGCTTCCTCCTTAGTTCTCACTGTGCACCTAAAATTCCTCTTTGAATCACCACATGGCTTATGTCTGCTTTACAAAACAATGTTTCCTTTACTCTGTGTCACTTAGTGGTAGGAACTTAAGAGATATTTGTGCTGTGGTTGTGTTGGAAAACAAAACTGTATTGGTCTTCGGGATTTGGGAAAGAGGATTTATCTATCTTCTCAATGAACAGGTATATAAAACAGGGTGGCCAAAATCTGCTTTCTCCCTGGTTCTACAATTGCACACATCTGTAGCATGACATCTGGAAAGCATAAAATTCCTTTTATTCAAACAAACACAGATATAATATTTGCTGGGATACAAGGCACTACTGGGAATAAAGATGTCAGGCAATGAGGGGAATACATAGATGAATAAGATCCAGGCTCTGCAAACTGGCAGGAGAAGTAAAACACGAATGCAAAACCATACAGAACATACTAATGCAAAAAGAGTAAGTTCTAAAGGGAAGTGTCTCCTTTTGGCGGGAGGATAATGAAAAGCTTCAAAGAGGTGGTAGTTTGGGATTATAAAAAGCAAAAATGGGGGGTTATTTGCCAATAAATACCATGAACAAAGGCTGAAAAAGCATGAATAAAAGCATGATCAAGAATGAGTGAGTATAGTTCAGTTAAACTGGAGCACATGATAGATATGTGGGTTAAAAAGTCACAGAAGTTTACAAAGGTAGGCTGATTATGGGAGGTCTAGTTTTTAATTTTTTCCTTTAGAAAAACCTGGAAGTTTCTCAGACTAAGATTTCAAGCTTTCTAACAGTGTTAATAACTATTTCAATTGTGTTCCATTACCTGTGATTTTCAACCTTAGATAAACAATGGCATCAACCACCTGTGTGTGTATGGAGGGGGGAATTAAAAAAAAAATACAGATGCCTGAGTCTCACCCCCAGATACAGTGATTTAATTGTTCTGAGGTGTAGTCTGGGCATCAGAATTTTGAAAAGCTCCCCCTGCCATTCTTCTGTACAGACAAGGTTAAAAACCACTGCCTTAGAGAATTAACTATTACTTTGACTCAAACAAGATCCATCTGTTCAGAAATGACTTTGAAAATAGTGTTTAAGTAAAAAGGAAGTTAGAAATTGACTAGAAAGAAAAACCCTTTCTAAGGAAGGGGAGGATGCAAAATGTCTCATTAGTCCTGATGTTTTGATCTGGTTTTATGACTTTCTAATCGGCTTACTCCCTCTCCCATCAATCACTGTCCTCCCTTCTGGCCAGGCTTACAATCCAAGCCTGAAAGAGATGCAATTTTTTACAGACCTGGTTGGCATTCAATGGCAAGAAAGAAAAAACACACTGGAAGAGAAATAGCAGTTTTATCTAATATGCTAAATTCAATAAAACTCCTCAAGAAAAAGGCCCTCACTGGTGGTGTTTAGGCCAAAGGAAATAAAGCCCAACTATAGCCCTTATTTTCTTAGATATCATTCTTATTATCTTTGAGTATTTTATGAGCATTATCTTAGCTGGAAAAGATCTGAATGTACTCTCCCCTGCCATGCTGCTTGTCAATTCAATTCAAAACCAAGGAAGAAATTGAAAGGAAATCCTGATACTCCTTTCTTTATGTTCAGTATTGCAGATACAACTCAGCTACAATAAAGAACTCTGATCTGACAGAGACAGAATCCAAGGGATCTGAGAGACATGCAACCAGAAGTATAACGGTGCACATAAACCATGCTATGTCCAGAGAGCAAAGGGAAAGGAAAATCGCAATATATGTTTTCTAACTAGCAAAACTAAAGCTTTTTCAGCCCCATTCCTCTGAACTGAGAAAGATTCTAAGGGAAGTTATTACCTTCCTTTCTGAAAATATGACAAAGGTGATAGCAGAGTAATGGCATGAGTGACTAATAGGAAGATGTCAATTACCCAGTGAGTGGCCTCTCCTATCCACAGTGACAAGAAGGATGGTGCAGATAGTAATCAAGGGGAAAAAAGGCGGGGTGGGCTAGAAAGTTGAACAGGAAAACCCAGGAAAGTTGTCATGTCGACCTGAACTAGCCATTAACCATTTCATTTCAGTTCCTGGTATTATCTGGAGTCAGACAAGATTTATCTGTTTGGTTATATTACACTTACTTATACGGTATAGGGCACAAAAATCAAATTAAGACTTGTGAAAATTCAGTGATACTGTTGTCCAATGAGTTGGTGGGAGTCAGAAGTGAAAAAGGATAGGTATGTAGGGCACGGCTTTAATCTCAGTCTTACGTGTCTAGATACTGTTTTAAGAGTCTCTCAGAGCTGTCCACTTCCCATTGCTCCCAGGATCGCCTTACTGAGACTGCTGTTTTCTCCATGAAGGAAATAATGTTAACTATTGGCTAACTAAATCAGGACACAGGAAGATGAAGGAAATAGAGGTGCTAGACACTCAAAACGGAAAAATTAAGGGGTAACACTGGTAGCCTAAAGAGCAAACACTGCAGTGTTAAGTAAACTTCACTAAACTTCAAGGAATGGATTTCTGTATTGGGTATAGTAATTGAAAACAAGATGAGTGGCTAGGTAAGGAAAAGGAGAAGGGCAAGAGCAGGAAGAAGGCCAAAGTGTTTTGAATACAATCTCCCTGTCAGTCTTTTTCCTGGACATATAAGGAGGCAATCTTGATGTGCACATAGGTGTGCTGGGGAAATGTGAGGTGTTAATCCACGCAGCTCAACCACTGCCTTCTACTTGGGGTAACAGATTCTGTAATACACCATTAGACACTCGACTTCCTGTCCCAATGATGAGAACGCAAGAGTCCTCGATTCAAGTGTGAAAATAAAAACTGATCCTCAAACTCACTTTGTAGAACATCTGATCAGTTACTCTTTCTTCCTTAAAATATGTGCCATCATGAAAATAATGATCAAAACCTTGATATTTTAAAAGATATTCTACTTAAGAGAACTTGTCAAGACTAGTGTTAACAATCACCATAAATAAGTTTGCATTCATTTGGTAACAAGTTTTTGTAGTGCTCACTTATGTGCCAATGTAATACAAATACGAAGGAGAAAAATAGACATAGCGCTTTCATTAAAAAAAAAAAAAAAAAAAAAGGAAATAGAGATGCCAATTTCAGGAAAAGAATTTCAATGCTGAAAACTGAGCAGAATTTTCCTAAAGATCTCCAGCCAACACCCAAATTTCCTGTTAGTGGTATCGTTCCCTCAGTCCTCAGTCTAAATTATAGTAGTTGTAGTTGTTAACTGGCACTGTGAATAATACTAATATTTGGCTACTGTCAAAGGAGTGGCCACATTACCCTGCCTGAAGTAGTGCTTAAAGAGGTTCAGTTCATGTTGAACTACACGATAATGTGTCCTTGCACTGCTAATTCAGTAATTGGATGAAAAGCACTGATTTCATGGTGACTCATTATAACTTATGGGCTAAAGGGATTTCAATATGGTTACGTGAGCTCTGCAGCACAGTCAGGTTGAGTCCAGGTTTGAGAGCTGAGTTTGTATACAGCTCTAATTCAGTTAGATACCAAAAGGAAAAACTCTCACTACAATGGCAATATGTTACAATAGCAAAAATACACAGAATGCAAGACGGAAGTTCTATAAAGAAACAAATCTGGCTGATTATTTTTATTTTAAAAATCTTCTATAAAATAGTATCAAATGAGATGGCCATTGAGCAGATTAAAAAAAAATTCCCAGAAATGATCACAATGACTGATCTGGATTACAGATTACTTACCTGCTTCTAAAACTGTGGAGTTGTCTGAGTATCTAAAGACATGCTCTTAATTAGAGGGTAGATTTTAAGTTCAGATAGTTCTTTGCTCCTGTCTAGATTACTACCTCTTTTATTTGATGCCTTCCAGAATAGATTTAATTGAAGGGAGTCTAAAGAATACTTCAGGTCATATACGTAGCTTACTGAGAGTTTGGTTATTCAGGAGTCAAAAAAGAACGATTTAAAAATAGTGTACAATGATATCCATCACAAACAATAAAACATCAATCTGTGTTTTTCTTATTAGGGTGTTAGATTTTAGAAGGCACACACCATCTCCTAGGTGAAAGTAGGATTTTCAGCTGTTCGGTTGCAAATTTTAATTTGATGTTCAAAAAGCTGTTCAGAAAAGCATCATAAATGATAACTAACCAAATTGGTGAAAAGAATCTGTAACCATGCAAAAGCTATTAAGTTGATGGCTGAGAACTGACTTGCTGTGGAATAGCATAAATGAATTTAGATCATACAAAACCATCAGAACACCCCTAAACTTGAAGGAAAAATGGCTTATATCAGCAGGAAAGTAGGGGATGTAACAGATTACTTCCTGAGATGGGAGAGAGAACAGACTGTGACATCAAGTCCTTAGAATGGCCACTACCTATTAGGTCAGATAGAACTCAATGTTGAGTATCATTAAAAATCTCCAAGAGAAGCTCTGCATCCTGTCTCATTTTCCTTTGTAGCATTTACTACCTTAACTGTGCACTTGTCATCGGTCTACCCCCACTAGAATATAAGCTTGTAAGAACTTTTCACAACTATATTTCCAGTACATAGAATAGAGCCTGACAGAGAATATTTGTTGCGTGAATAAGTGCTCTATTACCCATATAAGCAGGGCTATTGGCTATATTATTTCTCGGGGAGAAAATTTTGAAATGAATCATTTTATTGCAGAAAATTATCAAAAAATTGACGAAAGGCTGACAAAACTGTTCCATCAACTGGTCAAGAGCACCATATCTGCATCAACCTTGCCAACACAGAAGAACAGAACCAATTTTGGGGGGAAAAAGAACCCCGCCCCTCTCCCCCCAAGGCCAAAGCCCTTTCTAGAGAGGAAATGTATTGTATTGCTGAGTGGCTTTGACAGCTAGTTTTCAGTGGAAGAATGCCCTGCACATCATTTATTTGCCCTGGAAGTACTAGTGCTTTATATCACAACTCACGACAAATCGACAGAAGATGTGATTTCACGGCTCTACTTAAAAGAGGGTAAGATGAACAATCTTGTTCCTTTTCCAGCAAGATGTGTGAACTTAACCAGTCCCTCTTTTCATGAATAAATATTCTACAGTCCTTCTCAAACTTTTATGGGCCGCCTAGTGGCATGCCAGCCCCAACTCACACACCCAGGGAACCTGAGATGAGTAGGATGGAGAGGCTTAGGGCAAACAAACCTTGTGTTTTACCTTAAACATTCAGGCAATTTTGTATTCTAAGACTTAACACATCAGTGTTTAGTCTGTGTTTACATTATTTCCGTTAAGACTCACATTGTAAGACAGTGAGCCAAGTTTATTTTGCAGCTTTAAATGCAACCTGCACTCTGCTGTGCACCCCAGATATTATGTACCCCAGAGTTTGAGAAGGATCAAAGTTAAGTGAGACTAGACTCTATCCTAGAAGTTGACAATAACAAACAAACTGGAGGAATCACAGAATAGTGTAAAGAATATAAACTCTGAAGTTGTGAAAAAGTCCTGGGCTCAAATCCCAACTCTTGAAACTTACTTGCTATACAACCTTCAATATTCTATAAAATGAGGCTCCATCACCTTGCAGGGTTATTTTGAGGACTAGAAATTATAAAAGTTCTGGCACAGGACTGGCACAGGAGAGGCACTCAATAACTGATCATTATTCCCATAACTGCTAGAAGCCAGCCTTGACTAAATCTATGCCTTGATAAAAAAATAAAAAAAGGTTATAGAAGTCACACTGAAGAATTTACCAGACAAGTGTGCGCCACAATTTACAAAGATATCTCCGCAACACCACCAACTCTAAAATGTAAGCTCTTAAATCACTGCAAATCTATTCCAGAGGAAGAAATATAAAAATGCAAAACTAGTACGTACAACGGATTCCCCACAGCCCAGAAAAAAAACCCCTCAAAACTGTTACTAAAATAGTTCATGACTTAAAATATCTGAAAGGTAAAAGCCTGTAAGGAACAGAGGGGGAGGCTTGGCAAAACACGCAGTGGAGTCAGGACAAGGCAGTTTCTCCTCTCTTCCATTCCGTTCCAGCAGGGCACACTGAGAGCACATTCCTCTGGCAGGAAATCCTTTGTCAGCATAGAGAAACGGTATTCTGGATAATGCTTCCTTTCCACTTTTGATGCATGATAGCACCATTTATCTAAATAGAATAGTACACCACACCTTGGATGAACAAAAGACTATAGTCTAGCCAAGGCCTCTGCTGACAGCCTGAAAACAAAGGCAACAAATAGTCAAGGTTCAATTATTACTTTACTGATCTTCACAGATGTCAGACTCATTAGCACATGGTGTAACTTTATAACATGTATGCACGAGTGATGTACATGGGCACTGCGTCACCTCCCACACCACAAACCAGAAGGATCTGCACTGTTAGAAAAGTCCTACTACCCAGAACGAGGGTTTCCTAGATTCAGTATCAGAGGTCAAACGATACATACATAGCTTCTAAAACGAAGAAACAAAAAACCCAAAGTAACTATGTTTGTAAGCCTGCATCTAAATAGTACAACATCGTGCTTTACGTGTAGAACAGATGTAAGTTCCAGTCCCTGAATCATTCTACAGTTAAGTTCATACTAAAAAGGAGGCAACTACCTGTAGACTTCAAGCAGAAGAGAATACAGTAGTCCCCCTTATCTGAAGGGGGTATATATCCCCAGTTGCTGCCGGAAACCGCACAACACTGAACCATATATATAACACATTATATATGTACATATACACATAGTACGTTTTTTCCTATACATACATACATACCTACATACATACCTATGGGGAAGTTTAATTTCTAAATTAGGCACAGTAAGACATTAACAACAATAACTAATAATAAAATAAAACAATTATAACAATATACTGTAATAAAAGTTATGTGAATGTGGTCTCTCTCTCTCTCTCTCTCTCTCTCTCTCTCTCTCTCTCTCTCTCGTCTGAGATGGCCACTAAGTGACTAACAGTGGGCAGGTGGATATGCTGGACAAAGGGATAATTCATATCCCGGGCACAAGATTTCACCACACTACTTAGAACTGTGCACAATTTGAAACTTACTATTTCTGGAATTTTCCATTTAATATTTTTGGCCCGCAGTTGACCACAGGTAAATGAAACTGTGGAAAGTAAAACTGTGGATTGGGGGGCAGAGTGGGAGTGGGGGGTAATCTACTGTATTTCTTGAATGAAAATTCTAGAAAAATTCAACCCACTAAATATCAAAATTTCACAAGTACAATAATGAAAGACGGTGAAGGATCACCAGGATATGAGAAGAGAAGAATAACATCTTCCAGTGAAAATGAGTTTTAGACAGAGGAATAGAAAATGGGCAGACAATCCAAAAAACAAAACAATTTTCAGTCTCTAGTTATGGAAAATGAGCAAGGGTAAAAAGGACCCTGGGACTGAGCAACTAACCCAATTTGGTCATATTCCACTCTGACCGATCAACTTCTGATAGACTGGATCGCCTAACAGCAAAACACAATGGAAAAATGTCCTGCGGGGAAAAAACAAAGGTAAAGCCAGATACATCTAAATTTGTAGGAGGCGCCAAAGAGGCTCACTGGAATATAATTCTTCTGTGGAAATTAGTCTTGGCTTAGAGATCAATTTTTAATATCTCTACCCAACTCCATTTGTAATTTCATTTGGCTCAATGTTCTCAACCTGGGCTGCAAAACTAAAATAACCTGGGTATCTTTTTAAAAATACCAACGTTTAGGTCCTGTTTCCCAGAAAGTCTGTTTACTTTATTGGGCCCAAATTCTGATAGTATTCTTTACAATATGGTGCTATTAATAATTATCCAGCTAGAGTTGCGAACTACAAAGCTTGCAATAAAAGGTTAGTAACTGCCAATGCTTCTTGAGCAGCACACCACTGACCTCTATAGGTAAGGTGCTGTTAGAAACCAAAGCTAAAGCATTAGCCACAGTCTAGAGGCCTTGTTGACATAACACTGAGCTAACCCCAGTGCTGCTTGCCAGGCAGCCACATAACTCCAATCCTGCCCATATTTTAAATGGGGGTCTGGGTCAAATTCTACCACCCCTAGCAACATTATTCTTCATAGAGAATACAAGAAAGACCTTTAACAAAGTAAGTGCAAGTTTCTTGCCCTCCCTCAATTAATTCGGGGCAGAAGAGGCTCTCTCTTTCTAGAAGTGTGTCTACTACTGAAGTCAAGAGAAAAAGGCATCTGGGTTTACCAGCAGCTATAAACACCAAACCGAAGTGGTTCACAGTGGTCACAAATATTTATGTCTACTATGCAAAACGTGGTCCATGGACCTGGGAGCTTGTTAGAAACGCAAACTCCCAGGTCTCACCCCAGACCAATTACAGTAGAATTTGTCCTATATAGGAACTTCCGGAGACTTCGTTGCACACTACAGTTTACGAAGCACTGCTATGAGGCAGAATTCATCAAGAATGGGCACTATCGATACAGATTAAGGGAAAGCGTTGAGGGTTATTTTCCTTTTTAAATTAGATAATTTGCACGCGAACAATAAAAGGATTTTAAATGGCATAGTCTACTGCTGCCTTAGAAATTCAACTTCCACACAGCCAGATTTAGACATTCCTTGTAATGTTCTCCTAAAAGGAATGAACCTTGGTTCTGTGAGTATATATACATTCAACTATGTACAGATCCAGAGCAAAAAAGGGGCTTTTATTCCTTATTTTGATTTCTAGGATATACTTATATCCTAGAATAAGTTGAAGAAAACTGCATGCAAACACTTTCTGGGGCTGTAACACCAAGTATAACATTTTAAACGCTGAAATCAGAAAAAGCTAAAATGTAGAGTTACACAGGGCCTATATACAAAGGCTGTATGATATTAAGAAATCCAATTGATTCTTCACCCCCCCCAATAGAACACCCTTTACCAAAAAAGAAATAGAAAAAATCCACGTGTGCCACTGTCTACTACATTATAAGAAAGTTCTGACAGTTTTTCTATCTGAAGTAACACATGCAAGAATTCTAACAGATGACTGAATAGCTATGTAAAATAAGGAGAAAACTCATTGATTTTAGGGGGCTAGCAAGAGCAAATACAAAAGCCAAACACAAATAACCTGTATCTTTCCTTCCATGCTAAAGTGGT
Source organism: Rhinolophus hipposideros (assembly GCF_964194185.1). Taxonomy (NCBI): domain Eukaryota; kingdom Metazoa; phylum Chordata; class Mammalia; order Chiroptera; family Rhinolophidae; genus Rhinolophus; species Rhinolophus hipposideros. The sequence continues at coordinate 21,722,045 of NC_138066.1, read as the reverse complement.
CAAGAAACAAGAGCAGAATCCTGGGCCAAGCAACATCAAAGCATAGGGCCTCTTTTTCCCCTCCATCCTTTAAACTTGATTTGTCACTCTTAGGTTCAATGAGCCATCAGGGAAATTAATACGTAGGGTTGTTAAGGCATAAACCTGAAGAAAATGTAACATTTAACTGGTTGATGTGTCAACAGAATGGGAAAAGCTATTTCAATTTTTATAAGGGATTTATTTCTGGAAGTCTCCATGAATACTGAAATATTTCAATATTCATTTGTCAGTCTCCTGAGTCTATAAGGAAGCTATATAGCAATGCAGAATGATCATATGAAGAAGCTATTGTTCTTATACAATCATTCAACTCCATTCATTAAAGATATGAATATGAAAAGTAAATACTTATATTCCCAAGAAACACAACAGGAGTGCTCATTTGTGTCACTACAGCTGGAGTCCAGAGCTTGGTCAGTGTAGACTCTGAAAGCAGTGACTTTCAATTAGCAAAATGCACAACCCACAGAGCTATGACCATAATGCTATTTCCTTAGACTCTGCCAGCCACAAAGTATACGTACCTGTAGTGGCTGGCCTAAGTCCAAGAGAGAAGATACTGCCCATAAAATAGAAGATAAAATGTTGGTATGTGAAGCAGAAAATGTGGTTGTTTTGTGTATGTAATCTCTGAGAACATATATTTTTGTATCTATGGCATCTGTTTTCCAATTTGATGTAGGGAAATAAATCAATTTGTTGGGCATCTTTATAGTGATCAAGTTGACAAAAATCTATCTATAAGTGTCTAGCTAAAAGCCTGTCTAACCTCATCACAGTTAAGTACCCAGTTTGGGAGCCAAGTGATTTTCTGGCCTTCTCTACACAGGTGGAAGGTCATCCTTACTACGTCTCATTTATCTTGTACGGCAACCAAAACTAATTTGGTTCCTATTGGTGGCACATATTCCATATTCACAGATACTCTGGGCTTTAGAGCCTTTTAATATTAGAATCCTGGAAGCTAATTAAATTGGAAGTATGACAAGGTGGCAGGGGGTGGGGTGGGGTAAAGGAGGGGAAAAAAGAAACCAGTCAAGCGGTACTTCTGAACTATAATAAAGGTATGGTTTTTATACAAGTGGCTGCCACAAAACCTTTTAGTGTTAGACAGGGCATAAACCAATGAAATATTAAAAAGGCCAAGCTTTGAAAGCCTCAAAATAGGATATTCTCTATGAGGTCACTTAAATGCTATTCAGATCAAAAGGGGAATTACAGGGGCTCTCCAGAATTAAGAAGCAGGAGCAATAATAAGCTCTGGAAAGGACACCAAACATTAAGATTGCTGAACAATAGGTTGATTCAACATCAAAAGTTCTATTTAGAGGCAGGACAATAAAACAATCCTGTACACTTGCAGATATAACCCATACCACTGATAGTATAATTAATTAATCCTCTAAATACAAATAATTCTGTCCTTTATCAAAGGACATTGCTCTGCTTAACAAGGAAACGTCTACTTCTAAAAAGCTAAATAACCTGAAGTTCTTTAGCATATCAAGAATTAAAAATAACCAAAAGAAAGAAGGAAGAAAGATGCTTACCAGACTATCTAGTCCTCCTCCCAAGAGATCCACTGCTCCCACCTGCATGGAGGAGACCTGTGGCACGTTGACTGGGGGACCCAGGTCAAGGTTTAAAAGGTCCCCTAGAAGGTCACCTTGGGAGGGGATCACCTGAGGCTGTTCCAGGTTGGTGGCAGTTGTGGTGCCAACAGGGCTATCACCTGCATCAGTGCTGTAGACACACACAAAGAAGGGAAAAGAGAAAAGTCAGTTTTACCTGGGACATAATAGCAGGGCAACAGGTAAATGTCAGATATGTAAAACACGAGAGGGAAAAAACCTCTGATTTTACAATCATTTGTTGACATACATGAAGAGATGATAACAATTCTTTTTATCAAAATACAGTTGCTAAAATGAAAATAAATGTATACTACATAACTTCATCAGTCGGTCAATTTTAATTGAGTACCTACTCTATGAAGGAACACCACAATGAGAACTTGGGAGATATTTAAAAAATGTATATATATAAACATACTTATATATATATACAAATTTACATATATTATATATACAAATATATATAAATATACATAAATTTTTGTTCTGTCAAGTAACTTACACTCTAACAACAAAACAATCAGCATTCACAAAATGAATGAAAAGCACAGTTAACTGTGTAATAGCAGAAACGAGCATTGTGTGAGAGTCCGCATATAGACAGCATACAGATGAGAAATAAAAAACAAAACCAGGTGGGGCTGATTCTAAAGGCTTCTGAGAATGGTTTTGTGACTAAATTTTGAAGAACAGCATAGTTGTGAGAAACTGAGGAGAGAACCTCCAAAAAGGAAGGGTTGATTTGTGCAAACGATTTGATTTTAGGATGGTGAAAAAAATTATTATTGGTAGGAGCAGAGACTGGGATTGGTAAGATTTGGGAAAAGAGAATATGAGGAAAACACAACTTTGAAAACTAGTCTGGAGAGTTCTATACAATGAATTCCCACAATCATTCTATTATATAAAGAATTCCTACAAAGAAAAAGACAACTCATTAAGAAATAAGGAAAAGATCAGGCATGTCACAAAAGAGGATATACTAGCAGTCTATAAACATGGAGAGGTACTTCATCTTTACTCATCAGGAAAATGCAAATTAAAACTTCAACCAGATACCACTACATACATACCCACCAGAATGGCTAAAATTTAAATAACAGACAATACCAAGTGCTGCTTAGGACGTGAATCACTTAGAACTCTTACATATACATTGTTGGAAGGAGTGTACATTGGTACAATCAGTTAAGGAAACTGGCAGTATTTCCTATAGCTAAATATACATCTCTTCTATAACCCAGCAATTCTACTCCTAGGTGTGTACCTAAGAGAAATGAGTCTATAAGTCTACCAAAAGACATATATATAAGAATATTCATAGCAGCTTTATCCACAGGAGCCCAAAACTGGAAATAACATACAGGTACATCAACAGGAGAAGCTATAAATAAATTGTGGCATATTTAGGCAATGGGATTCTATATACCGATAACTAGGAACAGACAGCTAATAACGGAACATGGATTAGTCTCACAAACATTATGTTGCATGAAAGAAGCCAGACACAGAAGAGTAAATACTGTATAGTTCTATTTATATGATGTCCAAGAATATGCAAAACTAATCTATAGTGACTGAAGTCAAAATACTGGAGGGTGCGAAATTAATAGCAAAAGGGCAAGAGGAATCTTCTAGGGTGCTAGAAATATCCTTTACCTGATCGGGGTGGTGGTTATATGAGTGTATACATATATAATAATCTACTGAGCTATACACTAAAGATTAGTGCATTATTAATACTAAGATTACTATAAATAAATATCAATTTAAAAAATGGGGGGGGGAATCCCACAAAGAAAATTCGAGGCTCAGATGGCTTCACTGTCAACTCTTCCAAACACTGAAAGAAAGAGAGAGAAAGAGAGAGAGAGAGAGAGACCAATCTTAGATAAATTTGGAAGAGAACAGAGAATGGTAATTGAGAAAATCTGAAAGTAGTTCAGACAGCTTACTGAATATTAAGGAATTATTAATTATTACTAAGGAATTATTGAAATTTAATTTTGTTAGGCTTGATAATACTTTGAGACTTTTTAAATTCCCTATCTATTACAGATACCATTTAAAGTATTTATGATTGAAATGACATGAGGTCTGGAATATAAAATACTCCACCTCACCCCCACCCAAAAAAATGTCTCAATGGCCAAATGATAACACTCGCAAAACAGTGATATCTGTATTGAACCTGAGTGATGAGTATACGCAAATTTATTATACAATTCTATCTTGCATGTTTTCTAAGATTTATGTAATAAAAACTTTTTAAAAAGTAAAAAACACTGCAAAAATTCCATTAAGAAACAAATCTTTTCTTTAAAAACCTAGGTTGGTTTTAAAAATACTTGAAAAATAGAGGACAAAGAAGAATGGAGAATCAAATCTAGAGAATAAACAAAAACCAAGAAGCAAAAGACCAGTGACGCTCCTTATAATTATAGAGGAATCTGGAGGAATGATGGGGAAAATAATATGCTGTTTTCAATTCTGCTAAGTTTCAAGTAAGAAAAACAAGTAGAGAAGTTCAACAGACAGCTAAGGACGAGGGACTGGCAGTCAGTTTTAAAAAGAAACTTGAGGAGAAACCCACAAAACATCTCAGGTGAAATCACCAGAGTAACACAATGCTGGGGCAGGAAGAGCAGGGGGTCCAGAATAAGACTAGGATCAAATGTTGGCTCCACTAATCAACCAGTTGTATGATCTTGGACAAGCAGCAATTTCTCTGAGACAAAGTTTCGTCATAATAAAATGGTAACAATGTCACCAAAACACAGGATTCTATTTTAGAACCTTAGAGAGGATCAAATGAAAACATGGTGTGAACTGGAAAGCTTTGTAATGATAGCTGTGTTTAGTAGATAAGTTCCCTAGGGGAATACACAGAGAATGACAGAAGAGAAGGTTCAATCCAAAGAAATTCAAAAGACATATGCACCCCTATGTTCACTGCGGTGCTATTTACAACAGCCAAAATATGGAAGCAACTTAAGTGCCCATCAATAGACGACTAAATAAAGATGTGGTACATACATACATATAATGGGATATTACTTTGCCATTAAAAAATGGTATCTTACCATTTACGACAACATGGATGGATGTAGAGGATATCATGCTAAGGGAAATAAGTCAGAGACAAATACCATACGCTGTCACTTATATGTGGAATCTAAAGAACAGAATCAACGAACAAACAAAACAGAAACAGACACATAGATACAGAGAACTGACGGTTGCCAGAAGAGAAAGGGGTTCGGGGACTGGGTCAAAAAAAGGGAAGGGATTAAGAAGTACAAATCATAGTTACAAAATCGTCCAGGGGAAGTACAGTACAGCACAGGAATATAGTCAGTAATACTGTAATAACTGTATAGTGCCAGGGTGATCACGTCGTAAATTATATGTCTAACCACTACGCGGCACACCTAACACTAATATAAAATAATACTAAATGTCAACTGCAATTGGAAAAAAAAATAAAGCATCACTTGTGACCATAAAAAAAGAAAAAGAGGAGAAGGTTCAGAATGAGCCTGTTGTGATACAATCAAGATTGATGATTGTACCATATGTCCCAGCAATCCCTCTCCTGGGTATCTACCCAAAAAATCTGAAAACATTTATACATAAAGACACGTGTGCTCCAATGTTCATTGCAGCTTTGTCTACGGTGGCCAAGACATGGAAACAACCAAAATGTTCTTCGATAGATGAATGGATAAAGAAGCTGTGATATATATACACAATGGAATACTATTAGGCAGTAAGAAAAGATGATATAGGAACATTTGTGTCAACATGGATGGATCTTGAGAGTATAATGCTAAGTGAAATAAGTCAGAAAAAGCAGAGAACCACATGATTTCACTCATATGTGGTATATAAAACAAAAACAACAAAAGAACAAGACAAACAAATGAGAAACAAAAACTCATAGACACAGACAATAGTTCAGTGGTTACCAGAGGCTAAGGGGGGTGGAGGGGTGGGAGATGAGGGTAAGGGGGATCAACTATATGGTGATGGAAGGAGAACTGACTCTGGGTGGTGAACACACAATGGGATTTATAGATGATGTAATACAGAATTGTACACCTGAAATCTATGTAATTTTACTAACAATTGTTACCCCAATAAATTAAAAAAAAAAGATTGATGATTGGAGAAGAGAATGAACACAGAACTTCAAAGACTAAAGAGAGAAAAACAGTTTAGAAAAAAAAGTGTCAAGAAAGCCAACCCATGAACTGTCTAAATGGGGGCAGGGTGGTGGTGCAAATATAGCCCAAAATTAATGAAATCAAAAGGGAAAACAATTTTATATACAACTGACAAGAAAATACATGAAATGTCCATAAACGGTATTTCTCTGCATATGAAATTCTATCGTAATACGTGCCATTTAGTAACTGTGGATTTATCAGTACCTCTAAATAGGAGGCAGAATAGGTAACAATGCACATATTTTCCTTCACTAATAATAGAAAAGGAAGAGTATTATGAGACGATAAAGTGAGTCAGATGAAAAGAAGTAGTACATGATTCTCTACAAGAACGTGGTAAATCATTGTGTATTCTTTCTAAATGGAAAATACAAGAACAAGAAAATGTTTCCCACTGTGAACTACAAAATGGTCACCAAAGCAATATTTTTAAAAGGTAAGATTTTTCTAAATTAGACAACTATTTAGCATCTCACCCCCACAGAAAAGCTAACAAGTACAGAATGCAATACCAAACTAAAAAGCACTTTTCCCTTTCCTAAGTGATTTTAAAAGACCTAGCAAAGCAAACATTTTCAGGCCTCCAGCAGAGGCAGACTGGTTTTCCAGTGTTGGTGCAGTTCATGTCGGAGGTGTGTCATTGACCTCACACCGCAGACGAGAGCTAGGTAATGTCAGTACTATTACGGACTTGCCATTTGCAGCAATATACCATCCCTAGCTATTTCAAAAGAAAACGTATTTCTGCATTTGTGTTTCCTTTAAAAACAGACAACAAACACAAACAGACAAAGGGGAGGTTACCCAAAAAGGAACCATAAGGAATTGTGGAGGGAACGTATTAATCAGAGAAGACCTTATGTAAAAGAGTGTTCCTTTTTACATAGTTTAAATATTGGTTCTTTTCTTGTGTTCTAGAAAGGGTTGTTTTTGTTTCTTGATTTGTTTCACTTTCCCCCAACTATATGAGGGTCAAAAGTTATCAGGAAAAAGGTAATTTAAATGGTATATAAATACGGTTACAGAGGCAAGTTACAAAAGAAAATCCGTATCGATTAACAAAATTTGCAGCATAGACTGGGAGATGTACTTAGAAGTTAAGTGGTCATATCTAGAGAATGTTAAACACTACAAGGCCTAATCCTTAAGAAGCCATAGTCTCCTTTGGGCGAAAATCATAGCAGCTGCCTTAAAACCAAAGATTTGACTAAATTAAAGGCTAATGAAAGAATAAAAATAATTTTCTTGGGTGTTACCCTTTCCTTTTTATCTGTGCCCAATCAGTTTAAATAAAGCCCAAAAAGTTGACCACTAATTTGTAAAGTAATAATTCCTACACTCTGGCTACTCATGTAACACATAACAGCAATATAAATTACACAATGGTACAAGACACTCATTAATGGAAATGTAATTACTCTAACCACGCTGGGATCAAATTCTACTTAGATTTAAGGCTTATTATGATTAATGAAGGAAAGAGATTCTGAAATGATTACAAGATACGCATTATATGAGCTTATTAGAGTACTGTTCCTCCCAGACGAAAATTTTAAGATAGCTAAAAAAGCAAGAGTTTCATGTTACCTGACAGTATGTTCATAATAAAATTTCTTACTGAAATAATCAATTTTATTTGGTAAAAAAAAGATACAGGTGACTAAAAAACTATGTCTACACAGAATCTAGGCTGCTTCTACAATCCTGCAAATATTATTTCATTAATAGCTTTACAGCTTTTCTCTACCAGTATCCATAAGCTTCCACCAAAGCTACAGTAAAGGATAAAGATAACTAAATGTACCTGTGGGCTTTTTTCCAAGTTTTCAACTCTGGGAAGATTTCGAGGTTCAACTTTAGACCCTTAAGCAACTTTTAAACTTTATCAGTTTAGAATATCTTCATCACGATTTTCTAAACATAATCTTACCTACTCCCAGATTAGAACAGAGGGGCCTTTCACCCATTGTGTGTGGTCACTGGTATTCACAAGGAGCCCCCACGGGCAATACAGCAGGTTTGCAAATTGCATAGCAAATTGTTTTCTAGGTATAGAAGCATGAGGAAGACCAACTCTATCTAAGCAGAGAGTCACTTCTCACTCAAACCTAGTTCACCTGCTTACCTCCCATGGTGTATTGGCAAGTGTTTGCGATGGATGCCATGACTTCCTTCCACAAAAGCATTGGGAGGCTTGTGGTACACAGAGGCCAAAGAACCAATGTGGCAGATGAGCTCATCCAGCAGAGTTGGCTCAATAAGATCTGTCTCCTCAGAGATGAGTGGCTTCTCAGACAAGACTACCTCTTTGGCTGTGACAGGGTCCGTTGAGAGAAGGCGCCAATAAATATAGCCCCGATCTCGAAGGTCAGGATTATCAGAATCCTAATGGCAAAGGCAAGAAGGTTTAAATAAAACTTTTCTCTACACAGAAACCCAAACTGCAGGGTTACCAAGGCTATGCTATAGCGATTTACACAGAGTTGACTGTTAAGACTCAATTTAGACTCAGTATAGTTTTAATACAGTCATAATTCTATGATCTCTGATGATTCAAAGAATTTAAACATAAATTGAGATGGGTTAGTCCTAAAACTCAAATTTAAAGGGGAGTTGGGAAAAGAAAAATCAAGGTTATTCCAACTGCTTGAGATGGCTTTGGGGCATAAAAATGTGTTTTTAACTACTATAAATATTAGCAGGATTATTCATGAAATATATCTTACAGCTATTTCACCCATACTTTTCTTCATTCAAATGCTTATTAAGTATTTCCTATGGAGACAAGGGCTAGGAGAGAGATAACAACCAACAGTGCCTGATTTTAACGAGCTCACAGTGTATTATTACAATACAGTATGAGACGTTACTATTATTTAAATAATAAAAAAGCTGTTAAAGAGAGGACATAATTAAGTGCTTCCAAAAGTGGAAATACTTGAATTTAGTGGTCTTGTTTTTCTGTGGTAGTTTTAAAATAAGTTTTATATGCTCATGGCTAAAAAAACTTATTACCAATGCCATCACAATTTACAAGTATATAAAAATAAATCTACCCCAATCATCTAACCCTACCCCAGCTTAACTCCCCATGCCCAAAATACCCACGTTAACAGTGTGGTATTTATGTTTCCAGACAGCTCTTTACATATACACATATTTATTTTATATAAAACCAGTTTCATATTATATAAACTGCTCTGCAAGTTGCTTTCCATATTGGTAATACAGCCGCAGTTTTCCACTGTGTAAGCAACACTGCATTATTATTTACTAGTGCCCTACTGATGGACATTTAGATTGTACTCCTGCCCTCCCTTCCTCCTTCCCTCTACCTAACTATCAATCAATTTATGTTTGTGATCATTACAAAGTGGTAATAAATATGCTGGTATCTACCTCAGAGTAAGTCTACACGGTGGCATTTATTTGTGCACAAGTGGTTCCAGTGGCATGTTATTAACGGCAACAATAAGTCACTGTTTCAATTTCTATATTTAAAACATACATACAAAAATATTTTCTTTAAACTAGGCCAGTTTGAGGACTTTCACATCAGTTGATAAGTAAACAGGTGAAATGGTTCATGATTCAGCCACGTGAGGCACGTGTCGTTCAGCTCAATACCAGCAATGACCCCGGTGGTTTTGACTACATGGTTTTATATGGTTTTTCTTAGTCATATGTTGTTTAATTTGCACTCATAATGGATTGCAGGTTAAAGACAAAAACAAAAAAAAAAAACATAAAGAATACTGAAATATAGCAAGTTAACAGTATAAAAATGGTAAATTTTACCTCAAGATAATCTTTATCACATTCACAGTTTGCATTATTCTAACAGAAATGCATATATGTATATGTAGTATATATATTAAAACGTTTATAGTATTTGGAAAGTCCGGGTTAAAAAAAGGAAACAGTGATAATATCCAATTCAGATGAATCTGTTTTGTTTTGTAGGGGGTAAATTGCTCCTGAAGAAGTGATTACAAATAGCAGTGTGAAACCTCCTCACTTAGAATTTCATTTGGAAACAAAGCTTGAACATTAAATTAAATAAATTAAACAAACAATAAATTAAAACAAACAAGCTGATTTTTTTTTAAAAGAGAAAAATACAAGTTTCTCAAAATATCAGGTCAGGAAAGCAAGCCCCACATCAGTTTTTGTTGATACAGAAATTAAGAGTTAAATTTTAATCTATATATTCAGTCCCCAAAGCACGTTATTTAAAATTCATAGACTATTATGCTTTCTATTATACAATTAAGAAGAACACTGCACATCACTTAACTGGGAAAATTCCATTTGTCTTTATAAATTAGTAATACTGTTAGGTTTAGATGTAAATTTCACATTACAGTTTAATAACATACTGATCAAAATTAAATACTTTTGACTTCAAATTTTCTCATATATCACATACATGTTTAACCAAATAACCAAAAAAAAAAAAAAAATTCCTGTGTGGATTTTATACAATACAAAATTATATATTTCTATGAAAAAAATGTTTATGAGTCCCTCACAAATTCAAAATACTGCAATAGGGCAAACTGCTGGAGACAGAATCACTGGCTCAAAGGGTATACACACTATAAATCTTAACAGACACTGACTTTAAAAATATAGTCCTATGAGAAACGAATGTCAATTTTCCAAGACTGACAGTCAGAGTAGGCAAGGCTCTCCACTGCTGGAACTCACTGTTCTGAGGACGGATTCGTTAGGCTTGCTGAAATAAGCTGGCCGTCAGTGCCTCACTATCATACAGAGGCCACAATAAATCAGGCCCAGCCAAGCCTTGTGACAAAGAAACAGAACCTTTTTATAATTTTAATGTGCCACCATATGTTTATTGACTCAGACAATTAGGTTTTGGATCTACTGTATTGCTAGCCCCTTCGGCCCTCATCAGGATCTCAAGAGTCTAGTTCTAAAAATTTGAGAGTTTCAAAAACAATTCTTATCAGTAAGCTCTAAAACAGTAATTAATTTACAATGTGCATCAACATTTTAACACACCAGTAAAGCCATTGAAAAGGTAGATTTCAGTGCCAAATCACAGAGATTCTGATTCATTATTTCAGAAATGGAGGCAAGAAATTTGTATCTTTAATAACACAGACAATTTTGATGATGGTAGACTCTAATTCATTGACAGAAAAACTTAAGATGAAGACTTCTCTTCCATGTACTACACAAAGGGTAATTACTCAAGTCTGGACATTGCTATGTGTATTCTTTGCTCATTCCTCTATAAACTATCAAAGCAAAAGAGACAAATCTTTGAAACGAAGCCACAATTCAAGGGTTGGTTTTCTCTTCCCCTAACTAATATTTCTAATTATACCACCATTTTATTTAAAATTAGAAGCAAAGATTTCACATATACTTCACTGAATCGTCTGCACAGGGAAAGAATAGTATCGATTAACTCTACTGTAGGGATAGAACAGCAGTATGAAAAAAGTTTGCTCGGCTGTGTCCTGAATCTGTGGGCATAGCAGAAAACAGAATCCCACCACCCCATTCAAATTAGCACAGATTAGCAGGTCGCACTGCCCGCAACTTAAACTGGTACTTACCAGCCATAAATAAGTATTAGGTTATTTCACACACTTAAGAATAAAAAATTCCAACTTCCAGTAGAAAAAACTTACATAAATGTGCTTGTTCCTTTATACAAACTACTCAGATCTCAGTAATTGGATTAAAAAGGCAAACCTAGAGAAACTGCTTGCTAATAATTTATAGCCACATATGAAATAATCATCCACAATGATCTTCAAACTGCTAAGCTCACTTATGTGTACTGGCTGCTGCACAGCAGTGCGTCAAGCAGGGGAAGCCGGAATGGGTCTTCTCAAAGCCATGCTTAACCTTCAAACTAGAGAAGCAGCACAGCACAGTGGAAAAGGCAAAGATCCTGGTGCCAGGCCACCTGGGTTTCAGTCCTATCTCCGCCCCATACCAGCTGGGCCTCTCTGTCTCAGTTTCCTGATCTATAAAATAGAATATTAGCAGTACCAACCTTTACTGAGATTGAGTTAACATGTGAAGTGCTTACTTAGAATGCCTGGTACGTAGTCATCACTACACAAATGATTGTTGTTATTAAGATTCTATGGTAGTCCTTGTACAGAAAGTCTGGAATCTGGAATGTCTGATGGTTTATTCATACCCTGCCCTGTTCTAGAAAGGAATTTAGCAAAGCTTATAAAAATGCATCTAAGGCTAGAGAGCATAAATTAGAAACGCAGAAAAATGCATGCCACAATGACCTACCCATTATCTACAGGAGATCATTAAATTTGATTCTAAGGTTTTGATTAACTGATATGAAAAAGAAGTTAGTCAGATAAGCCATTCCGCGGGGGCAGTTAACTACACACCAATGTGTAAGAGAATCCCAAACTGGTTATGAATTTGTTTGATGGAGCCTCATAAAGAAGACGACATATAATGAAATACACAATGACTTTGACAACAGATCCAAATAGGATAGTTTTTCATGACAACCCTTACTACCGGATGATGGTATCAGTATAATTGAGTAAAAGCAATTCTATGAAGGGTCAAATACAATGCAGTTTGGATACACAGCTCTCTACTAATATGACTTGATTCAGTGGTGAATTTCAACTATCTCCAAGAACAGAGAGTCCTTGTTTCCTGTAAGCAATCCTCCCTAAACACTTTATCTCAGTCAAATTTTGATAAACATTGGGAGGTAGTATGATTGAGTCTGAACTCTGACAAGAATACAAACTAGAGCTCGTCCTATGCTGCCTGTTAAATATAGACACATAGGCTTTATTTAATAGGCAATGGAGATGGAGACAGGGTTGAGAACTTGTGAATACAATGGAACTTACCAAGGACACTTGCCTGATTAAAAGACGATCCCTATCTATTTAAAGATGAGCAGAGGAAGGAGCAAGGCCAAAATTCTCTTTAGAAAATTGTTCTGAATCCATCTTAACAGAGATACAAATAGATTATCAAGAATCTAGGCTAGGAAGTTTAGAAAACTCAGTTCAATACAGATAATATTAAATAACCATTGTCTTAATAGTATGGAAATTGCTTTGCTTCAGGCAAAGGAAGATGCTTAAAAAGGAAGTTTTAAAAAATACTTCAGAGAGCTCTTACAAATAAATTTTAAAAGATGTAAAATTAGTAACAGGAAAGATGACAGCTCAAAACTAGGCAAAGTACTGCAAAAGGGTTTCAAATTTTAATATACCATTATAAAAAGATGAAAACAATGGAAAATTGAATCTCTGAATCTGAATCCACGTATAGACACACATCTTAACTCGACAGCCTGCTAAAGCCAATATTGTCTCAAATTCCATTAAGAACATTGCTAAATCATGACAGACTGATGATCATTACACTAGTTACACCAGGACAACTAATTATTTTGTTTTTTTGTGGATATAAAATGGCAACCTGATCTCTAAGGCATTTGCCACTTTCCTAAAATCAGAACCCATCCTAAGGAAGACCAAACATATCAAATAATTAAGGAAAGAGCATAAGCACTTTAAAATTAAAGAGAAAGGCAACCACTCTAAAAGATAGAAATACATGTGATCTTTGTTGAGGCAATTACCATCTCTACATGATACTTTCATTTGAAAGTTGAAATCAAGTCACCCAGAAAGAGGTACTGTGAGACTCAATGTCATTTTCACATAGGTATGTCCTTTAACACTAAGGAGTCTTAGTTATAATTCAATTTTCATGAATTATAGAAACTGGAGTCGGTCAATTCATTTAAAAGCCATACAACCAGCTAATTCAGGGGAATATGTGTTAAGAGGCAGTTTTTCAAATATGGTGATGGAAGGAGAACTGACTCTGGGCGGTGAACACACAATGGGATTTATAGATGATGTAATACAGAATTGTACACCTGAAATCTATGTAATTTCACTAACAATTGTCACCCCAATATATTTAAAAAAAAAACAACAAGAAAGAGGCACGGTTTTTATATTTTAACAGAATCTAAAGACTGGATCCTTCCAATTAAAACCTACCCAAATGAATCTTCTTGGGGAGTTTCACAATTTCCTACAATTCAAAACAAGACAAATCAACCCCACGCTTTTTCCAGATTTCTTACCTGTGTCGCCAAACTCAACACCTGCTGTACGAGCTCCTGTGTTTCTGATGGTTTCTTGAGAAACAGCTTCACTATGGCAGTAAGCAGAGTGAGCTGCACCTAAGCAGACATAATTTAATAGATAAAGTAAAAGGCACTTGCATTATCCATACCATCATTTCCAAAAGGGTGTTTCCCCAATTATTAACTAATATTACCATTTTGATTAAGAGACAAAGGTTAAAACTGGGCCAATATCAACAACAGAGGTATTCATCAACTGAAAACTCACTAGCCTCCAATCCCCAAATTGCATTTTGGCATCAAAAATTGCTTATTTGTTTCTGGCCCAGATAATGACCAATATTCTTAAAATACATGCTAACACTGTGATGGCAATAAAACGGGTTCCTAACCAAGTCCTTATTATTTAATTAAACCAAAAGCTACAACTTTGGGGGAAGAAGAGAATATTATATAATACTGGGACAAGAGCTAAAAGTAGAATTACGCTAGATCATAGCCAATTAAGAGTGGGCTGCTGAACCACTACGCTACTGGCTTGCATGTGTTCCTTATAAAGGCCTATTAAAATTACTATGGCGGATTACATACATAAACTTCAATTTGCAGTGAGTAAAAATGCTAAGGGAAAGGGTTTAATAATTTATATGCTTCTCTGGACCTGTGGCTCTAAGGTCAGGTCTCTCAATTTTGGAAGAGGAGAGACAGAAGATGGGAAGGAGTCTAACCATCCAGAGACTCTTTCCAAACTGCACATGCCAGCCCGCACCACAGCGCCAGGTGAAAAACCCTGCTCTAATAAGCCATAACCATTACTAACAGTAATGGGTAAACATCTTCAGGTACCAGAAAATTAAAAAGTGATAACTACTGCTCTAAACTAGCTGCATCACCCTAAACCTTGTAAGAACTGAAAATGCTTAGGCTCACCTCTAACCTATTGCATCAGAAATTCTAGGGGTGGGGGGGCCCATCAACCTGTGCTTTAACAAGCTCTCCAGGTATTTCTGAGGCTCATTAAAAGTTTGAGGACCACTGGTCTAAGTTAGGCAGGTTTGTTCCACCAGAAATAAGCACAAATAAAAAAGGTCATCCCTTTAGGGAAACAAATGAACACAACACTATATATACAGAGAGAGGGTGCCAAAAAAATGTAGACACATTTTGAGAAAGGAAAAAAAGTATTAAAATTGTAATACTCAACAAATACCCATAGCAAAAGATGAATACAAGTCATGTGTATACATTTTTTTTGGCACCCCTGGTATATGTATATTCATTCTCATTCATTCTCTCTCTCTCTGAAATGCTGAACATTTACTTTCCCTGGAATCCACCCAATAAGATCTATGACAATCGCTTCTCGGCCTTTTGGCTAAGATCAAGTGAAGATCTATGACAGAGCCTATAGATGAGAACCTACCTGAGTGCTTTCATCATGGAAACCCTCCAGGAAGCTCTCTAGTAACTCATCGGCATTGTCAATCCTTTCAGCATATTCTCCCACAATCCAAATCATAGCTGCTCGAGCATCTGGCTCATCCAGAGAGTCTAAGTTCTCACACAGAGTGGCAATGATACTTTCATACCTGATGTAACAAAGTGGACTATAGTTACTGAGGGCAAAACTGAGAACAGTATTTAACAACTAAGGCTATAGACAAAACCACAGACAAGGTACCCTAAACCATACCACCAAAATATAGAGGCTTTTTAGTCAGAGAATGTATAGATAGGCTTTGAGCCAGATTATAAATGGCTTAAATTTCCTTTCAATTATGTTTTAATAACTAGACCGTAAAGCTTTATAAAAGCTCATCAGGTGTTCTTTTCACAAGGAAAAATTAACCTGTGGTGTAAGATAATACCACTACTTTGTATTTCTAACAATCTTTCTTATGACTAGATCAGAGAATTTTCCTACTTATTATTCCATTTTTGCCTTCGTGGTTATGGAACAGAAATCTCACTCTCCTTTTAGGAAAATGGAATAGAGTTAGACAACAACAGCATCCAAACTAAAATCAATAATTTTGTCCCTTAATCCACTTACCTCTGCTTTTTATAGAGATCTTTATGTTCCTCCCTCCTAAGGCACCTGCACTAATGATGTTTCTCCAAAGAAACAAGTAATTCAAATATTTATTTTTAATTTTACAGGTCTAGAGCTCTCTCACTTTTACCATGTTGAATCTAGCTTTTAGCTAATGTAATTTTAAACATCAAAATGACACTGTATACTCTATTAGATGTAAACTAATAAATAGTACACTTAATTGTTAACCCTACTTCTAGTAATTAAACCAAGTTTTTGATAGCTCTTCCTTAAAATTAAACTGCTATAACCCCTTACTAATATAAACCAGAAATGGACATATTTCTCTCCCTATCATATTTTGATATACATCTCCACCCTTAACCAAGAAGTTTATAAACCAAACACCCCTCTTTTTTGGAATGGTAGAAGTATATGGTTCTTTTCTTAAAAATACAATTTTTAAAATTAAAAAAAAATATATAGTGCTTAATAAGTCACTACTTTGCTAAAATATTTCTTCTTATTTGAGTCTACCACTAAGCTAACTTAGTGTAATCAAGTCGCTTCATTAACACTATCTTTAAAGACTAATCAGAAGCTTCAGCACAAGATATCTCTATAATTTTAAGGCAAAACGAGGTTTAAGATGCTACAAGACCTGCTCTTATTTCACTCTTTCAGATTCCTTAGTTGCTTGCTTTCAAAATCAAATCTAAAGCATTTTTGCTCCATAAACTGAGAGGCCTCAATGTGGAAAACGTGTGGAGTGAAAATGGAGATTTTGCAGCTACATACATGGGAGCAGCTCCAATACCTCAGAAAAGGCCTGAGGCCCTGATAATTTATTGTTACCTGTTCTATAATTTTCTACAAAGTACTAGGTACATGCACAGTGAGCAGTGCCGCTGTCACCTTCCTGGTTTTTACAATAGGGTAGCCATATAATTTATCATCCAAACTGAAACATTTCTGAGAGTGAAAAGGGATACACAATCATTAATTATGCCTGGTAATGGACATAAACTGGGATTATACCCGTACAACCTAGAAAATATGGGTCTCCTGTTTAACAGTAACTTTACCAGCAAAGAATCTGGTAAACTTCAATAGAAGTCAATCAACAGTGCACATGCAAACAGAGCTTCAATTCTTCTAAAAGTAATGAAGCAGGGTGAAAAAAATCAGGTTTTAACCACCTTGTAAGTTTCTGATTTTGAATAAACTATCCTATTATGACATTCCGCAGAATATCCTTACCTAGCCAATTTCAAAGCGCCTTGCTTAAACACTTCCTAAACGATCTGAGGGAGAGGGAAGTATTTGGACGTACTTGTTGGGGTACTTGCGGAAGATGTCCCTGATGACGACAATCGCCTCTTGGACCACATAGTTTACTTTGGTCTGGATGAGGTCAAGCAACGTGCTTACACAGCGCTCTGCAGATTGCTGGGAAGAGGAACGTAATCAACGACAGGTCAGCTGATCTGTCCAATAACACAACCTCAATATAAAACAAAATTTGAAACATCCATTTGCATCAACTAGACTCGACTAAAAGATCAGGCCCTTAATCTGACTGAGCTATACTAGAGGTTTGGCTATTAGATGGAGAGATACCGAAGTTCTAGATATACCCCAAATTTTCCTCATTACAAAATATACTGACAGATGAATCCGACCAAATGAAAAGAATCATCTTGGATAGCCATATAAAAATGAGAATAGTAAGTCAAGGTAGGAGGGAAAAATAAGAATGAAAGAACAAGCCAAGGTAGTAGGTCTTTATCTGGAGTTCATGGATGAGTGAACACAGCAGAAGGCAACTTTAAACCTCTTGAAATGAAATTGCCAAATTTCATGTGCATACAAGCCTGTTTTTCAGGGAGAGGGTCCGGAGCTTACATTGTATTTTCAAAGTTATCTGTGATGCAAAAAACTGAAAAGTTTTTTCAGACTATGAACAAAGCTGTTCATCTCACAGCAAAAAGTTAATAATGTCTAGAATTGGTAAATCAATAAATAACAGCATAAGCATATTATTTAGAGAGATGGAAATATCTCCAAAGAAAAACTAAAACCAAAAACACGATTAAAATGATTCCCTCCGAGAAGAGGAACTAGGGATAGCTGCTTGTCATTAAAAATTCTGTAATACATTAACTATGTGCTTTATTATTTTGATAAACATTAAAATGCATGGTAAAGACAGGCGCAAAGGGCACCCTCGGAATCCCATCACACGGGACACTTGCCTCCACCTTGATGGCACACCGCCCAATGGCCCGCACGGCTTTGCGAACAAAGTCAACATCCACCTCTGTGGCATATTCCTTCAGCTCTGCCAGAACCTGTGGGGGATCCAGGACGTGGACAATCATTCAGGATTCTTCAACAGCAATTCATGGCCTAGCTTTTCCTGAAAGCCAGACCTTAAGAGCTAAGTCATTATAAACTTGAGTTACTTAAAAGTCTGACCTGAGCAATATTGGCTTGGGATGCCAGACGAATCATGATGTCCAACTTCTCCAGTTTAACGTAGATGGGATCATTGTACTTCACAAAGAAGACTTTGATTTCCTGCTTTAAGATTTCAGGCCTGTGAAACACAGAAACACAAGGTGAGCGAGGTGAGCTATGCATGGGTATAGCCTTCAGAGTCTGTATTACTCTCTAAACTATGGCTCTCTGCTCTCCTCCCACTCTAACCCCTCCAAGAGAAAAAACCCCCACAAACTTCCCCTGCATGCCTCTATTCTTAACAGTTCCGCTGAGCAGACTATTTTTATCGCTTTAAAGAGTCAGGGTACATGTTGTCAAGAAGAATTTCTGAAGGAAAAGCAATCTGGCTCTAAACTACGACCTGAACCACAGTAAGCAGGCACTAGCTAGTATGCTATGAAGAGACTCTTCAGAAAACAACCTGCACTGTAGAGGAATGACAGGCATTTCCTACAGGAATAGTCCAAAATCAACTGTTACCCCCTGGCCCTGGGGCAAGTTGCTCTGCCATACCACGTTCTCATTGCCATCCATTAAAAAGTTTCACACTGGCCTCTTTAGCATTGATATGATTAAGCGTAATTCAAAATTACAAACACTTGAATCACCAATTCATTTTTCCCCAACCTTTTCTGGACAATTAGGTTGATGTTCCTCAGGGCAACGTACTGCACCTCCGGCTCCCCAGACAGCAGGGTGACCAGCGGAGGGGCCAGCTTCTTCAGCAGCATATTGTAGTAGTCAGAGTCCTTGGGTAACAACTCGAGGAACTTCATGAGGACTTTTACTGCTGAGAGCACCACTGCTGAGTTGGCATGAGACAGCCGGGGAGTCACCCGCTCACAAATGCTGAGGGCAGAAAAGGAAAATTAACATCTTGAATTAAAACTTCTTTGCTCAGTCCAATCTGTAAGGCAATGTGCCAGAGTCCCATGGCCCAAGTACCAAGGAATCAGAGAACCAGTTAGAAAAGTCAAAGCTCCATGCACAGGTAAAACTGGGATTCAACACTGCAGCAGCCTCACTCCCAGCACACTACAGGCAGAGCAGGGATATCAGACGACTCTAGGACACCAGCCATAAGGGATGTTCAAACTGGAAGGAAACTAGCCAATACCCCAAACACTTGAAGCTCACACCATTTACCTTCCAGTTTTATAGTCCTGTTTCCCCATATTATGTAAGGGCTCCCTGCCTCACAGCCCATTTCTCCTCAACCTACAGGAAGTCAAATTAAGCATTCCAAGGGTTATTTTCATAGTGAGATAGCAACCAACTGTGGCTGAAGGTTTCACTGTTAAGATGCAGGCGGAAGTGGGTTGATAGGGAAAACTAGCCAATCCCTTGCCTTCAGGATAAGGGAGTCTCCGAAGGGGTTTCTGTCTATCTGTGTTTTAACAACAGTACACATTACAATATTCTCCCAACCTCTTCCCCTTCTCCCAGCCCCTTCTACCTACACTTTAAGGCCTCTTATAATCTTGAATATTTAGTTATCCATTGAGGGTTCTTCAGAAATTAACCTAATTTTGATAGCTCTTGAACAACATAAGTGCTACTGACTATATCCAGTTAAGGATACAAGATAAGCAAGCTGTGTTTCTCTCCCTTCCTCCTAAATCTACTTGGCTGACTCCCTGACCTCCTTCAGGTCTTTATGCAAATGCCACCTTTTCAGGGAGGCCTTCCCTGACCACCCTTTTATAAAATACAACTCAAATATTTAATCTTCTCTGGGCATCCCCAAATGCCCAACATTTTTTAGATCTCTTCCCTACTTTATCTTTCTCATTAGCACTTATCATCTGACATGTCATATTATATACACATATTAGATATGCTTCTGCCCTATCCCTCATAGTTCCATGAGGGCTATGATTTGTCTGTCTAAAGCTGTATCCTCAGGGCCTAGAACAGTGCCTAGCACACAACATAAGCTCAATAAATATTTCCGGAGTGAATGGGTAAGTGCGAGAGGTCAATGGCCAACAGAAAATAAATTCTATGTAAAGTTCTTTCCAGAAGATATTTGTACTTTCAATGATGGGAAGAAACTATCAGGGTGACCTTTAGCTAAGTCTAAAGGGAACAATTTCCCAGACAAGTGAAGAGCACTTACGTTACAGTAGCTTGAGCTTCAGCCAGGCAAGGAAGGTTCTTATCTACCATAATTAAAATATGTCAACTTTAATGGAGAGCCAACATTTTCTCAGAAGCACTTTGCCTAGTACAGTGCCTATACACAAAATGCTCAAAAACACTGGTGGTTAATTCCAACTCAGCAAACTGAAATGTATGTATGTGTATAAGAAGCTTATTAGCCAACTGCTGAGAGTCAAAGAAAATTTGCAACTCTACAGTGGTAAAGGGCTGAGCAGAACAATCCAGATGTGCCTTCCGAGATCTCCAAATTCTGACTGACATGATTTCTACAGCTAATGAAAGGCGTCATATGTTTTGCTGGCTCCAACACACTTTCTCTAGCACTGAATTACAGGTGTAGCTCAGCTCAATAACTAGTAGCAAGCCACTAACTGTGTACCTAATACGAAAAGTTTGTCACTACAGTGATAGACACTCAAACCTTCATTTGTTACACGGCCAGGAACTGCTGTATGAGAGATGTGAGATCATGATGAGGGAGATTTTAGCAGAGCATAACTCTACTGTGCAAATAAGAAATGAAAAACACACATCTCAGCAGAGCTATTTTTATATGGTTTACTCCACTACGGACAATGTTCCTAAATCCAGTGAGAAAATACCATGGGATAGCAATATCTATCACATAAGCCACTGATCTTCCTCGACATAATTAATCCCCTTTTCTAACACAGACACTAGAACTTAACAAACTAGTCAAGACTCGCAGATATTCCTTAGAAAAGTAGACTGACCTCTGAGCCTCCCGGTCATCCTTAGGGTTGTAATTAGACAGGCAGTCCAGGATGAATATCTGGCCCCATTCAGTGCACTCATTCAGGGCTGTCAGCAGCTTATTAATGTTCTGTGGGTTCAGATCGAGTAAGTTGCTGTTTGGGTGAGATTCACTGATTTCAGATAACGCAGCTACCGCATTAGCCACCACCTGGGAAAGAAGCAGATATGACCCTGATTTACCAAGAACAGTTCAACTGCAGACAAATATTTAATCTTCTCTGGATCACCTCATAGATCTTAACTCATAATCATTCCTGACTATTTTGCCTCGTCAGCTAGAAACAGATAAACTGCTTTTAAAACATATTAAACTACCAGTGATGGTAGTTTATATGTAACTTCCTAGTAGTCAGGTAACCAAGAATTACAACAAATTTATATATTAGCAGAAAGTCACGCATAATTTACAAGTAAAACATTAACAATTTTATTAGTACTCAAAACTATCAATAGAATCAAGATATGAACAGCTGAAAAAGCAGCAAAGTTTAAATATGAAACATGTACATTAGGCAATGGAGAGAAAAATCTAGGCCATATCTTACAGTTGTATGGGTGTGCATACATGGGGGTGGGGGGAGGTGATACTGTTAATCATATCACAAGTCTTAAGGGTAAGAAAATGTGAGCTTGAAGTCCTGTTCCCTATTATATGTTGTTGGGAGAGCACATAATCTCTGGGAAATTCAGTTTCCTCATCTGAAAACTGGGGATAATTTAATCTACCTCACAGATTAGCTTTAGTTTGAGAATAAAATCAGATGACATAAATATAAGTTCTTTCTACAAAGCCTTATGCAAAATGAAGATGGTGATATTACCATAATTCATCAGGACTAAGTTGCAGAGTTTTTCTCATTAACATCTCTGAAATTGGGATGCTTTTTATAATCAATGGCACATCTGTTTAACAGAAAGTGTTTTTCTTTCTAGGTAATACAGAAAATAATAATGGATATTATAATCAATGGCATCTTAGAATCGATGAAATATGGTATCTCAAATGTATCCTTCTTTCAGGCAATATGATAAATGAAAAATTGCTACCAAATATATTAATAAGAAAGTACACTTGTATCCTGACTTACAGATCTGGGAATCCATATCAGTTGCAAGAAAAGAAGTAAACACTCTATCAAAATTACAGATTATTTCTAATATAACTAACAAATCTACAAACAATGAATGTTTATAAAGTAATTTAAAACTTGTAAAACACCCCAAAATAACCAAAACACACACAAAAAAACTATACTCTGGCCCAGTACAAGTGAATTTAAAACCATATTTTGCAGTGACGCTCCCACTTGTTACTAAAGATTAGCAAGGTAAGGCTGCAAAAATATTTTGTAATTATAAACAAAATGTGATAGGAGATAGCAGCTTCAGTAATTATGTATACTGAAAAGATTCTCATAAATGTCAACTCATTGTTTGTTCTTACTAAGGTCCTTTGCTAAAGTTTGAGAAACTAAGAGTTGTATGACCATCCTTCTACTAGCAAGAGAAGAAACATAATGGCCACAATTTAGCTACTGATTTTAATAACCACTTCTCTGAGTAGTCTGATTATCCCATCATGTGATTTTTACCTAGAAATGTCTAGAGAATATGATTTTTTAATCAAATAACACTTATGGCAATATCCACTATTATGTTAAGTATAATGAGCCCACAAATGAAATCATCTTCAGCTGTAATTTAGTGATCAGAACAAAAATTCCAAGATGAAAAATTGGAAGGCTTAGTTGGTAAGTATGATTACAGACATAATATTTTATTGTTATTAAAACAAATCAGGAAGAATTATCTAGTCCATCTACCACAAGATAGCATGTATGAGGTTCTTACCGGACTTAATTTTTGTTTGCTAACTCGACCATCAAGCACGGGATTTAGTGAAAAATAAAAGGCAGAAAAGAGTGAAATAACAATCCCCTCCATCTCAGTGCTTTACATGCCGGGAAAAGATGTTTTATTTCCCATGTACAATACGCTTGACAGACCCAATTATAATATAAAGGATCAAAATGTCACACCCAAGGACCAAAGGCCTGTTTTCATCTATTGCTGCTTACATATGCCCAATCTTGGTTATCAGTTGCCCAAAATAAATGTCCTGCTACAACTTACCATTTCTGCCAGTTAAATCCTTCTAATGTTTAAAAAAAAAAACAAAAGTTAAGTACAAGGTCTGTTAATAGGAAATGGAGGTGAGAATTAGAGAAAGTACAAACATTGGGGAGGAAAAAGAACAGAAGGAACAATTAGAATTCCTCTGTTATTATCATAGGCAATTGGAAATTAACCCAAGTGTATAATGCAGCTAAAGAAACATATGTTCTGGTGATAAATAAGCAATTTCCACTTATCACATTAAAACAAGAAAGGACAGAGAGATCAGATTATTGGGTTATGTTTAGAAAACCCTGCACTGAGAAAAGAGATCACTACCAGACACTGAGCCAATGACCAACCAGAAGAGATGCACCCCAATAACAAAATTCTACTGTCCCTCCAAAATTCCTTGAAGTTGCTTCCATTCTACCTTTCCACTTCTTCCATCTCCTCATCTCCACATATAGATTGTTATGTTTTCAGAAACATACTGAGGCCAGCCCATTCGGACTGCTTAGAGTTCTCCTGGTCAGTGAGCCATATTTCTTTAATGGAAATTTAAAATAAGTTCGACACACTGACTCTAAAGTAGACCAAAAGACTGACTTCAAGACAGCAACTGGGTAACTAGAATCTACAGGATGATTCACTTATCAATGTTTATATATTTTTGTTTCTTTTGAATTTTGTACTACGTACAAAGTACAGATATTATCTATTTTAAAAAATAATTTAGAACTTAAAACTTAAAAGATTCATTTATTTTCTCTTCCCAGAAAGCCTTCTCCAAACAATAATTCAATTATCACAAAAGAACAAATCTGACCATTGCAGTAACTGCCTTGATTTACTGGTGTATTAAAACAAAGGTTATGTCTCATTCACTTGAACCATCACTTTGAATTTGAACTAACACATGTAACATTTTTCCCTCTAGAATACTGGCATTTCTCTTAGGAAACACTACCACAAAGAGAACAATGGCCTTTAAGGGGTTTCTAAAGGAAGTTTTACTTTAAAGAGAGATTTATAAATAGGGTTTATTGAAGTTTTTTTAGTTTAGTTGATTTATAAAAAATCGGCATCTACATTACAAAGGAACACATCCATAGTGTCAAAAAAATGTTTTTTTTATTTATCTTGCCTGTCATGTGGTCTGTGGGAGACTGCCACTAAACATTCCTCCTCCTTAACCTCCTCCCCTTCATAGACATAATATTTATACTTTACAGATTCAGATATTAATCAAACACACACATAGAGAGAGTGATATAGGTAAAATCACACTCAAAACTAGACAAATCTTTCTCTGCATTAACTACAGACTTCTATTCAATTCAATAGTTCCTTAGAGACCCTTGGAGTCTGCTGAATTGTTTTTAAGATAAGTACTTTGTGTTCTGACTTACTTGATACTATACCTAATAGTGAGTTGCACAAAGACATTCATTGAAGACTTACTACGTCCCATTAAATCCTCACAAGCACCTCTGAGGTAGTTGCTATCAAAATCTACCTACTACAGATAAGAAAACATGCTGAGAAATCCAGTGATTGCTTAGTCAAAACAACCAGAAAGAGTGTCTGAATATGAACTCAAGGTCTGTATCTGATTCCAGTGTCTGAGTAATAATCATTCTACATTCAGCATCTACAGAAATTCCAAGAGCTGTGAACCTCAACTGGGGGAAAGAAAAAAGAAAATCAGAATGGGGGGGAGAAGAATATAATCAAAACTTTCCCTGCCAAAGATGACATGCAGATTTATACAAGGAGAAAGATGTATTCTTCTACTGTACATATTTCTTGACAGCACTTAAAGAGGCAAGATTTACCATCCAGCTTTAAAATCTGATTTATAAGCTACTCCTATCTTATATGCAGAAATTCTGAGGGCATAAATTTGACCTCATTTTTTCAAAAAAGGAGCAAAGTGGAGAGGTGGATATGATTAGAATGAAAATGATCCTGTAGAAAAGAACTCTAAAAGGAAATCTAGATATACACTGGGAGTGGAGTATCAGGCAGAAGATCCTTTATGAGAAATCTCACATATTCCCCTGTCCCTTTGAATGATTTTCATCCTGCGCTCTAATTTCACTCATTTTCATAGCCTCAGAACCCAAGGAAGATATCACTTTCAGAACAGTGATTTCCTCCTACTAACTAAATTACTACTTTCATTTCCAGCAATGACCTTCAAGGTCATACACTCTGAACAGATTAATGCTTCAGTTTTCCTGTTCAATTTACAATTATTTTGGCTGGTGCCCCCAAATACTTGAATAAAGTTAAAGCAGTAGAATAATGGACCAAAACTAATATGATGAAACCACATAAGTGGTTTACATATTTTTATCCTCCTAAAACACTTTTATCCTCCTGAAAATCAGCAACAGTTGGAATCTCGCTTTCTCCGTTAGGGAGTTGTCTCAAGTGACAATTAAACAGGGCAAGATATTAATTGTTCTAAGCATGTTTCCATCGTTATCATCTCCTTAAGGAAACAATGAGTATGTGGTGCTAGTTAATTTTTCCCCCCTCAAACAAGTAAAACTTAGAGCTCATGCTTGACTCCAAGACACTGTCCAGAAAGCCTATTACCAATACGCTGACTATATTACACTCTATAATGTTCCTTTCCCCCCCATCTTCTTCCCCAGAATGAGGAAGTTGAGTCAACACATCTGATCATGGCAAGAAAGTTTGAATACATGGTCAACAAGGAAGATTTACAAATAAGTCTCAATAAAATTCATTACTTAAATGGCTTAATGCGCTCGGACAAAATGCAAATATTCTCAAAGCCAAAACACTACAAATAAGTATCTACAAATAGACAAAAGGCATTCCTAAGAATCAGTTACTTGGCCCACAAGCCCTAAAATTATACTAACGCATGATGCAGCATGAATAAAACAAAAAATGCATTATCATGCCACTTATTATCTCCCTTTTGGGAGTAAAATCATCCCCTGCCAAATTAAAGCCTTGAGACCATCTTAAAGGGAACACTAAGAAATGAATTACCCATGATCTTTAGGCACGACTGAATTACTACGTACAATAGGATCCAGTTTTCAGGAAGTTGCTGATGAAAACTGTTAAAAGGTATATCCTTGAACGATTACCTTTTAAAAGTAACTCTGCAATGATGTAGAGTAATACTGTAAATAGACTTGGCTTCATTTGTGGGTAAGCTGACCTCAGAATTACCCTAAAAAACACCTGGCTTTAAATAATATATACAAAAAAATTAAATACCTTTAAAAAATAAGATTAACCCTTCTAAAATTAATATCCAGCACCACGATCACTATACATTACAGAATATAAATGTCATTATTAAGGACTTACTGTACACCAGGTTCAGTATTAAGTGCTTTGCAAGCACTCTATTTTTTAATGTTCACAAAAATCCTATGATAGAAACACTGTTTACCTTGTTTTCCCGAAAATAAGACCTAGCCGGTCTTATGGGAGCAAAAATTAGCTCTAATGCGTCTTTTGGAGCAAAAATTAATATAAGACCTGGTATATTATATTACCATTTATATTATATTATTATATTATATTATGTTATATTATATCATATTATATTATATTATAGTAAAATAAGACTGGGTCTTATATTAAATTTTTCTCCAAAAGATGCATTAGAGCTGATAGTCCGGCTAGGTCTTATTTTCGGGGAAACAGGGTATAATCTCCATTTGGTAGATGAGGATACTGAGGAGTTTAGGGCAACCACACAGTAGGAAATGCAGAACGAGGATACAAACTTAAGTCTGTTTGGTTCTAGAGTGAAAGTTTTAACCACTATGTTACAGGACTGGGGGAAAAAAGAAAGAAAGAAAAATTTCACAGTTACAAAGCACTTTCTGTTTATGATATACTTTCATATGGAGTGAGCCAACTCTTTACAAAAGGAAGTAATTAAATGCAATTTGGTATCCTGGATTGAAATCCGGGAATGGCAAAAGGACATTTGTGTTGAAACAGGTGAAATTCAAATAAATCTGTACTTCAGTTAATAGTAATTTACCAATGCTAATTTTTTAGTTTTGACAAAATGTAGCATGGTTATATAAGATGTTAACATTAGATGAAACTGAGTGAAAGGCATATGGGAACTTTCTGTACTATCTTTGCAACTTTTCCGTCAATCTAAAATTATTCCCCTCCAAAATGTACTTAAAAAAACACACACACAAAAAAAACCCCTATGTTGGTAATAATTGATAAAATAAAAACTGATTTAAAAAGTGAGAATAAACAGAAAAAGATTTCCACAGAGTTTATTAAAAAGGAAAACAGAAATTCTTTGCATTCTCTGTAAGTAGAGGCAGAAACACACTCAGGTTAATCCGTGGGAAATTCAAGAGGTAAGCAGTTGGCCTTTTATCAAAGAAGCCTCCAACGAGTCTACTTACTCAACACTCCAATCCTGCAGGAATTAACAGCAGCTCCTCTTTTAGTACCAAATGTAACATTACTCACTTGAGAAGCCCAGAGACAGACAGAACATATTATCTCCTACAGTTCCGCTTACCAAGTACGTACCACATACTGACATTCTCACACAGGCCTGAAATCCTACCAGCTCTGGAACTCCTTTAGGGACATCTGGCATGAAGAGCACTCTGCATTTCTAACTTCACGTGTGAATAATAGTTTAATTTTATAACTCTCCTATTCATTGATACATATTTAGGGGTAACAGAAGTCATATAATTAAAGCACTGAATTAAGTGAGGTCATTAAGCTTTTCCACGCGTTCTAGGCCTGTCTTCAATAAACAATTTCACATGCAAATAAAAACCACAATGAGATACCACCTCACTCCAGTCAAAATGGCTATTATCAATAAATCAACAAACAACAAATGCTGGCGCGGATGTGGAGAAAAGGGAACGCTAGTGCACTGTTGGTGGGACTGCAGATTAGTGCAGCCACTATGGAAAACAGTATGGAGGTATCTCAGGAATCTGAAAATGGAACTACCCTATGATCCAGTAATTCCACTCCTAGGCATCTACCCGGAGAAATCCAAAACTCCAATTCAAAAATCTGTATGCACTCCTATGTTTATTGCAGCACTTTACACAATAGCCAAGATATGGAAACAACCAAAATGCCCATCGGTAGATGACTGGATTAAGAAGCTGTGGTACATTTATACAATGGAGTATTACGCAGCCATAAAGAAAGAAATCTTACCATTTGCAGCAACATGGATGGATCTAGAGAACATTATGTTAAGTGAAATAAGTCAGAAAGAGAAAGACAAGTACCATATGATCTCACTTATATATGGAATCTAAAGAAAAGACTATGTGAATGAACTAATCAGAGTCAGTTTTGGGGACGCAGAGAAAAAACCGAGAGTGGTTAGATGGGTGTGTGGGAGGGGGTTGGGGATAAGGGGAAAGGTGAAGGGATTTGGAAGCAGCTGGTAACCACAAGATGGCCTCAGGGTTTTTCTTTTGAAAATTAATTTGGGGAAGGTATTCTATAATGTTGTAAAGATTTTGTTGGGTATCCGATGGACATGCGTCCTATTTGGGAGACCACCTCAGGGATACTGTGGATACCTGATCATGGCATTGTACATCAGAAGCTAAACATTAATGAATGCCAACTATAATTTTATATATATAATGTGATGGTTCAGTGTGAGGTCGGAGGGATAGTGGATGGGGGGAGGGGGGTTCACAGTATGAGGGATATAAATGATGAACGTCTAAGTATTACCTTGTTTTGTACACCTGAAACTAATAAATAAATTAATTAATAAAAAAAAAAAAAAAAAAAAAAACAATTTCACATAACCCACAAGGATATCAAATATATTCTGACAAAAATCCTCAAAATTACAAAGTAATCTAGAGAGACTTGAGTTTTTCAATATTTATCGTCTCAGACTGAAAATACACAACAAAAGTCCTAAATAAAAATTACAATTGGAAAGTGCATAATGTTAAGTCTATTCAAGAATAAATGCATTTTAAGCATTTATTGTATATCAGGCATTATAAATTATTAAACAACTATTCCTAATGTTTTAACATAATCCAGTAACATAGGCATTACTACCTCTACTTTACAGATGAGGAAATTAAAGCTCATTTTAAGTAACATGTCGAGGCCACATTTCTAGTAAACAGTCAACCCACAACTCAGAACAGCAACCACTCTGGCCCTAAAGGTTATATGCTATTTCCACAATCCAAATTTTCACAACCTTAGCACTACTGATGTTTTGGGACAAACGATTCTTTGCTGCAGGGGCTGTCCTGTACACTGCAGGATGTTTAAAGTATCCCGGGACTCTATCTACTAGATGCTAGTAGCACCCTTCCCATCAGCTGTGACAACCAAAAGTGTTTGCAGACATGGCCAAATGTCCCCAGGGAAGCAAAATCGCCCCCAGTTGAGTACTGCCAGAATCCATGCTGTTTCTCCATGCTGGTTAGCACACAGTTAAAACACACACTGTTTCTGAGAAGAAAAATGTAATTTTTCATAGAACAGCTTTCCGGAGTAAGTTCAAATTGAAAGAAACTGGCAGTTTAACTCGAACCTTTGCTAAAGGCTATACTGGGCCAAGTTGAGGCTATTGTAAGAGTATGCTGCTTGTGCAGGAGAACCCTCAACCAATGGAAATGTATGTTTTTTACTAATTCAGTAAAAAACTTTGTGCTTTGGCAGGAGACAGAGCAATGAATGAGGGGTGTTCCCATGGGCAGCTCTCAGAGTGATGGAAGTAGAACGGAGAAGGTTTAGAAGACAGAGACCAAAGAGGTGAAGTCGCTAAGCCATAGGGACTTAGGAGAACTGAACTCACAAACAAAAAGCAAAGCCCAGGTGGTGGGGCTGTCAAAGGTGTCTCTACAATAGCAGATTCTAGCATAAATATGTTAGCTGAAGTTGGAACATCTCAAAATGCCTCTAAGAGAGAAAAGAAAAACCATACCAAGGAGAGAAAATTCTAATGTATGGGCAAAAAGCTAGAGAACAGTCACCGTCACTCAAAAGTATATGTTTCTGGTAAATACAACTTTGTGAGAGAAAAAATTTTAAATTCTG
The DNA here is from genome assembly GCF_964194185.1 of Rhinolophus hipposideros. Taxonomy (NCBI): domain Eukaryota; kingdom Metazoa; phylum Chordata; class Mammalia; order Chiroptera; family Rhinolophidae; genus Rhinolophus; species Rhinolophus hipposideros. The sequence continues at coordinate 21,691,313 of NC_138066.1, read as the reverse complement.
ACATTCATGAAGAAATCATGGGAGCTAGATTGCTATAGGTCCAAAGTGTTTCCTCATTCTGAAGACAGGTTTACTTTCAAAATAATGGACTAATAAAATCTGCATCTGAAATTAAGTTTCGTTCTAAGTCCCCCCAAAAGACTTGACTGTATGAGTTTGTACAGATAATCAAAGGGATCAGAACCTTTTAAATTAATATTGTAGCATTAACATTAACCTTTGCCCAATGTCTGCTTCATAATTATAGTACCAGCAGCCATGGTCTCTCATGAGCTCCCATAAACCGAGCACTTCAACAGGTGCTTTTTATGCAACAGCTCAATTAATAATGCCATCAACTATCTAAGATGGTATCTCTCACTATACAGAAGAGGAGACTAGGGGAAGTTAAGCTAGGACTTAACAGGGTCGGAATTTTTTAGTTCAAAGTCTAGCTTTTTTCTTTCAAATAGTATCACACAAAGTCAGTTTTAACTAAAGTACAAATGGTAGAACTGCAGGAAAATGAGGTGTGCGTGATCCTCCCCAAAAGACAGGGAATGAAAAGGTAACAAAATTCCATTACTTGTAGCAAGGTAAACTACCATTCGGAACCAGCCTGGAGGTCAACATAAGCCCAAGAGTAGGCAGATCTTCTTGATCAACGTTTTACTCTCAGATTTGAGTCATTTCTGCAGATGTTCAAGTACTTTGACATCTAGGATGCCCTGCTGAAGAGAGCTACAAGAAAACTGCTAAAGCAGAAGCATTAATTTCTTCTGCAAGAGATTCTAATACTTGCTGGTACAATGCTGCCCCCATGTGGAGCAACTTCTGAAAAAATAGAACAAAATTACCTCAAGAGCAGTAAAATTAGGACTCACGTCCATCACCAGAGTAAAAGGATTAAGATTTCAGTATTAAAATACTTCTAGACAATCAAAGGCCTTTATATATTCAAAATTTTAACCATTTTAAGAAAGGTAAATAGTTCTAATTCTATTGTATACATACATCCATGAAGGCAGTGACCAGTGACTGGGGACTCAGAACTAGGTTAGAATCCTGGCTACATTACCATTAGCTATATGACTTTGGGATAATTCTTTAACCTCTCTGTGTGTATAATTCTTGATCTCTAACATGAAATAACCTCTACTTAACTGGGAAGATATATTGTAAAATATTTTAAGTAAAAACATCTATCACTGTGCCTGGCACCGAATGCACTTAAATTTCCCTTTTCCTAATGACACAAGGTCATCATAAGCCTTAGGAACTTCTCAGATGTTTGAGCTACTAACCCTTACATTCTACCACTAGACCTTGGAAGTTACTTAACATTCATGCACTCGTTGGTTTCCTATCAGCAGCTTTTGACCCAACTAATAACATAAAAATCACTGATCTAATGACAGTTGAAATACGTTTTGGTAAAAAGCAGGACATACAGTTGAGATGAAAGTACAAGTTCAGGGATCAAACAGATGATGATGGAAGGAGAACTGACTCTGAGTGGTGAACACACAATGTGATACATAGATGATGTACCAGTATTACAGAATTGTACACCTGAAATCTATGGAACTTTACTAACAATTGTCATCCCAATAAACTATAATTTAAAAAACAAAAGTGAGTTCAACATCAAAAGTAGGTATGTGTGTACGTTAGCTATCTCTAAATTCAAATTTTCATTTCTTCACTAACACAAGAATTGAGATCTAAAAAAATGATTCAAATGATTTTTTGAGTAGGTAAAAGAAGGCCAGGACAAGCATCAAGACAAGCAAGGCACTCCAGCCACAAAATTTAAGAAGGCACCCCACTGTCAGGCTTGTGCAGGTACAGAGGTGGCACCTGAGAGTGAACGTCTCCTCAAATTTTGCACCCTGGCTGCTTTGCTAGTAATAAGGCAAACATTATCAGAGAAAAGTTCTACTACTGAGAAGTCTAACAAGAATCAGAAGGATTTCCCCTTTAGGGAAGTAGGTACAACAATTTAATATCTAATGCTGACACCAGCTCTAGGAAAATCAGCAATAAAGATACAGTAAAACAAAAGGCATTCCCTAAAGTTTCTCAAAAATCTACCAAGTAACTAAATTTCCTCTGAAAGTTTTCTCAAAGACACTTGTGAAAATCTCCCCAAATAACTTCCTGATTTGTTGTAGTAATAATAACAGGTTAAGAATTATTAAGAACATTACAGTTTACAAAACATTAGTTTTGAGCTCTTAATTCTTGTTGATTCAAGCTCTTAATTCTTGTTGATTCAAATAGAGACCCATTCATGTGTTACCTGTTTAAATCATACGTAGGTATGGGTTGGAGGAAGAAAACTAGTAAAACAAGATTGGTAATTGTTGAATCTGGTGATGGTAAATGAGTTCACTTTATTTTGCCATTTGAACTCTTTCACTGCGTTAACTGATTTCAAGTTTTATTTTCAAAATGTGTCAGAAATCCACAAAGAACAAAAAGTTGATATTTTGACTATTTTATGCATTTAATAACAATTTGAGCTTTGTATATAAATGACATTTTTATGTATAAAAATTTCCTATTGGGCTGGCTTGGTGGCTCAGGTGGTTGGAGCACCCTGCTCCCAATGCCGAGGTCACCGGTTTGATTCCCACATGGGCCAGTGAGCTGCGCCCTCTACAGCTAAGACTGTGAACAATGGCTCTCCCTGGAGCTGGGCTGCCGTCAACAACCGGAGGTTGGCGTGAGCTGCCGCAGGCTGCTGTGTGCTGCTGCGGGCTACCGTGTGCTGCCAGGAACGGCCAGTGGCCAGCATTGAGTGGCAGGCAGCCAGCATGGCAGGCCGTGGGGTGCTGTGCGCGGCCACGGGCTGCTGTGAGCCGCCGACTGACGACTGCCGACCACCTGCCTCAGCTGGGGGGAAGAGCAAGATTCATAATACCAGCATGGACCAGGGAGCTGTGTCCTACACAACTAGACTGAGAAACAACAGCTTGAACCGGAGTGGGGTTGCACGGGAGAGGCAGAAGAAGGGGGAAAAAGAAAAAAACTCCACAAATTTCCTATTGTTATTCATTCTTGAAAAACACAAAAATATAGAAAAATGTACATCTGGTTTCCTAAACTTCCTTTATGGAAGTTTCCATCCGTAGTCAGTGGATGGAAATATTCATTCGGATATATCCAACCGTCATGGCAAAAGGGCTAATTTTCAATGTGTTTGAAAATTCCCATAATAAAAAGTATAAATATATAAATGGCATACGTATACTACTTGAATACTATAGAATGGACGAAACCAGCCCTTCCTCTACAATGAAAACTTTGAATAAATCAGACAAATTAGGCTTGTTCCAGAATTGTTCTATCCTCTCAACTGATCTGGATAAAGATTTGTAAGTAGTACTTGGATACCAAAAAAAAAAAAAGGTGCCTTTACTAAGGCCTCAGTTAGTCCCTATCGCTGACCACCTAATTTTATAGGTTCTGCTTTGAAGAACTGACATTAGTACAGAGATGCCTTTTTCTCCCCAAACTGGAATTGCCTGTACGATTTCGAACTCGGTTTCACTTCGCTCAACTCCACAGTCTTAGCCCCACTGGATATTTAACAAGCTACCAGAGGGTACATGACATCCTGCTCATCTGGATGCCCAAACACTTTCCATCTTCTCATTTGTCCTTGGTAGAAAATTTCAGAAACGGTTGCTCAGAATAACAAAGTGAATCAAAAGCAATGCCAAAACCACAACTTGGTACCAGCTAACCATTCTATAAAATAGATACTATTGACTTACACATTTATTTCTTTATGGTCTTTTTAAACAAGTGCCACATGGTACTACTTGAGGGAAAAAAGCAGGGTTGACTCTTCTAATACTGGTAGTGATGCCCTGGCAGAAGTCATGGTTATGCACATACACACCCACATCCACGTCTATGCCTAGGGGGTGGTTGAAAGATTTCTGGTGGTAGGTAGTATCACATTACCTTTAAAAAAAAATGTGGCTTGCTTCATCCTCTGACCTTGATATTAAACTTAAAGAATAATGAACAGAAGCCAAAGCTACCCAAAGAATTAGATGAACCAAATGAAATGTCAAAGCAGAGATCTGAGCAAGTAATTTGCAAGTGAGAGACAATGTCTATTCAAGACAAATTCCAACTCTCTATTTCAAAAAGTTCAAAAAAAATATCCAGAGGTTACCCACTGATTAACTCTTAATGTTATTCTCTTCCAAGTAAACACTGCATTAGGCAAAAGGGGAAGAGAAAGTAGCTATGTTCTTCCATCTTCTTGCAATGATACGTAGAGCTCAATTCAAATGAGCTTCAGTGACCAGCAGAGTCAATGTACCACTTGTGCTACTTGGCTCCCCTTTCATTATAGAGGCAAAGTTTAAAATGCCAGTAAGAGAAATAAAAGGCCCCCAAACTGGAAGGTGTTATGTTCTGCCAAATATTTAGCACATAATCAAGTAGACTAAAAAGAATCGTGTCCTGGAATTTTCCTATAGAAGAATGTATTACAATAATTAGGCAATAAAGATAACTTTGATTCAGTTTCTATTTCCACATCACTAGAAAATACCACAAATATCTACCTGAAGAAATAATCTTTAAAAATAACAAAATGATGTAAGCTTAAGGTAAATCCTAACTTAAGAAAATGAAAGAACTGGTTTGTTTCTGAGCCAATACAGGGGTAAGTATGATACGAAGGTTTGTTTCAAGACCCTTGTATTTTAGTACTTGGTTTGCACGTCAGAAACACCTCACGAGATAAATTATCTAAGGAACACACAAATACCATGTTTCCCACAGCTAACCTATGGTTCAATGGCCCAAAGGTAAAATTTGTTTTAAACACGCTTTTTAAAGGGACCCATTTTAAATACTGCTCTCTTTAGAAAAACAGAAACTTATTACCATTGGATTGGAATCTGCTATGAGATCCCGCAGAGAATCCAGGAATCCCTGATCTTCCACCATTTGGGCATTGATATCATGGAGTTTTGCCACGCAGACTGCTGCTGTTTTCCGAACATAGGGGTCTTCATCCTTCAAGCACTTGCGGAGGGGCTCACAGAGATATTCCGTAATCTTGTCCACCCGTATGCACCCCATGGTTCTTACTGCCAAGGCCCGTATCAGGGGATTGGGATCTTCACAGTCCTACAAAAAACAATCACTGACAGCTACAGGTATACACGGGGACTAAAAGTAAACAGTCCAGTTTGCATAAGCCATAAAAGAATATTTCACAGATGTAAACGTCCAGTAACGGTCAGAACCCAAGTCTCCCATGCTATTCCTTTCCTAAGTACAAATCTTAACTGACAATTTAAGAGTTTGGGTTAGGAATTCATTTAATTGTTTTACACACAGAATGAAGAAATGCCCAAAATTCTTCCCAGGACTGAGCAAAAGCCTAGTGAGCTGGTGTTACCCTTCCTATGGCCATTAGTGGACTTGCCCTAAAAACAAAAAAAGGCCTTTGGCCTTGTAGTCTAGTACACGAAAAAAAGAGAATTTGGAAAGATGTGTCCCACTCCACTGTCAGTTCACAAATAGCAAGCAGAGAGGAAAAAAAGAGTTTGGCCTACAGCCAAGAAAGCAAAGGACAGCACAGAGGCTGGTTTGGGCCTGACATCTCTGAGATCCTGATGAACAAACATTGTCCTTTACTAGCCAATGCTATTCCAAATGCAGTACAAATAGAACACTCAGTAAGAAGGACACTTCTTAAATTGCCCTATTTTTAAAATTTTCTTTAAGCATTATAAACCTATATGCAGTAATTTCCAAAAACTATAAACTAAATTCTTTCCAATGACATAGTCTTATTTATGAACCACCAGAGAGAAAGAATGAAATGTTCTCTCTGATTCTGTACAATGTAGCTAAACACAGGAAAAGAACCAAAATTCCCTGAGAAGGAAAAAAGCATATTGGTTATTTTTCAAAACAGTTTAATAGAAGCTAATTTTAGAAATGCTCTCTCTTTTAAAAATGCAGGCTAAATTACAGACAAAGAGAAGTAAAAAAAATATATAGATAAAAACAACCTCATTATGTTTATCAAATCTAATGAGCAAAAACTGACTGAATATATTCAATTAATGAATTTTTTAATGGTCAATTAAGATATGATGGTTATGTTTTAAAAAGATCTTATTCTGACAAATGTAAGGATAAAATGACAAATCCCTAACAAAAGGATGTTTGGGATTTGCTTTAAAATTATTCACTAGGAAAGAGGATGAGGGTCAGGAGAGTATGCATGGGGAGGTTAAATTAAACAAGACTGGTCATGCGTTGGTAACTATTGAAACTGCAAGTGGGTATTTAGGAATTTATTATACTATTCCCTCTACTTGAATATGTCTTAAATTTCCCATAATAAACAAATTTAATCAAATGTTGTAAATCCTATTAGTAAAAAATTTAAGTTTTAGCTCCTGTAACTTCCACTACTTCTGACCTGTAAGCATAATTTCTACAAAGATAAAACAGGGAAAGCCTCAAGTTACTAATACTACAATAACACACCCAACCTTTGTCAGGCTTGGAAGCCTTTGTGAGCCTCTGTCAGTTCACAAAACAGTGAGGTTTCACCTAGCTTTCTTCTTCCATCTGGCAAGGACGCACCAAGCCCAGCTAACAGAAGGCTCACCATATGGTCTGAACCGGATGACAAATGCTGGTGTAAAACACGAACATTCCTAGTCACTGCCAGTACTTCTCGAGAGCCCCTCTTTTAGAACAGAGGTTGCTTATTTGCAATGCAGACACTAACTGAAAAGGTTATATATCAAGAGACACTTCTGATAAGGTTATGTAAAGAAGAAGAGATTGCTCGTGTGAGTCCTTGGAGAAAAGTTACCTTCACAAAGCTGTTGACAGCCATGATGGCCATGTCGGGCTGACTCTTGGCATAGTTCATCAAGTAGAGATACACGAGTTTCTTTAGTTCCAGGTTGTCGGTCTGCATACAGTTCACTACATCTGGAAAGAGAGAGCTGAGTAGAGGAAAAAAGAGAAAGGGAAAGTGAACAGATGTTGGTGCCAAGCTGTTGGAAAAAACATGAAGAAATAAATGGCCTTATTTTACAAAGTGATATGATGCAAGGACAAATGCCCCCTACAGTGAAAATAATAATTATAGAAATGAATTACTAAAGATCTCTAAAAATAGATTTTAAAAAACTTTTTATTATGAATATTTTCAAAGAAACAAAAGTAGAGAAAGCAGTAAAATGCACTCAATGTAGCCATCACTCAGCTGCAAATAAATATTGATACATGCCCAATCTTGTTTCATACACTCTCTCTTCCCCAGTCTCTACCCCATCTAGTTGCTCTGGATTCCTTTTAAACAAATCTTAGATACCTTATCATTTCATATACATGATATTTTAGTGTTAGTGCTAAAAGACTTTAGCAATCATTTAAAAAAAATAACTATCTTTATCACACAAAAAAACTGACAATTCTTATCAATCCATTGCAGTTTCAAAGCACTACAGCTGTTATTTTTTTAATGTTAATACTTGTCCATCCTTGACAAGTGGGAATTTACTCAGCTCCTGAGTCCTTGTGATCTCACCCTGCATTTTCAATAGCTTCCTTGCTTTCAGGCAGAATAAGATGCTACATCCGGGCTCCTTTTATACATTTCAAATCCCACAACTGGGTAAGTCTTTTCTCTAAGACACTTTGATTTCCTTTTAGTGGAATTTATTTATTTTTAACTTTACACATGCAGACCAATGAAAATTTCACTGTGCGCAAATATAAAAGGAGTTTATACTTTTCCCAAGCTCAAGTCATTTCATAATTTTACCATTCTTTTATAGAGCCAAAAGAAAGAAATTTATGTTTCCATTCACAAAGTAGCACCATTAGCTTGGATGGTTTGAGTCTGTTAGATTTTAAAGTGTAAGATGCACTTTTAAAAAACAGGCGAGGGGCCGGCCCAGTGGCTCAGGCAGTTACAGCTCCATGCTCCTAACTCCGAAGGCTGCCGGTTTGATTCCCACATGGGCCAGTGGGCTCTCAACCACACGGTTGCCAGTTCGATTCCTCGAGTCCCGCAAGGGATGGTGTGCAGCGCTCCCTGCAACTAAAATTGAACACGGCACCTTGAGCTGAACTGCCGCTGAGCTCCTGGATGGCTCAGTTGGTTGGAGCGCGTCCTCTCAACCACAAGATTGCCGGTTCGACTCCCGCAAGGGATGGTGAGCCCCCTGCAACTAGCAACGGGCAACTGAACTTGGGAGCTGAGCTGCGCCCTCCACAACTAAGACTGAAAGTTCAACAACTTGAAGCTGGCACCCCCCACAACTAAGACTGAAAGGACAACAACTTGACTTGGAAAAGAGTCCTGGAAGTACACTCTGTTCCCCAATAAAGTCCTGTTCCCCTTCCCCAATAAAATCTTAAAAACATAAAATAAAATAAAAAGTAAAAAACAGGCTAATGGTAATTTTTTAAAAAAAATTGTTAAAAAATAGGTTAACTATAATTTTACGGGAAGTTAGCAGTTAACATCCCCTTAAGGCTTTAACAAAGTACCTTATAAATTTTAAATCTTCTAAATATCTTACTACTAGTAAATAAGGAGAAGCAAATGTCCATGTATTTCTACAGAAATATGAATGACAGAAATAACTGGTCACATGGTATAGCTCCCTTACACACATACAACCAATATACAGAAATAGAAATTATTTATAAAAAGGAAGATGGATTGCAAAGTCAAAGAATCTACCATATCTCCAATGAACCAATGACTTCTGCCCTGACAGGCAAACTACTTGTTTACCTTGTGTAATTTCACGTACAGGTAGATATTTAACAAACACTAATAAACACTCTGCAAAAATGAGTGTTCTCTCCATTTCCTAGGGGAATAGTTTATGTGCAAACCAACTATAAAACAAGTAAATAAATGTGAAACATTAACTACTAGTAAATTTAAGATACTAAATAATTTAATTACAACCATCTGCACATAATCAAGAACAGTCACAGTTCTGTTAGGTACCAACCTATAAAGCTAGAAGCCTGAACCTCCAATATGGTAGCCACTAGCCACATGTGGCTTGCAATGTGGCCAGTCCAAACTGAGATGATGTGTATGTAAAACACTCAGTATATGAAGACTTAGTATGGAAAATATAATGCGAACTATCTCATCAATAACTCTTTTATTGATTTCATGCTGAAATGATACTATCTGGGGTTAAATAAAATATATTATTAATTTCATCTATTTTTTACTTTAATTTTAATGTGGCCACCAGAAAATTTTAAATTACATATATGGCTCGCATTGTATTTCTATAGGATAGTGCTGAATTTGAGATTACTTGCAGTGGAGACTGAAATATGATAACCTACCAATAGCTAATCTCTATTCTGTTTCTTTGAGCTATCTTTCTAGGCACAGCACAAATCCCATCTCTTCCAAGAAGGGTTCTGCAACTATTGCTATTTACATGGATCTCTCTTTTATAGAACTGTGATAGCCTTATAATGTATACCTCTAGTACCTTATTACCAAACTGTATTTTATTATTATGAAGGCTAAAAGACACCTATCCCTTTGTTTTAATTATGACATGTGGTATAGTGCTAAGCACAAAATAAACAATCAGCAACTAACAGATGAACAAATAGTATTTACCAAGCATGCAAAAGGAAACTCAAAGACTTTTAGCTTTCCTGGAGGATACAGAAACAAACCTGGGAAGAACAGAAACACCCCACCAATAAAGGATGCTGCTGACTTTTACCAGCTCGTCTGCACTGATGCTCTCGATCCAGATTTATTTCTTGGCAACAAACAAACCAACCAACCTTCAGTGACGAGACAGATCATGGGTAAACTACAGCCTGTGGGCCAAATTCAGCCCACCACTTACCTTGGTACCAGTGATGAGCTAAAAGTGGTTTCTACATTATGAACATTCACACCTGATTTGATGCTAGAGAGAATACTAACTTTGAACCCCAAATAAACAAATTGTTCTTCTCTCCAAAAAAGGATCCCGACTTCTCCAGTAGACGTACAGTACAAAAATATTATACTCATTATGTTTTTAATTTCATCAACAAAATATTTGTTTTCTCTCGTTATATAAATTACCTACATAATATCCTCCATGTTTTGCCTCTTGGCCTGCTAAGCCTAAAGTACTTATTACTATCCTGACCTATACAGCAAGTCTGCCGAGCTGTCAGATGGTCACAGAACAGCATGTTAAGAATCCAACGTGCTTATGTGCTAACAAAACTCCAACAACAAAAACCCGCCTCACAACAGCAGCACCTGGAACACAAGACACTGAGCCACTTATTGCCGCCATTTTCACCTGAGCTCCCTATCAGGTTAGGGAAGTTGTTCTCACCTTTCCAGTCTCATGACCCCTTTAAAACACTCTTAAAAATTACTGACATCCCCAGAGAGTTTTTGTTATGTGGGTTATACCTATCGATATTTTACCACATCAGGAATTAAAATGAGAAATTTAAAAAATCTTTATTAATCCATTTTAAATAATAATACATTTCACATTAACATAAATATCATTTTAAAGTAAAAATTTACTTTTTTAATTAAGAAGATGACATCACTTTATAATTCTGCAAAAGTCTTTAGTGTCTAGTTTAAACAAAGACAGCTGGATTCTCATCTGCTTCAGCATTCAATCTGTTGTAGAATGTTGTTTTGGTTGAAGTGCAAGAAAATCCAGCTTCATACACATATATAAAATTGGAAAAGGGAGGAGTACTTTAATAGCTTTTTCATATAATTGGATATCCTTCTTTAATACATTTATGCTAGACAAACTAGCTTGTTTTGCTTTTTTTTCTTTTGTCTCTTCTAGTCCACAAAATGGTAGTTTCTTAAAAGTTAGTTGCAATGTAGACTGAAACCACATCAATAGACTTTTTGTATTAGGTTACATTAAAATGTATTCATTTATCATTTATTTTTAATGGATCTTTTAGCCATGCATAATTTTGTGATATATGCACTGGTCATTTGGAAAATATTGGTTCAATGAGTTATGCATATCTTCCTGATGTTGGCATATTTTCATTATATAACAGCAAATAATCACATTTATTAACCTCACCACCAATCTATCTTATCAGAAAAGTCTTTAAGTACTGAGAAACCGTCATGCTCACAACGGGAGCTACAAGTCTCCTAACAGTAATTTTCACTTTAAAGCTTGAAATTTATCTGTCAATTTTTTTCATTTAAAGTCAAAGATTCACTTTATTCATTTTTTATAAACGTCTCCCAAATACTGAAGTCTAATTAATTATAATTTGTCAATCATTCTTTCATATAAAAATGGTGTTCCCAATTCAAACAATCATGCAAGGGCTTTTTTTCAAGCCAACCATCATACTTTACTATACAGCAGAAGTGCTTTATGCATAATTCCTATTTCATCATACATTATTAAAAAGGTTCAAGATTTAATAAATTTTGAATGCTTCATGAAGGACAGTCCTAAGTGAAACTGCCCTTTTTCTCCTGCAAGTTTGGTGGTAAAGAATACAGTAACTACTGTTACAGTCTGGCACCACTGCCTTCATTCACGCTATGGTGTCAATACAATGAAAAAGGCAAATAACATCTCAGTATTATTATAAGAATAGCTTTGACTTCATGGACCCCCCCCCCCAAAGGGTCTTGGGACTCCTCAGCGGCCTGCAGACAATCCTCACTTATTTCCAAATGATCTTGTCAAATTACAGGAGTAAAAACAAACAAAAACCCAAATGGATGTTGTTATCACTGATTGTATCCTGAATTCAGCAACTAAATGTAGAGTTGTAAATTTGATGGCACTGGCTTGAGCCAATTAAACAACATATGAGCTGCTGCTTCTCAGTATATTTTTATCATTTTCTAAAATACCTCAGCAACAGATCTGTAACTGTGCCGGCTCTCAGGAGGTTTTATGCTAGATCTATATGCAACAAAATCAAACTGGTTTCTCTCGCCCCATCCTCCCCCCAAAAAACTTAAATCACAGAATTAATATGAAAGCAAATAAACTTCCTGGTGATGTTTTCAGGGGCAAACCCATTCTTACAGGTCCTATGATTATAACAGTTTTAAATGAAAAGCAACCAAAGCCATGAAACGGGCTGGGTTTAAAGTTACCAACAATAGGATCCCACTTACCTAACATCCTTCCCCACTGTCATAGCAGCAATGACTTTCTTCACAGCCTCCTTCCTCTTTTCTTTTTTTTCATTGTTGAGTTCAGCCTTTAATTCAAAGATTTCTCCTATAAGAGAACAAGCGGGTAAGTTCCCACAAGACCAAATGACTAAAGCAGAATACTATGCTATGTGATAAGTAACACGACAGCTAACCAGAAGCAGTGCAGCAACTGAAATAAGATTATTTAAAAATTATAGAATAGGCACGATTCAAATCCCTAGAATATTAACTGACCTATTCATAAGGACACCATCTTTTGGGTTATGGCCAGAGAGGAAGAGGCAACCCAGATCCTAGGAGGCAAAGGGGTGGGTAAAATCAAGTCTCCTGGTATCTTACTACAATGGAGAGAGAATGGCATCAGAGGGGTGATCTCACATCAGAATCCCAGGGTCCTAGGGAATAAACTAAATGTGGAAAGGGAACAGGTTCACAAATCAGTGCTTTCAAATCCAAAAAGACTCCAGGTTTCATGTCATTCACCCACTCTCAACTTCACAGATAAAGAACTGAGGCTCAAAGGTCTCAGACTAGGTTAGTGACAGAGGGGGTGTGTCTCTTGATTCCAAAGGTTCTCAATCTTGGCCACACATTATTACCTGGGAAGTTTTTAAAAATAACAATGCTTAGGCTCTGCTTGGGTCCAAATAAATCAGAACGTCAAGCAGTAGAACTCCTTGTATGTTCATATATTTTAAGCTCCCTCCAGTGGTTCTAATGCACAACCAGGGTTGAGGATCACTGCTCTACTCTAATTAGTACTTTAACAAGTCAAGGAGGAGGAAGCTAACAGACTTTAAGGCTTTATTCTAGTCAAATCAAACAACAGAAATAATCATCTTGAAGCTTCAACAATGGTACAAACCAAAGCCATTCCTAAAGGTACAATTTTGAATGACTGCTCAGGCCCTGCGCTGTGAAGTGACATGGTGTCACTGCTGTTGTACGGCCCAGGCTCGCCTATACTCAGAAAGCTGGAGCTGAATGAAACAAGGGAAGGTAACAACCCTCCAACTGGTTTAAAAAGAAAGAAAATACACCACTAAACCAATGAAAAAGAAGTTGACTACTCCCACTTCAACCTTCCATCTATACCCTTAAACTCTTGTACAATATTGCCTCATTTTCCTCCGCCTTTATGACAGTTCTTGATGTTCATTTCAAACAGGTATCGTTCATCGGTGTAGAAATAGTGGGTACAGCAAACCATGTTACCTGCTGAAGCGTCTAAATGGGAAGGATGAAACTGTAAACACAGAAGGTGAACACTAAAAACGCTTGTTACCTCAATATCCATTGCCAACAAGGCAATCAAATTCATGTTACACACTTGTTTTACTTAACCGACAACTGCAGAAACAGCACAGCCAGAAAAGCTGCACCCTGTAAAGAGTCATTCTCCTCTTCACCAAGTCCTTGGCTGCCAAAGCCAGCTCTTAGGGGGTCCTTCCATTATTTACTTCTGGGAACAGTAAGACAAGCAGCAGGGTTGCAGAAAATCTGAATTGTGAATAGCAGCAGGGGTTGAAGAATCAAAACAAGCTGTAACTGAAATTATTCCAACTCCAATAGCATAAACTTAAAGAACATGTTACCGCAGCAATTCTGGTGGGTGTTGTAGGAAGTAAAAGGAACACAGTCTATCCATTTTTAAAAATGTGGTATTTACCGAGTCGTGACTCATCTGTAAGTCTCAAAGTTTTACATGTCCCTAATTTGGAAAAGGTTATCAGGACCCATTAACGAGAAGGTTTGAAGAGTTAGGTGAGTTTTTAAAGTATAACTTTTTATGTCATTATAGACAATATTCTGGTCATCGAAGCCCACAAAATGTTAACAAAAGAAATACATACATTTCAGAATAAGATAATTAGAAAAAGCTGAAAATGAACGGCAAGGGGCTAAAGGCTTTTGTGAGGTGTAAGCAATAAAAATAGAAAGGAAGGAGTTGGGAGGGGCCGAGGGGGGACACCAAGTGAAGCACGGTATCTGGTACATACCACACCTTTATTAAATTCTTATCTTTTAAAAAAAAAATCTTATCTTTTTTTCCTCCTCCTCCCCTTATCAAATTTACCAAGCCTTTCTAGCAGCTAGCAAAAGTTCTCAATCTTGGCTACACATTAGAAAAATCTGGGGAGCTTTTAAAAACCCCCATACTCAGGCCATATCCCAGACCAGTGAAATCAAGTATCTGGGAGTGTGGTGCAAGGGTGGGACCTGGACATCAGTATTGTTTTAAATTTGACTGGGCAATTGCAACGTGGAGGTAAGTTTGAAAGCCACTGATTGGTAGGTAGTTGATATAATAAAGCAACTAACTATGGAGTTTCCTGTGTAAGAATTTGTTTACCCTTACATAACTCCGTAACAGGACAGATCTGCTTACGCTTTCTACAAAACGTTCTGGTGCTCCTTGCACAGGGCAGGCCACTATAGTGTGCGCTCCTACTTTTTCTTTTTAAATCATTTAATCTTAATGTTGCAAGATTCCCTAACTGTTACCATTATGCCACATTTGCTTTATTATACTTTCTATGTACTTTTGTCCCCCTAAATCATTTAACATTAAGCTGCAGACAGCGTGTCTCTTTAGCTCTAAAGGTCTGTGTAGAATCTCTAAGAACAAGAAATTACCTTACGTAACCACAATACAGTGATCAAAACCAGGAAATTTAACACTGACACATCACCACCATACAGACCCCATGCAAAGGTCTTGATAATGGCCTTACAGCAATTTTACACCCATCCCCCTTGCGCCAGGATCCAATTAGGATCATGCATTACATTTATTGTCACGTCTATCTAGTTTCCTTTCATCTGACAGTTCTTCAGCCTTTGTCTTTCATGACAGTATTTTTGAAAAGCAGAGGCCAGTAATTTTAAAGAACGCCCTCAATTTGGGTTTCTCATGGGTGTTCCCTCATGATTACATTGAGCTTACCCGTTTCGGCAAGCATCATTCCTAACTGATGGTACGTTCTTCTCAGTATAACACATAAGAGAAAAATGATGCTAATTGGTTCCATTACTGGTGATAACACTGAATACTTGGCCAAGGTGGTCAATGCCAGGTTTTGACACCGTAGTTATTATTTTTCCCTTTGTAATTCGTTAAGTAATTTGTAAAAAGACACTTTTGAGACTATTTAAATATTCCATTCCCTATCAAACTTTCACCTACTAACTAGTTAGTTTAGATTCAATGATGACTCTTGCCTGAATCAATTGCTACTATGATTTATGAGTGTGTGTATATTTATTATTCAGTGGGTTACAATCTACTACTGTGATCACTTTTTAAAATTCTCAAATTATCTCCGATTTGGCGTGGAAGCCCCTTCAAACTGTGCTGCTCCTTGACATGTGACATCATTTTTTGAGCACTCCCTCGCTTTATGGTATCGGAGGCTCAGGTTCATCTTGTGCTTTCCCTTGACCCAGCCCTGGAATCAGTCTTTTCTCCAAGGAGTCCTGATTCCTTTCAGTGAGAAATGATCTGGGTATTAGGTGTCCTTTTGCATCTACTCTGTTTGGAGGAAATTAGGATATTTAATCAGAAACTCCACCAATGTTAGGTGTTGAGAAAATGTGACTCGTACATAGTAGGCACTCAAATATTTACTGAACAAAAGAATCAAAGTAGAAGGACCCTGCAGAGTGCTATTCAAGACCAAACTTAGTGAAATCGGGAGACAGTCAGGAGGCCAAGGCCAGTAAACATTACAAGGGAAACAAGGTAAAACTGGGGCAGAGAGGTTGTCATGTTTCAGCGGCTGGAGGAGAGGAGAAAAGGTACATTTGAGAAGGCAAGTTGTTGGACAATAAGAGGAATGCCAAGAATACTAAAGTAAATATAAGGACTGCTGAATACAAAAGCACAGAAATCTGATCCCAAAGAATAAATAAAGCTCAGCTGACAGACACCACAGGCTAAGAGCTAAACTGGTCTGTCTGATGGCAGTGCCATTTACAGCATTAGAAATGAGCTATTTCATTTGGGAACAATTTTACATAAGATGAAGAGGTTGGACTTTCCCAAGAAGAATCCTTAGTTCCTAGGCTAACACTCCTATGTAAAAACCAGTATTATATTTCCGATAACAAAGACGATGAGGTTAATAAATTCAAAGCTACTCAAGTAATCTACAACCTAAAAATCACAATATTGACTTTAGAGGTTCCCTGTTTTACGAATAAAGAATGTATCTAGACAAAGCCTAGACAAAGAATGAGGTAGATCTATCTGGAAGGATATGAAAAGGTCAAGTTTCTATGCAGTTTTGCATGACTCCCTTTTCTTTAAAGATAAATTTTAAAAAATCATATGTATTTATATATATATATATATATATATATATATATATATATATATATATATATGCACAGAAAAAGATTGGGGGTTGAACACCGAGTTTCCCCTCAGGAACAGAAATAGGGAGGGAGAGAACTTTCATTTTCACTTTTTACATATTTATATTTAACAGTACTCCTTGTTATTTTATTTTCAAGTAAAAAATTGAAAGAGAATAAATGTGCTCAGACCTATCAATGGATCTTCAATGGATCAATGTTGCATACCTTCCTTTCACTAAAACAGAACCTGCAAGTCAAATTAAAACCTATACTTTAATAATTTCCTCAAAACACTTTTCTGTAGAAGTAGCCGATCCCCAGTGAGACTGTCCATGACATGCATGTCTTAAGCGGTCAGGAACATTCTACTTGGGACAATCTTTTTCTTTTTTTTTTTTTTTACTTGGGACAATCTTATACCATAACTTTTGAAGAATCTCAAAGCTTTGATCAGGTTCTCATGCTTACCTTTTTTATTGGTTGTGAAGTACTTGGAGTCAGTCATGGTGTTGGATCTTTAATGTGCACCTACAGCAAAGAGAAAAGAATTCCTTTATCCAAGTTATTTATGTCCAGCAAGGCATTCAATTAATTTTAATAACATTTATATACAAGAATTTCTGTATTCAAAAATGAGTATATTCTTCCTTACCACCATCACTGATGACTCAAAGATAATTAAGAATGTAACTTCTTGCCTCAAGGATCTAATTGGGGCAAAATCCAAAAGCCAAATGGAATGGAGCGATAACCTGAACCTATCATGGCTTTGTGATGTTATCCACAATTTTCTTCTCAAAGCCTTCAAGACCTCAAGCTAAACCTCTTTGTAAATACATCTTCAGTTAGTCACTCAAATATTTAAGATAAGGCAAAGATTATTTTGAAAGATCTCCCCATTACTTTCCATTGAAGAAAATCTGATTTACTTTCCTGCCTCAAGATGAAGTCGCTCCAAAACTTGTATTCTAAAGCAGACTATGGTCAAGGAAGAAAGCAATTCTGCCAATCTATTCACCATTACATTCAACTTTCAATAAAAGGAATCTCAAAACCACCAAAAAGTTTCACTTAATAGAACAATGTTCTTTCACGACAAACGTCTAGAGAGGCGAGCATGCCTTATGCATGAATATTTTTAAACTATAGTTTTCATATTTCCAATAATTTACACTTATCCCAACTGTATTCCCAAAGAGTAATAGTGTACAGTTAAAAACAAGCAAGAAACTGAGATATTTGTCAACACTGCACACAAAAGACAATCAGAACTGGCATTAAAACTTAAAAGAACACAGATCCCAGCCTCAACTTTTAACTCTTTTGTTCCAATTTCCAGAATTCATCCAGCTGACACAGAGCTCTACCAGTAAAACAAAAACAGCACGGACTGGTCACATTTCTCCCTACATAATGAGAAAATGTTTTCTGATTTGAGAAACTCTAAGACTTTGTCCAATGCACTTGACTTCTTTGAATACATTAAAATTTTCTTTTAATAATAATCCTTCTGCTCTCAAAAATTAGTATCTTCTTCCTTACCACCATCATTAACAATACTTATTACCAAATTTAGGACTGATGCCCTGGTACCGCTCATGGTCAAAATAACATGAGTAATAACATATTTGGCAAACCTACGCACTAAACAAATCAATGTATTTAAGGAACAGGAAAAAGAGCCAAATCTGATCTCTAAAATGTGTTACTTGGACAATCTAAGGGAAATGAGACTCGCTATCTTTCCAAGCAGCTCCTTACTATTAATATTTACAGTACTGATCCTTATACAATAGTACTTTAGGTTTTACCAGAATGTCACTGAATTACAGTGTTGAAAGAAGTGAGCTAAAACTCACAAGTATCATTAGAGAATGAACAAATTTGTTTTTGATAGTATTTGTTGTAACTAAAAATTAACCTGTAACAGAGGCTGGCCTTACACAGTATTTTCACAATGCCTTTCTAGCAAAAATTCAAAGAATGTCATAATCATTTAATCCTTCACTGTAAACTAAACATGAAGTGAGCCAATTGAAGAACAGAGTCCTTTCCGTAAAGGACAAAGAATAAATCTGAAGTTATCATCTAAGCACTTACATACACAAAGAGAAAAACCAGTATACAGAAATGATTACCAGAGCCTGACAGAAGAGCCACAGCTCAAGGCCATTATGGTCTGTCTCGGATGGTATTATGCCATTCTAAGTCCCACAGGATCATCAAAACTTAAAACTTGCTTAATATTTAAAAACAAAATCTGCTTTGAAGTTTTCACCCAGTTTCTTCAAAATATCATTGTTTGCTAAAACTCTCATAGACATACACATATTTTAAACTCAACAGTTTTTAACACAATCTGTTAAACATTAAATTAACCTAGTCTTAAATTCTGCCTTCATTAATGACCCACATATTTCGTTGCCTCCCCTAAAAAATTCATTATCAAGGAATATATTTGTCCTATTCATTGCGAGCATTAAGTATTCTTAAAGTTCATTAAACATTAAGAGATTAATGTACCCACCCACAAAATTTCAGGAAAGGGGAGAAAATCAAGTAATCTTAGATCCTAAATTAAGAATTCCTGCTCTCAAAGAGAAAGGAAAAACATCACTCTTAGCTTACACTGTTGTAAACACCAGTAATGAAATATCCCTTACCCATTTTGGCAGGGAAACACTATATTTAAGTCAGTTTTGCCTTAAGCCAAAAGAAATTCTAAGAAAACTGAAAACAGTTGAAACAAAAACAAATAGGACTAGGTGGTGGTTGTTCAACTGAATGTATGATATGCCACTGAATTGTTCACTTTAAAATGGTTAATTTTAGGTTATGTGAATTTCAGCTCAAAAAATTACATTTGTATTATTTTTTAAACGAGATACATTTAACCACATGCCAGAGATGAACTTAACCAAGTTCCCCAAAGCATAGGATGGTGAAAACTGTTGCCTGCATTAGAAGCCTAAGAAAAACCAGCCAATATAGAGCCCAAGAAAAAAAAAAATCAAGTATTTGGGGAAGAGTCTCAAAAATCAAACTCCTAAAAAAAAAAATCTATCTATCTATGTATTTCCTTCAGGAGATCCCCAGGAAAAAGGAAAGCCATTTTGGAGTCTGAACTCATACTACCTTTCTACCAGATCAAAGTAGACAAGTCCTTGATGTTCAGAGGGCTTGCAAGGTGGCCTAGGGACATTGTTAAATAACAAAGCTGCCAGTCAAAGCACACAATCACTCTTACTAGCCCCCAGTGTGATGTCACTGCACTTCAGAGAAGGTCTCCCAGTACAGGATTATACATCTAGATTTAACATAACCTAGTTTCTACTAAATATAGATTGTGAAAGTCCCTTGTCTCTTTCTATTTCTTCCTCCTTCCAGTCCCCCTAAAGAGAATAAGGCCAGAAAAACATTAATAGCATCTTAATTTCAAATGGCTCTCTGGGAAATGACAGCTAAATGGGAGTTGGCGAGGCCACTAAATAAATCCTTTCATTTCACTTAAAGTTGAGCTTTAGACAGTCTGGTATTTACATGGAAAAACTGGCCAAAGAGTTAACCAAATTATAAAGCAGAAAGGTCACTCCAGCAATCTTTTATTACAAGGGTGAGAGGCGCTATTCAGCTATTTCAGTGATAATGCAGTAACGATAGCATCTTAAGGTATCATTCAGCTCCTAAGAAATTGCAAAAGACACCTAATTACAGCAGACACACCTGCGATTTCCATTTAAATAAAAGACTACAAAGTAATGCATTAATATTATACAGTAGGAGCTCAAAAGTTTTACATCCAATTTTTAACTGCAATACCAATAAACTCTGGAAAACTTAAACCTAGGGGGGAAAAAGGAGAACACGTCCTGTCTTATTCACTCCTTGTTCAGCTTGCCTCAAACCCGTGCCTAAAACTGGAATATTTCAAAATACGAGCCTGTGTAAGGAAAAAATAAGCGGAAGAACGGAACTTTCTTGAGTCTTAATTCACAGGATGTTAGCTTTATATTACTTTTGCCGCCCGACTTCCAGCGAGGCTGTTTGCAGAACACCCTGTCCCTTGGCTTCCTTAACTGCCTAGCCTGGTAAGGTACCTGCCAACGGTGCTCCCCTCACCCCTAGGCTTCGTCATCACCGGAGCGTGTCCCGCGCCTGCGGTCCAGCTGCGTCTCGTCCCTCCGTCTCGTCCCTCGGCCGCCGTCTATTATTACTCGGTAAGAGTAGCCGGGGGCTAACCAAGCGGGGGATACCGGGTCGGTGATGAACCATTTACCTTGTTCCTCTCGGAGACCACCTTCTTTGTCACGCTGCCTTTTCTAAACTTACTGCGTTTTCTCCACTTTTGTGTAAAAAACAAAAATGTACATGGATCATCACCGTTTGGCATTTTTAAAACACGCTTCCTTTCAAAAGTCCAAGTTTAATGAAGCAGCCGCATTTCATTCAGTGCTTCCCCATCAAACGTACAAGTGAGTTGAGTAAAAGACTGTCCCCCCCAAATAGAAGACCGTTTTGAAAACCAACAGCATAAACACATTCCTTGGATTCAAAGAATTTGGACGTAACAGGAAGTCCCCGTTTCTTTGCCTCTGGCTTCACCTACAGCTTTGCGCAAAAACCAGATCATTCGTGCTACAGCCTAAATCCAGAAAGAAAAAATTCGGGATTCAGATGTACCCGCACTTGCTTCCCCCTCTTCCCACGGGGTCGGCTCCCGAAGCTTTTCTTCCCTTCCCGTCAGGGATTCCCGTTCTCCTCTCTTGGGATTTGCGCCTCCATGCCGAGGTGGCAGAGGGGTCTCTTCACCTCCAATTACAGGAGACGGCGAGGGTTGCCCACGAATGCACTAACCCTTGGGGGAATCCCTCGTCCCCGGGTCTCAACGAAGGCCGCCAAGCAGCGAGGGCTGGCTCTCGCCTCGGCCTCCAGCCTCCACCGGCCACACCCCGGACTCCGGCCTCCCTCACCCCCGACTGCGATCAGACCCACCCTGTCGGTGCGCTCCCCCATCGCCCAGCTCCCAGCGGCCGCACCCGAGGATTCCCGCACCCCGCCACGGCGGTGGACTGCCTTCTCCAACCCTCTTCCTCACAACGGTCACACCCGACGGCTCCCTCCCTACTCAACGGTCACCCTCCTAGGATTTTCTCTCCTCGGCCGGTCTGCAACCCATCCTAGAGTTCCCCCCTCCCCATCAAGGAGGGACACACCCCAAAGTTGGCCAGCTTGAACTCACCGGAGGCAAGGGCGGGGGTGGCGGCAGCAGCCAGAGAGCACTGCCCGACTGGTGTTGTAATGGTTTCCTGCACGTCACGACTCCTTTTCCAGGTCTAAGCCACTGCGCAAAACTTACTTTGCCAGGGACAAAGATGGTGGACAGGAAACGCTGACGTTAGAGAACCGCGCCGCGCGACGTCATCCCCGCGCGCCGGAGAGAACCAAACGTCGGTGCCCTCTGTAGTCTGGGGGATGGATTTTGCTTGGTCTGGAAGAGACCGGACACCCGCGTCTCAGATGATTGTCTAGCCAAAGGGATATATTACACAAGCTGACAGTCTCTGAATTTATGTCCTCGCACAGTTCTCTAAAATCCTTGCGCATGGAGAGGGTGAAATATTCTGTTCCTTTCTTAAAGAAGGAACAGCTGAGCTAACTTCCCAGGCCAGCTCAGGAGGGTGGACAACGGTGATCCACCCCAAGGCTAAGCACGGGCGGTGGGAAGAGGAGAGGGGTGCAAGGAAACAGGTTGGGAGGGTGTCAGATCTGAGTTCAAATCTCCGCCCTGAATGAGGCGGGGAAAGTTACGTAACATCTCCCCAACCTTTACCGATCTGTGAAATGAAGTCTCAAAGGAGGTATCTCTCTTGGGTTTGTGAAGCTCAACGGGGACAAAACACGTCAAGCATGTAATAGGTGTGCTTACGCAGAACTTCCTTTTGGTAACCACAACCTAGACATCTTGGCACCTTCCCCTCAATTTTGCTGTGAACCTAACAACTACTCAAAAATAAAGTTTTGTTTTGTTTTAATGTGGAGAGTGAGAAAGCTTGGGGCAAAAGCTGAAGAAACCAAAATTTCAAAGGGACTGAGAGGAGTAGTCAGAGACGTAGAAGGAAAAGCAAGCAGTTATAATGTTTCAGGAGGCTTTTACAGTTCCATGAAAGTAGGAACTATATAAACGTTCACTCTTCCATCTCTGAGGCCTAGCCTCCCTCCTCAAAATTTGTTGAATGAATAACTGTGTAAGTGACTAGTCAATATCAGTTGCCATAGAGAGAAGGAGGAAGGGCTGAACAGTGTGCAACGATTTAGCAACACAAAGGTCTTTGATGTCATCGCTGAGAACATCAGTAGAGATAGGAAGGCAAAAGCCACACTGCAGAAGTTTGAGGATGAATGAGAGATGCGGAAATGAAGTCAGGAGTAACAAATAACTTCATAAGAAAGTATGGCTGAAAAGAGAAGAGATATAGAATGGTATCTGAGGGAGAGAGTAGCAAGATATATTTTTTAAGTTCTATACTCACACATTTTCTTTAGACTATCCCTTTAGCAATACCATGGGCTCAATTATCTTTCATACATATGACTCTAACATCTCTATCTCTCACCTTGACCTGTTCCCCAAACTTCACCACCAAATTGCTAACCACACTGATGAGTAATTTTATAATTATGGCCCAACCAAATTAAGTAAATCATAAGGGAATGTGGGGGTGATTGAAAACCTGGTTCCAGGTACAACTCCCAGCAGACAGAGGTGGATTTTGTCAAGAAGATGCCTCCAGAAAAAATCTTAACTTTGATTCACATCTATTCCCTATTCAAAAACTTACAACAGCTCCTCATTGC
Source organism: Rhinolophus hipposideros (assembly GCF_964194185.1). Lineage (NCBI taxonomy): Eukaryota > Metazoa > Chordata > Mammalia > Chiroptera > Rhinolophidae > Rhinolophus > Rhinolophus hipposideros. The sequence continues at coordinate 21,667,879 of NC_138066.1, read as the reverse complement.
CTGATATCCCCAAAACCTATTCTTCCCCCAGTTTTTCCCATCTTTCTGACTTTTTCTTTAGTTTTCTCATCTACAAAATGGAAAAAATAGTAATACTCAATCATAATATTGTTACAAGGATGAAATGAATCAGTACATGTAAAGCACTTAAAACTATACCTGCACATAGTATTACTATGTAAATATTTGCTATAATTTTGATTGTTTCAATAAATTACACTAAATTGCTCAAGCCAGAATCTTGGGAGTCATTCTTTATTTCTCTGCCTTAACTGCCACATCCAACCCACCTCCCAGTTGTCAATCCTACTTTCAAAATACATCTCAAATTCATCCAATCCCCTCTATTCCATCTCATTAGTGCAAGCCACCATCACTTCTTGCCTGGACTACTAGAAACCTCAACTCTCCTCCCAACCATAATCCTACAGCAACCAGGTTTTTGTTTGCTAAACTTTTTGAAGCATAACAAACATTCAATAAAGTGCACACATTATAAATGTAGAGCTTGATGGATTTTCACAAAGTAAACATAAATACATGACCATTACAGGGTCATCTTAAAAATATAAACCTGATCATGACTCTGGTGTATAAATCCTTCAATGGCTTCCCATTGCACTTGGACTAAAACCCAGGCTCCTTCTCATGGCCTATATAGACCCTGCATGGTTTGACACCTGTCTGTCTCTCTAACATCATTTTATGCCTTTCAGTTACTCCTCATTTCCCCTTTTGCTATATATATTGTAACCCTCAAATACACCAAGTTCTTTCCCATCTAAGGTCCTCCACAATTATTGCTCTTCCTGCCTAATATTCTTTTTCCCCAACTCCTCATATGGCTGGCTCCTTATAATTTGAATTGCAGTTTAATTGCAGTCTCCTCAGAAAGGCACTCCCTGATGACCTAATAATCTAAATTCACCTAGAGCCACATTTCTTTTGGCTTAAGGCAGGAACTGACTTGATACAGTTTTCCTGCCCATATAGGTAAGGGATATTATATTACCGGTGTTAGTTTAGTTGTACCCTCCCAGCCCCCACTGTCACCCCCATCCCAGCCCTCCCAATTTATAAATTATATATTAGTATATTTACTTGTTTGTTTCTCTCTCTCCAATTATACTCTACATTCCATGAGAGCAGATACCATGTCTGTTTTTACTACTACTTTACAGCCAGCACCTAGCACAACGCTTGGCATGTAGGAGGTGCTCAATATTTGTTAAAGAAATGAATGACTGTCCACAGGCAAAGTACTAAAACTAGCATTTAAAATCTTCCATAATGCGTCCAAATGTACTTTTCAACCGTTTCAACGATTCCTGTTTTAGTGGCTCCATGGTTAAAGGAAACTAAATAATTTCCTCCTCATATACACTTCATGCTGCTCCCTTAGCCTGGAAAGCCCTATTACTCCCATGACTTCCCCCAAAAGGACTCACGTTTTGAGGTCCACCTAATTGACAAAACTTTCTCAGTGGACATCTGCTAATGAGATGAAGTACAGGACATACCAGGTTACATCATTATATTAGAAAATAACTGGCAGAGAAAAGCTGAGATAAAATATGAGGTTAGAAATAACGTTATTGTTTGGTTACACAGAGCTTATGTTTAAGCTAGTTTGAACTGCCTTATTTCTCCTAGGTGGTAGTTACCACTTCCACTAAATCCACACATTAACCTATCTGATGGCTCATAATACCCTTTAACGTTATGTGCAATCATTTTTTGTCTTACCATCTATTAAACTATAAACCTGAGGGTGGGATTTGTGATGAGCTGTTTATTTATTGGCTGTAATAATTGACATTTGTTGTTTTTGACAACCTTTCCTTTTTTCCTGTAATGACTTTAGTTTTGGAGTATCCTCAGAGGACTATCTATCAATCAAGGTGTTTTGCCCTCTTCTGGCTAAGAGTGAAACAGAGTGGAGAGGAAATCTGAACCAAGGTAGGTCAACAGGAATTTGAATCATAAGTTTGTGACAGACATTTGTTTAAGTTCATTCATTTCAACAGTGTTGCCTGGATGACACTGCTTATTCTCACCAGAGAGACATCCAGTAGGATTGTGTAGTTCCTGTTCCTTCCGAGCTGGCTCTCCTCATTTGGTTAGTTACTCCGCATACTTTTAACAATTTTTTTTAACTTTAATTTAGCCTGTTTCTGTTGCTTTTAACCAAAGAACAGTAATTGATACAAATGTTTAAATAATGTCCCACTTAGTTTGGTTGATGCTCTTTCTCAACGTCATCTTTTTGCTGTTCACGTGAGAAAAGCCTGTATATGATAGCTAACATGTACCAGGTGCTTTATGGAGATACATTATCTCTAGTCCTTAAACTAGAGGTAAAATCTAAAAGGTGAAAATCTTTGATCAATGTGACTTATCTGGCAGGTACGTTGGTAGAGTAAAAAACACTTTTTAAAACTATAATTAAGGGTAACTTGCAAGATTTTATTTCTCTCCTATTCAAACAACGAAACCTAAACATGGTTTTTGAGGGTTCTCGTTAAGTAAACCAGTTATCTCTATGTTAAAAGGTCCTCTAGGCAGTAAACAATATCTTCTATTTAGGGCTCTTTAGCCCAGGGGTGGGGGAGAAGTTTTGGAGAAGTTGGACTTTAATTCATCCGAATTCGATAAACCGGCATCAGCGATCCCCACGGGGCAAAGTTGCGTACAATGCAAGAAGCACTTTGCAAGGCGCGAGGCAAATTACATTCCCTTTGCTCTACAAGGAAAAGTACCTTCTCCGTGAAGCCGCCCCAGCTCCTGCGAGGCAGCCTCGGTCAGGATCCCTCCGCCTTCGCACTCTATGCACATGGCTAACGTGACACACCTACGTGTAGGAAGACAGGCACCGTTTTCCCCTAGGACGGCACGTGCCCAGAGTTAGGCTTAAATGGAACCAAACCTACGAGGCAGGTAAGCGACCGGCTTGGACGAAACGTAATCGTCCCAAGTTCCGAGGAACCGCAGGAACCTCATTCTAAGCATCTGTCTTTACAACTGACGGCGACAAAGCTAAGGCGTTTATCTCCAGCTACGTGGCTTCAAACCTTTCCCGGAGGCGGCAGAATATAAATTCAGCCCCCCGCGTGCGGCGCGCCCGGGGCCTTCCCTCCCGCGTGCACATCCCGGTTACCCCTCCGTCCCTAACTCGATCGCCCGCGGGCACTCAGGCTCGGCCGCCGCCCCGAGAGCTGGCTCCAAGCGCCAGACGGCGGCCCGCACGCCTGGTCCAAACGACCTCTGCGGAGGTTCAGAGCTGCGGCTTTCCACCGAGACTGCGATGCAACAAAACAGCTAGAAAAAGAAAAAAAAAGTGATACAAACAAGCGGAGAATCCCACTCGAAGGGAATCAGCCACCGAGTGCCCACTTTCCCTGCAGCGGGTGCGGAAACGGAAGTGCTTGTGGGGTCATGGAGATTTCCAGTTCCGGTCTCGGGCCGCGGCGGGGCCTGAGCGCGTCTCCGCCGCGGTCCCCCGGCGCCCGCCGCTTCTATTTCCGGGTGCGGCGTCTGTCACAAAGCTGAGACCTCCCTGCAAACGTGGCGTCGTGGGGCCTTCGCGCCTCGCCTGGGGTCAGCGCGCGAGGACAGGCGCGGGCGGGGACGCTTTGCAGCCAACAGGTGGAGCCAGTCGTTGCGCGCAGGGAGCCTGGTCCCTCAGAGCCGGCTGTCTCTCGAGCCCTCACGGTCGGGGAGTCCCTGATTCGCAGCCCCCAGGACTGCAGCTCCAGAGGACAGTGCTCCTTCGCCCACGCCTGTCCCTCAGTCGTGTCTGCCCTGTGAGGCGCGGCATTTGACAAGTCTCCCCTTCCCCCACACCACTTCCACCCACACCTGCGTGAACTTCGTTCCTACCCTCCTTGAGACCCCTCCCTCCTGCCTCCAGAAAGGGTCTTTTTTCCCCCCCCTCGTTCCCATAAAAATCGGGAGGAGTTTCGGGCATCCTGCAGAAAGGTTAGCTCTGCGACAGCACCCATTTGCTACCCCACACAAGTCCATGCTCACTCGAGAGTGTGTGTGCAAAGTGACACCCAGTGCATCCAGGAAACGATGGCTGAGCACGGGGCTCACCTCACAACCGCTGCCGGGGTGGATGACCAGCCATCCATCTTCGAGGTGGTAGCGCAGGACAGTTTAATGACAGCAGTGAGACCTGCGCTTCAACATGTGGTCAAGGTAAGGCATTACGTAATTCTCTGAGCGGTTTTAGGGACGACTGGGTAAAAATCAGTAACTTCAGTACTCCGTAGCCTAGGTTTGAAATTACCAATTAGCATATGATTCATATGCTACGATTTAACTGTTACTCAATCCCTGTTATGTGGAGAGCCCCGTAATGGATACTTAGCACTTCGGGGAGGATAGGGCAGACCCCCAAAGAAGTGACTTGTTTAATCCCAAAGTGTAGAATTTAGAGGGGGAAAGGAAATGTAAATACATAGCATAGTAGCTGTAAAATGCAATGAATTGCATTTAATTTACTTTGCTTTAGGTTCTTGCAGAATCTAACCCCGCCCACTATGGCTTCTTTTGGAGGTGGTTTGATGAAATCTTTACGCTGCTAGATCTCCTGCTCCAGCAGCATTATCTGTCTAAAACCAGTGCCTCATTTTCTGAAAACTTTTATGGCTTAAAGCGGATGGTAATGGGGGACAGACACAAGCTTCAGAGACTGGCCAGTGCTGGTCTCCCAAAGAAGCAGCTTTGGAAGTCAGTCATGTTCCTGGTTCTTCTTCCCTATCTGAAAGTGAAGCTGGAGAAGCTGGTTTCTAGCCTGAGAGAAGAGGATGAATATTCTATCCATCCCCCTTCTTCCCGCTGGAAACAATTTTACAGAGCGTTCCTGGCTGCCTACCCATTTATTAACATGGCCTGGGAAGGCTGGTTTCTTGTACAACAACTTCGATACATCCTAGGAAAGGCTCAGCATCATTCACCACTTTTAAGTCTGGCTGGAGTTCGGCTAGGTCGGCTTACAGTTCAGGATATACAAGCTCTGGAGCACAAACCAACTGAAGCCAACATGATACAGCGACCAGCCAAGAGGTAAGGCCTTAACATTTCCCCAAAATCTTCGATTAACAAGTTCTGAAATCTTACCCTAATTTTATGAAACTCACTTCCCTCAGTACACTTTGAGGTATTTCATAAAATCATAGAAAAATTGTGTCCATAAAACAAGGATTGCCATCCTGGTAACCTTCCTCATCATAACAACTACATTTTTGTGCACACCTGCTATGTGCCAGGCCCTGTGCCGGGTGTTTGCTTTACTTACGTCGTCATCTCAATCATCATCACAACCCAATGAAAAAAAAATGCATTGGCCCCATTTAACAGTTTAGGAAACTAAACACTAAAAGTGAAGTACCTTGCCAAGGCCACACGGCTAGAAGGATGGCAAAGCTGAGATTCAAGCCAGATCAACACAATTCGCAAAACTGCTCTTAACCACAATGCTATACTGCTTCTAGTGTTTGTGTTCTCCTACAAGTTCAAATATACATTCCACATTACTGCTAAGTTATTTTTAAGTGAGTTGTTTCTTTTTCTCGATATACAATCTTCTAAAAAAAAAGTCTATATAATGTCTCACTAATTTCTTTCTCAAACACAAAACAAACAAAATCCTAGTCATTAAAAACAAAGTTTAGCTCCTATGCTCCTAAAATACTGTTAAGTCAGAAAGAGGGAATTGTTAGAATATAACCTTAAGGAGACACTGCCAATCTAGCAACTATTCAATCCCCAAACTGAATTGGTGATTCTGATGAAAAGTGTAAAAACTACATTTATATTAGTCCCTCTGATTATACCTAAACAGTTTCTCTTTTTGCCTCCTTATTGTTCTCCCAACAGTGTTAGTGAGAAGATAAAGTCAATTCTGAAAAAAGCTGTGGGAGGTGTTGCCTTATCCCTCTCTACTGGCCTTTCCGTGGGTGTATTCTTCCTGCAGTTCCTTGAGTGGTGGTACTCATCTGAAAATCAAGAAACCATCAAATCGTTGACTGCCCTGCCTACTCCACCACCACCTGTACACCTAGACTACAATTCTGATTCTCCTCTGTTACCCAAAATGAAGACTGTGTGTCCGCTGTGTCGTAAAACCAGAGTGAATGATACTGTTCTTGCCACCTCTGGCTATGTGTTTTGTTATCGCTGTGTGTATAATTATGTGAGGAGTCACCAAGCTTGTCCCGTCACAGGTTATCCAACAGAAGTGCAGCATCTAATTAAACTGTACTCCCCTGAGAACTGAAAGCCATTAGCATCCTATCTCGCAACAAAATCATTGCACTATAAGGCCACAGGGCTGGTTTTTAGCATGGTACATAGGTTTGATACTTCTCAACCTTGATTCGTAATTACATGAATTTTAAATAACTACATATTTCTTTAAAAGGATATACCCGTTGATCTTAACCGTCTAGCCCGCTCTCTGGACCCCTCCTTAATAATTGACGTAGCTGGTTAAAGAGAACAGGGATTGACAGGGAACTTGAGGGTCAGTGTAGATGTGGATAAAAGAGGATAATTAGTACAGAACCTTTTCCTTAAAGAACAAAGAGGTATGGAAGCTCTCTGAAAAACCCAGGTTAGACCTCATAAAGTGGGTGGTGAAGGGGAAGTAGGCCTTTTCTTTCCAAAGAAAGTGTTTATCTTCCTGTGAGGACAAGGTTTCATCAGTTTACAAATAATGTGAAAAGTGGGCTTGCTCTTTATAGAAACACTTTCAAATAACAACTCTTTCCATATATTGTGACCCATTTGTTAAGTAACATCTGCTGTAGCTTATCAACTTTTAAAGATTCCTTTATGAGCCATATGTGTCTTTCTTGGGAAACTAAAGGAAAATAGGGATTGAGTGTATATATAGTCTGAAGATTTCATTGTGTAAAGAAAAGCTCTTTCTGCTTGCTGTTAAGAGTTTGCTAAACTGGCATGAATTATTCTATGACTAAAGTTTCTATGAAACAAATTTTAAGAATAAATGTTTTTGGCAAAGAACTGTTCCATGTTGTCACGATTATGTGGTAACTTAAAGATTACTTTTTCATTCAGACCACTTTTGACTTTTTGGGGTATTTTTGTATTAACATTTTGCTAATCCAATACTTGGGGGGAAAATCCTCTACTTCAACAGCCAGAATTCAGCCTTGTGTGAAAAACTTTGTATCAGAAATACTACAGAAACACTTAAGTTGCCTATGTAGAAAAACTTGTGCCACTGGATTTGACAGGTTGGTGAAAAACTATGGGTAGAAAAAATATCATCATGACTAGAAGAGGAAGGATGAAAATAATTTGTAAATGCCTCTGCTGAAATAGGTGTTATCCAATACTGTAACTCATGTTAGCAATTCAAAGCATTCTCTGATAGCACAAAAGTGATAAAACTAAATTATGAAATGGAGTATCCTATGGATTGTAAAAATATTAACACTTTATGTAGGATAAGAAGAGTATAATGGATATTTGCAAAAATTCACGTTAAACAGCAAGGTTTTACCAAAACAAATACCATAGTTCCTTAAACAAACATTTTTAATATAGTAACAAGTCCATAAGGGAACTGAACCAGATTCAGGATTGAAATAACGTAGTACTCCATGAAGATATCAAAGCCCGATTTTTCACCTCAACCTAAGAAGGAAAACATGAAAGTATCAGTAAAATTCAAAACGACATCAAAGAAGCGCTCTTATACATAATACAACAGTATCCAAATGGGCTAGAATGTGCCAGCGTGGACAAACCACAAGCAATCAGCTCAGAGAGAAGATTAAGTGATCACACCCTGGTCAAAGCCAACGCTGAAGCAATGGCAGTACCAGGTCAGACTACACTTCACTCATCATTGCATTTCACCTCCTGGCATGAGCTAAGAGCATTTGCACGAGCTACTGTCACATCCAAAGAAACTTACGTTTACCTATGAAAACAACAAAGGTTTCTTTTCAGAAGGTTCAACGATGGGCTTTCAATAGTTTATCTTCCACCATGTTTTGCTTTAAGCAACTCTGCTGTAAAAAACGCGAATTTGGGGGCTGGCCCGGTGGCTCAGGCGGTTGGAGCTCCTTGCTCCTAACTCCGAAGGCTGCCGGGTTCGATTCCCACATGGGCCAGTAGGCTCTCAACCACAAGGCTGCCAGTTCAACTCCTCAAGTCCCGCAAGGGATGGTGGGCTGCGCTCCCTGCGACTACCAATAGGCAACTGGACCTGGAGCTGAGCTGCATCCCCCACACCTGGGACTAAAAGGACAACTTGACTTGGAAGAGTCCTGGAAGTACACACTATTCCCCAATAAATTCCTGTTTTACTTCCCCCCAAAACAAAACAAAAAAACGCAAATTTGAACAAGCTTTTTTTGGGGGAGGAGGCTCTTTTGTTTTTCAAACCCGAGGAAGAGCAGTTTAGGTATTTACAGTTCAAAAACTTTTTTTCTGATGAGCCCAAACACCATGCATGATAAAATCTCAGGGATGTCTGTGAAGGTATTTATCGTCTAGTTCTAAGGCTTTAGAAACGATTTTCTACTCATTTCCTTTATAAGTAAACTCCAGTTCATTTAATATACAATTTGATTTACAATTCTGCTGCCAGCAAAGTATAGTCTTAAAATTTTTATACCAGAATCTCCTAAGAGTCCAAGACCCAGCGAGGCTATGATGTGCCAAAGGTCCACAGCAAATTAACAGCAGAGCTGGAAAGTGAACTGAGGTCTGATGACCAGATTTATATTTTTCCACCACCAGCTAAATATCAGGTTTAATTTCATTTTTCTCCAGACCATGAGCAAGATAAAGGAAGCAATTAAAAGCCTGGGTAATTCACAACCTGAATAATCAATGTCTGAATGAGAAAGCTGACTGCATTTCATTTATTCTAAATGACACCTTCTGGTGGCATACTATGGCTGATGTGGGAAAGTACGAGGATCACAAACAATGTCACCCTCTCCAGCCTTTCAGCATGGTGTTGTCAGGATCTAAAAATTCTGGAGACACCCTATGCTTCCTTCAGCCATCCATAAATGTCAACAGATTCGTACTCCATGAAAACTGACAGCTGGTGATCTGTGTTTGTCATTCAGCAACTAAGCTCCATAAAGAGAGGGAAACTAATAAAGCGCCTGTTTTACAGGGGCGATGCTCGAGCTTTTAGCTCATCATTCTCCACAGGTGAAATAAGTACACGTTAAAACGAGGAAACAAATTTATGTGAATAAATGTCTCTAAAAGCATGAAACTCGTGAGCAGAGCTCCAGTGTGCTCCAGCCATACACAGCAAGCACACTCCTTGTTCTCGTCCTCAGTACACTTTGCTCCCTAGCTGGAGCGCCTTCCCTACTCCTCAAGAACCAGGGCTGTCTTACCATTACACTCAGAAAGGTGACTGATACATAGCAAGCTCAAGAAATGGGGGTTTAATTTAGTCACCGCGCGACCCTCCCTGCGAAACCCTAAGCTCCTCGCTAACAAAAGCATCCGCACACTTTGCAAAGCCGACTCATCACCTCCATAGGGACCCTACCTCAAGCATCTCTAAGCCCTCCTTCCCCCAGCTTCTACCTCGTGGCGCTCTGCACAGCGCCCAGCGCGGGCCAACCAATGCTTATACACAGTAGACCCCCAAAAACAATACGGTCCAACCCCTACCAACGTCAGGAAAGACAGAGAAGCCGTCCTGACGGGGACACACGAGTAAGGCCTGAGCGGGACTCACACCAAAGACCCCGGCAGGAGGCCTGAGGACTCTTTCCGAACCCCTACGACTCCTACGCGCTAGACTCTCAGGAGGCCTGCCCGGGCCTGCGGAAGCAGCGGGCCGCCGGTGACCGGCCTGTCCATCCCGCACGTGACCTACTTCCCGCTTCCTACCTGCCTCCTCCTCGCGACCCCGCGAGCTCCCACAGCCCAGCGCGGCCTTCGCCCGACACCAATCCCGCGGCGGCCAGGCGGTCACGTGGGCCACAGCCTAGAGGCGGGGCTGGTGGGAGGAGTAGCCAATCGGAGGGCGAGGCGAACATCGGGATGGAGCGGGCGGGGGATGGAAGCGCCTTTTCCATCGGTGCTTCGCTCTCGGGGATCGGAGTTAGGCCTCTTGTTTTCCAAGCTCTGAGCAGTTCCCGCTCGCCCTGGGACCTCGGGACGACTGTTATGCCCAGTGGTTATGCCAGTGCCTTTTTTTCACAACTGGGGAAGGGCGTCTGAGGCAGTTGTACCCTGGGTTTCCAGGAAGAGCTGTAGAGGGATCCAACAGTGTTTATTGCGCTTGTCCGGATTTCTGCGAGGGCGAGGGGGTTGTGAATGACTTAGATGAAATGTGTCACTCTGTCCAGGGTGAACTTATTGGGCGCTCCAGCGCGTGGACGCTCCCTAAGTAAACAAGAGGTGCCACAAGAAAAGTGCAGCTAAATATCAAAGAAGTGCGCAGGAGAGCAGGAAAGCTTCCTGGGAGAGGTGGCATTTGATCTGTGTTTTTTTTTTTTTTTAATTTATTTATTGGGGTGACAATTGTTAATGAAATTACATAATTTCAGGTGTACAATTCTGTATTACATCATCTATAAATCCCATTGTGTGATCACCACCCAGAGTCAGTTCTCCTTCCATCACCATATATTTGATCCCCCTTACCCTCATCTCCCACCGCCCACCCCCTTACCCTCTGGTAACCACTAAACTATTGTCTGTGTCTATGAGTTTTTGTTTCTCATTTGTTTGTCTTGTTCTTTTGTTGTTTTTGGTTTATATACCACATATCAGTGAAATCATAGGGTTCTCTGCTTTTTCTGTCTGACTTGTTTCACTTAGCATTATACTCTCAAGATCCATCCATGTTGTCACAAATGCTCCTATATCATCTTTCCTTAACGCCGAATAGTATTCCATTGTGTATATGTACCACAACTTCTTTATCCATTCATCTATTGAAGGACATTTTGGTTATTTCCATGTCTTGGCCACTGTACATAAAGCTGCAATGAACATTGGAGCACACGTGTCTTTATGTATAAATGTTTTCAGATTTTTTGGGTAGATACCCAGGAGAGGGATTGCTGGGTCATATGGTAATTCTATTCATAATTTTTTGAGGAAGCTCCACACTGCCTTCCATAGTGGCTGCACCAATCTGCATTCCCACCAACAGTGTATGAGGGTTCCTAAAATTCTTAATGAATAAATACATCTTAAATAAATTGGGGGCTTTAGTTCTTAGCCAATTGTCAACAGAATAGTCAGATCACTTTCCCAAGATCTAGGAAAAAGCACTGTCCCAGGGAGTGACTGCAAATTACTTTGTATCATGGACACTTGCTTTGAGGCATCAGAACCAAGATGTGAAATCCTCCCTGGTGTGAGAACCTAACTATTCATAGCCAGGGGACTTAACTAAGGAACTTTGAAGAAGAAAGAGAAACTCTCCTTGCTCATCTTTCACATTATCCCTCCTTCTCTGGATTTGGTCCCTTTTAGTGAGTACGCTGAAGAAAAATAAACATGAAGTAACAATGTGTTTCCTGGTTCTCCTGCCCCAATAATGTTCTTCCTGTTGACCAGGAAGAAAAGAAGGAGATACTTAGGTAGAATTTCTGATTTTGAGGACTCCAACACTATCCAGAATCTCGAACCTGAAAGGCAGTGGAAGCAGTAGGAACATTTGTATTAGACAGACTTGGCTTTAAACCCCAGCTCTTCCACTTACCAGTCGTGTAATCTCAGTTTCTGTGTAGTGTGGAAAGCTCCCAGCTTGGTCCCTCGTACTCAAATGCACATGTCCAGTAAATGATGATCATTTCTGTCTTTCTGAAAGTAAGTAATATCAGAGGGATTTCAATGTGAGCATGAGGCTGGGAGTTAAGGTAGGTAGAACTAAAAGGGAAACTTAATTTGGAAGTGAAGTAAATGAACATAAGTTAAAGTGGAAGCCAAGGGCAAGCTTTCGGAGTTCATGGTATCACTGTGCTGATCATACTTCACAGTATCTGTTTTGCCTCCTATCCTGGAATCTCTATTCAGCCAACATGTACAAAAGGTAATGCTAGCAAAGCAGAACTTTGTAGGAATAGTAACCTCAGTTAATTAAAGAAAAAAAAAAACAACTGGGGCTGTCCAGAAACCTATTTAATAATGTCATTTTATCATAAACAAATTGAAGTAGAAACACAGAATTGTTTGATGGTTTAATTTAGAGGGAGACAAGTGTATTAGTTTCCTGTGGCTACTATAATAAATTATTATACCACAAACGTCGTTGCTTAAAATAACAGAAATTTATTTTCCCACAGCTAGAAGTTTGACATCAGTTTTATTGGGCGGAAATCAAGGTGTCAGCAGGGCTGTGCTCCCCCAGGGACGAGGGGCCTAGGGGAGAATCCAGTCCTGCCTCTTTCAACTTCCGGTGGCTTCCTTTACTTGTGGCCACATCACTTTGATCTGCCTGTATAGGTCACATGGTCTCTGTCTTTGTGTATATCAAATCTCTTTCTGCCTCTCTTTTATGAGAACTCTTGTAATTAGATTTAGGGCCCACCCAGATAATCCAGGAGAATCTCCCCATCCCAAGATTCTTACTTTATCACATCTGCAAAGACTACTTTTCCTTATATGGTAACATTTACAGGTTCCTAAAAATAATAACTAGTGGCCATTATTCAGCCTACTACAAAAAACGTTATCCAGTTTAACCAGCATTGCCAAGTGAGATAACTGTCTCTCACCTGTTTATTTTTTCACTTGCTTTTTTTATTTTAAAAACAATTCATGTTCACTGTAGATCATTTAGAAAACATAGAAGTTTATTTAAAAAAAAAAAGAGGAAAAGAAATTAAATGAAAACCACCCGAAATCCTATCACCCAGAAATAGCCAGTGCCTCATCAATGAGCATTTTTCTAGGCTGGGTCTTGTGCCCAACAAAAAGGAAAAAGGAACAAAAGTAATCAGAATGGAACAAGTAACTTGGAAAGTAATGAAATAGGTTAATATTTCTCATAATGGATATGTACAGGGCAGCATGATTTAAAATGAATGTAAAGTTTTAAAATGAAATTAACCAGGACAGGAGATGCTTGTGTGCTATACGGAAATGACACTCAGTCCCCTAGAAGTATGAAGTTTAGTTTTGGCCCCTCACTTGAAAACTTCTGAATTGTCCAATTACTGCCTCATTCACTCCCAGAAGTCAGACGCTGGCCTGCTAATCTGCCCTGTCATAGGCTTTTTTTGAGTCCTTATCAGCCTTCCTCAGGGGGTCAATGTTATGAAGACTGGGGGAGTCTGGCAGAGTTCCTGCTCCTCCCAGGCTGATATCAAAGGGCACCAGGGACTGTGACAGAAAGCAAGCATTCAGACCAAAGCCAGATGTGGAATTGAAACAGCAAGAGGAGAAGAGCATCAGGTAAAAAAAAAAAACCAAAAACAAACTTTTTTTAAATTAAAAAATTTTATCCATCGCATCATAGGTGCAATTTGTGTCTGACAGCATGAAGGGCTTGGTAAAATGGTAGCTAAGGGGAAACTTGTAAAGGAGAAATTTAGGAAGAGTGAAAAGGATGTTCACAGGGAGCTAGAATCTCAGAAAATGTATTTATCACAGTTGTTATCAACATCCAACTAACATCAACGAGACTTGGGAGTCGAAAGAGTACAGGTCTGCTAGTTCAAAAGCAATTAGATTTGTTCTGTGAGTCCCAGCAGGTGCAAATTATAGTGAGACAAATTACAGTTAAAAATAAAGAAGCCATTTCTAACAGAGCTGTTGGAAAATAGAAGGGACTAATTTCATAGGTAATGAGTTCTGGAGGTGTTCAAGCAGTTGCTGGAAAGCAGTTTGTTGAAAGTTGGGAATATTATAGAGAGGATTTAAGAATTAGATAGATGGTTGGACCGGAAGATCTTTAAAATCCTTTCCAACTCTTTTGTGATTCTATGATATGAATAGAATGTTATCAGAAATTTCTCTAAAGAGCCATGCATTTACATTTACCTGTAGGAGATGCTCATATATGGGGAAAAAAACACTTCATCAGGTTGATTCTGGTTTGCCTGGCGAAAGTGAGAAGGCAACCAAGAGCAAACTATGGCAGAGGAGGGCATATGACTATGTCCCGCTGAATGCCTGCTTTTTTTCCTCTAGGTAGGTGTAAATATCCATATGGCCTCTACTTTGCAACAATTACACAGAAGAAATGGGTTCTCTTCTTCTAGAGGAAGAATTTTGGTTTGGATTAGTAAACATTTTATTTTGCACTTAACAAAAGCTAAGGGAGTCGTATCTGAAATATTTGCTTCAGAGCCCCATTTTCAATTTAGATGACTATCCTCTGATCTGCGAAACCAAAGAAGGTTTACCACAGTTATAATAACTATGTTCCAAAGGCTCATGTTCTTTTCCAAGTCTTAGAGGTTCCCACACCACAGGGCAGAACTATTAGGAGGACAGGAAAACATCTGCTCCTACATGACAGTGTATATAAAGAAATGTACTTTTAGAAGAATGTTGGAAGAGAGAAAACAATTTCTGTGTTTGGTGTCAATTGACATTCTTTCAAGAGTAGAATAAAGCTTAAAAATGTATAAAATACCACATAAAAATACCAACTTTTATGTTTTTTATAGCAAAATTATATTTAAAAAATATATGTATATATATACATATATATATTCTTTATATATATATATATATATATATATTCTTTATTGCCCTCCTTTCTTTTCCTGTCTGAATTATAAATAGGAGCATCTTTTCAACCTCTACATATTCTGTAATAACTTATTTGACTCCTATGCCAGCCCATGCCCTTTATATCTGAGCTCACTGTTGGTGCTTTCTGATTTTATGAAAAATGGCTAAAATTTTCAGCACTATAAGTTTTCCATAATATCAAAATATTAAGCAGTCACCTTTATCTATGATTATTCATGCTGGAAAAGCAAAGGATCTTGACAAAGTTGTTAGCAAACTGATATCAAAGATTATTTCCATGTTAAAATGTATCTCCAACAATTTATAGCTTTGAAGAAAACATTATAATCTTTGGAATTCTTTTTAATGTAGCAACAACATTTTTATCTTGATTATTTATGGGAATCCTCTTCAGTCACTGTTTGGAGCACAGAGGGGCTGCTGAGATGGAGAGTCTCAAGACCAATATGGAAATGCTGTATCCTGAGAAAATCGTAGAAGTGGGCAGAATGACTTTTGGAGAAGAGAACAGGAAGAAGATGGCCAATAAGTACTTGAAAAGAACTGAGAATTCTACAATCATCCAAGCTACATGTGCACTGTTAAAT
The DNA here is from genome assembly GCF_964194185.1 of Rhinolophus hipposideros. Classification (NCBI taxonomy): domain Eukaryota; kingdom Metazoa; phylum Chordata; class Mammalia; order Chiroptera; family Rhinolophidae; genus Rhinolophus; species Rhinolophus hipposideros. The sequence continues at coordinate 21,652,556 of NC_138066.1, read as the reverse complement.
TCTGGAGGGGGTGTGATCAAAGCGGAGATAGATGATAAAAACTACAGTTACCGATGCTATGGGCTGGGACACGATCTGGAAACTTCTTTTCAAAAGCTCCTTCCTTCAGGTTCACAGAAATACCTTGACTACATGCAGCAGGGACACAACCTCCTGATTTTTGTGAAGTCATGGAGCCCAAATGTTTCCAGCCTCCCCCTAAGGATCTGCAGCTTGCGCTCTAATTTATATCAGCGAGATGTGACTTCCGCTATCAACCTGAGTGCCAGCAGCGCCCTGGAGCTTCTCAGAGAGAAGCAGTCTAGAGCCCAAAGAGGGAGAACAAGGGTGAAGGAGGTACATCCTCAGAAAGTGCTTGAAAGAAACATTCAGGAAGAAGAAGATATGAAGATGTCTGCCTCAGAATTCCTTAAAAGGGACAAACTCATGTATAAAGAGAAACTCAGCTTTACTGAGTCAACACATGTGGAGTTTAAAAGATTCACCACCAAAAAGGTTGTCCCTCGGATTAAAGAAATGCTGCCTCATTATGTTTCTGCATTTGCCAACACCCGTGGGGGATACCTCATTATTGGGGTGGATGATGAGAGCAAAGAAGTGTTTGGATGTATGAGAGAAAAAGTGAACCCTGACTTATTAAAAACAGAAATAGAAAACTGCATAGAAAAATTGCCCAGGTTCCATTTCTGCTGTGAGAAGCCAAAGGTGACTTTCACCACCAGAATCTTGGATGTATACCAAAAAGACGTCCTGTATGGTTATGTCTGTGTGATTCACGTGGAGCCCTTCTGCTGTGTAGTATTCGCAGAGGCCCCGGATTCCTGGATCATGAGGGACAATTCTGTCACAAGGCTCACCGCTGAGCACTGGGTGGCCCTGATGCTGGATATTCAGCCAGGTAAAGCAGAATAGAAGTCAGTATCCAGTCAGCAGGGAGGAACCCCCTTCTCTACCCTCTGTGGGTATTGGGTCAGATAGTTAAGGAGTAAACAGTTGTTTTGTTTACAAATATTCTCCCACGACAGGGTTCGTTTTTCTGATATTTGTATGAACTCAAAGAATATGAACTCTTTGAGGTCAAGAAACACTTGGATTTGGGAAAGTTATATTATGCCATCAGCCATGAATTAGTGACAGTTCCCTTTTATGCACTTTAAAGGCCTGTTAGAAAAAAAATTGGGCAGGTTGATATTCTTAGTCAAAAACCGTGAATCAGTAGTCTCAATCTAAAGATATTTCAGAGAAACAATGTTTAAAAATGTCCACTAATTCTTTTGAGGGAAACTCATTGACAAATTTGAATTGTTTCAGTAACAAGGAGCTAATACCTTCAACCCCTGGGCTTGGGTCACCATCAAGTGGGGAAAAACCGATGCAAAAGGGGTTGCTGGGGCCAGGGATGGTGGTGGGGAGGACCCCTAGTGTTTTCACTTCCCTTATAGTTTTGCTTAGAATCAGCCCTAGTGATTTCTAATTAATCCAAACAGGATTCACAGGCTGAACAAAGTTTATCAGTTTGCCTTCGTGGCCAGTGTGGTCCAAATTTGATAAAGGAAGCCTGGATCAAAATTTGCATGATTTTATTGGAGATTCTTTCTCTTGTCCTAAATTTGTTTGAGTTTCATTTGTTTTGAGCTTACTTTACACACACACACACACACACACACACACACACACACACACACACACACACTAGAGATCCTGCCACTTTCTATTCCATCTAAACCTTGGATGGGGACTTAAACAGCTATAACAATATAAAAAATATACAATGTGCTTGAGTTTTTCTGGCACTCCCCCCCACACACACTAAGACACATACACACTAGAAGCCTTTTTCTCTTAGAGATGACCTGGAATCAGAAAATTAGAGTTGGAAGGAACCTCAGGGATCACCTCACCCTGGCATGACAGAGAGGTGAAATGACTTGCCTAAGATGAGTCATACAGTGACTTAGAAGGTGCATGCTCTCCAGGAGTCCCCCGACTTCCTTTCCTCATATACGTGAACTGTTTGAGGCATAGAAAGTGTGACAGCAGCTCAGGTATATATGAGGCAAAGCACATGTCGACAATAGGAAGAACAATTAAAAAGTTATTTTTCTTTTTCACGTGAAACAACTCTCCGTGTATTTGTTTAGCTCCTTCCAGCTTGGCCACAGACTACAGTCTTCCCCTGATTTCACCAGCTTCATCTGTACCAAGAAGCCCATCATATCCCATAAAAGTCCTGGAATTTAAGGCGGCTCTACAACAACGTTTGTTTCCAGGTATTTCCTTCTTGACTTCAGCTGAGGGGACTTTTTTTTTTCTTTCTAAAATTACTTTGGGAGGAATTTATAGCAATTAGCCCAGATGTTTTCTTCTTAGGTAGAAGGTCAAATGTAGGACTTAGCAGACATAATCGTCCTGAAACAATCATTTAGATTGTTAAACACATGGCTAAACAATCATATAGCCATATAGGCTAACTCTTGTTTGGCAGTCACCAAATTCACATATTATTTCTGTGCACTTTTGGGGTTCATGTCACATATGGCTTTTGTTCCTCAAATTTGAGAGAATTTAGGAATTCTCCTCAATTCCTTAGGTCTATACCACAAGAGAATTGCCCCCTGGCATTCAGTGCAGACGGAGGACAGCCAGGGGGTTCTCAAGCAGTTTCTCAACACTGGCATGATGGACATTTGGGTCAGGTAATTCTCTATGAATTCACAGGGGCTGCCCTGTGAATCATAAGCTGTATAGCAACATTCCTGGCTTCTATCCTCCAGATTCCAGGAGCACCCCTCCAGCTGTGACAATCAAAACATTTCCAGACATTACTAAATGTCCTGGGGTGGGGAAGTAAAACTGCCACACATTAAGAATCCTGTTTTAAAGGCGAGTTCTTAGTTCCCCCAAAGCCTCAGGTTCACACATACACATGCACAAAACCCTTAACAGAAGGAGTGAATTCCTAGCCATAGTGGACCGTTTGGGGTTGAGGAGAGAGAGTGCTAGGGGGTCGTCCTGTGAAGACCCCTCCCTGTAAGAGCTGCCCACACTGGGAACTTCACAGCCCTGGTCCTTGAAGAGGGGGTGTTTTCTTTGCAGGCAAGGAAACCTATAGTTTCACGGCTAATGTCTTCCTCTGCAGGAATACTTACAATATGCTTTTGTACATTTTAGTAACTTCTATTCCTCACATTTTCAGTGCTACAGGAAGAGATACAATTTAAACCAGAATCCCTCTGTAAGAAGCTATTCTCAGATCATGAAGGACTGGAGGAATTAATGAAGACGCAGATACGTCCTTGTTCTCAAGGGATTGTGATATTTTCTAGAAGCTGGGCAAGCGATGTTGGCTTACGGAAAGAGCAGGGTGTCCTGTGTGATGCACTCCTAATAGCAGTGAACAGCCCCCTGGTACTCTATACAATCTTAATACAGCCCAGTGAGAGGGAAGGGCTTGCGTATGCCCGAAATACTGCTTATCAGTTAAAGCAGAAACTGGGAACTGTTGGTGGCTACACAGGGAAAGTGTGTGTCATTCCAAAGCTGATGTACCTGCCCAGCACACGGTGCGGACCCTGTGAAATCCCCGTATACTACCCCCAGTCCTACCAGCTTGCTAACAAGGACGACGTAGAAGACTTGCTGCAGGCCCTTATTGTGGTCTCGCTGTGCTCCAGATCTTTTCTGAGTCACCAGCTGGGCTGTGAATTTTTCAACTTGCTCATCGCAGAGCAGTGCGAGTTGCTTTCAAAGAACCTTCGGGAAACACGAGAATTGTTCATCCACTGCTTTCCGGGAACCAGGAAGACAGCCATAGCCATAAAGATCATGGAGAAAATTAAGGACTTTTTCCACTGCAAACCAAAAGAGATTCTCTATGTGTGTGAAAGTGACGCCTTAAAGGATTACGTGCTGTAAGTGTTTCCCTAACTAAACACAATAAATGTATTTAGTCAGTCTTTCTACAGGATCACAAAAGTAAATCGTGTTGTTAGTTTAACAGTTCGCAATGCCTTAACTGTGTAAGTACAAAAGCCCAAACTATATGCACATTTCCAAGTGGTCAAGTAGTTGAGCGACAAATGGATACCTCGCAGTTTTCAGGCTTAAACATCTCATTATAAATGAGCTAAGTATGCGTAACTTTAAATTTATATAACTAGACACCTTTTTCCACAATCTGTGGCTTTAAATTTAAGAAAAGTATAAATGAACCTTTCTTTAAACTTTTTTTCTTGATACTTAATACTTTTAAAGTCATAGGGTATTTCAGTTTAATTAGGTGTTATACATAACAGAAACTTGAATTTAAATACCATTTGATTTTGTTTATATTTTCATTTGTTTGAATTGTTCTGAATCACTAATTTTAGAAAACATGCAAATTTGCTTCGATTTCAATCTTTACCTTTCAATTTAGTAAAAGAAATTAGTTGCTTTATAATTCAGCAAATGAGGGCAATCTCATTTTAATTTTTGGTTTGGTTTACTTATTTATTCAACAAATCTTTTTGAGCACCATGTATAGCTAGGCTAGGCATTGTGGACATGTAGTGTTAGAGGGGGAAAAACAGATTGAAGACCTGGCCCTACAGCCCAGGAAGAGGGACAAAGGAAAAACAAGCAATGTGAATGTTACGTAAGTAGTATGATAGTAAAGACGTGCTTATCTTAATTTAGGCTAAAGGTAGGCAACACATATGCCCAGTGAAAGAGATCCTTGGACATACTCTTAAGAAGTCAGTAGGAGAAGTGAATAAAATAAGGGCTTTTTAGGCACAGCAAGGACAAAGACATGGAGACACTAGAGAATCAGAAGAGTAACTCTGACTGGAGCAGTGAGAGGGTGTTAGTGTGTGGCAGGGGATGAAGTTGGAAAGGAGGCCGATGGCAGATTGAGAAGGACATTGTAAACTATGCTAAGGACTGTGTTCTTTATTACGCTTTATAGATAAGTTTTAAAATACCCCAGTCAAAAGGCAAATTCAACCCAACAAAGGCAAATTCAATGTCTGTTGAATCCAAAGATGAGGGGGATACAGAGAATGGCTAAGAATCAGTGCATTTCTTCAAGGCGTCTGTACAGTCCAGGCTGGAAGAGAAGAATATGAATAGTTAGGATTCAAAGCATAGGGAGTAAAGCCCAGGGACTGCGTATGTAAAATCAGGAAATCTATAGGAATGAGTGATATTACCTGGATCCAAATTAGAGGAAGCAACAACCAAGAGCAACAACCAAACTTGGTTGTTTCTTGTCCTCCTCTAATTTCTTCCTCCTCCTCAGATATGCTAAAACAACTGTAAAGGAAAATTGAGCAAAGTAAATAGGGTTATAGCTCCAAAAAGACACAGCGCTGCAGATCAGCTATCCTACTTGACTCAGCCATCTGAGTCATGGAACTCAGCCATCTCTTGATGTTTTCCTTACCAAAATCTAAAGAGCCTTCTAGTTTTGTACTACAAGTGGGGAGATAGGATTTGCTTTAGAAGAATTTGTATTCGTCCAAACCTCTTTTGCATATAAAAATTATGATATGCCTCTAGGTGACTGTTCTCTAGCTCTAAAAAGGGCAGAAAGTAAAGAAATGGTGGTAACAAGTGTAAATTACTTTCGAGATTGCCGGTAGATGTAAGGAGCTTGTCTTCGGGGGTTGTGAAGCAGGAGAAATAGACTACTAATAGAAATAATAAAGTCTCCCACCTGGGTTTATTTCAAAAGTTTCAAATGCAGATTTAATGAGATAACCCCCAAGAGGAGGGTCTGCACTTATGTATTCTGTCAGGTAACTTGTAAGTCGAGCAGCTTATGACTGAATCACTGAATCAGGCTCCAAGTGAGTACGAGCCGCTGACTCCAATCCAGAGACTAATGAATGCATGGTGTTCCCTGAACCTATTCTCTCTTTCATCCTTACAGCCAACAGAGCACCTGCCAAGCTGTGACCCGGAAAACCTTCATGCAAGGGAAGTTCCTAAAGATTAAACACATAGTGGTGGATGAGACTGAGAAGTTCTGCAGTCAATATGGTGACTGGTACACAAAGGCTAAGAGCATCACCCATCCAAAGGTGAGGGCGGCTGGAAGTGAAAACCTTCCCCGTGGGGTCCTCTGGCTTTTTCTGGACCCTTTCCAAGTCCATCGTGCAGATGGCAATGGCCTTCCCCCTCCATCGGCTCAGTTTCCTTGTAAAACAGTCACCGATGGGATCCACTGTTCTCTGGAAATAGCAATGGTCATAAAACAAGAAATGAAGAGAATCAAAGAAAATTGTCCCTCCAACATGTGTCCAGGCACACTGGCATTGTTCGGGGAAGCAGCCTACAAGGAAGCCATGTGTGCTCAGGCTCTGCCTGGGGTGTATGAGACAGAGACTAACCTGACAACAGAACAAATGGCCAACCACGTGGCAGAAAGATGTCACAGCCTGTTCCACTATGGCTATCTGCCCAAAGATATAGCAATTCTGTGCAGGAGTGGGGAGGACAGAGGACGCTATGAGTGTGCCCTGCTAAAAGCAATGGAATTAACTGAGACCCATGGAATAACAGGAGTTGTGTTCAGCCGGGCCTCTGGTGTGTTGGGCAGTGACATCATTTTAGACAGCGTTCAGCAGTTCTCAGGCCTGGAGAGGAATATCGTGTTTGGGCTGAGTCCAGAATGCACCCTGTCAGAGGAAACTCATAAGCTCTGCTTTGCCTCAAGAGCCATTAAACACCTCTATCTGCTTTATGAAAAGAGGGCAGCTTTCTGAAAATGATTTCAAGCAATACAGGTAGCCACATAGAGCAGAGTTCCTTCCCCAGGCAGGTGGCAGTTACTCCTTTTTAACATATGACAAGTGGGGAAACCCAGGCAGAATCAGCAAGGCAGAGAGCCACAGAAATGTATCAGGGAACTGACCGTGACACTCTGTTTGCAGTGTCACTGTCGGTTTTCCAGTCCATTTCACCTCCTCCATGTACAAGCCTTCAATGTGGTCCCCTGCCTCCAGCTTTCCTAGACTAATCCAGCTTTCATGCTGTCAAACAGAGAGGCTCTCCTCAAATAGAGAACTGATTTTGTGACATCCCCTGCGAATGCACCTTCAGTGATTCCCTGCAGTCTTCAAACCAAACCAATTTTCAAGGCTTTCCATGATACACCCTGACGTGCTCTCCGAATGCATCCTTTATTATATTTCCATCTCCCAGTTTCTAATGCACCCAGCCTTGCTGGCCTATTTAAGGGGGTCAGAGGTAGGGTGCTCGCCCAGTTGCTTACTTTGACTCGGTGTCTCGGGACAGACGGCAGCTTGGTTGGCACCTCATACTGGCTATGGGTCTCAAGCTTTATAGGCTCAGGACTTGATTTCCTCTTTGCACCAAGTCTGGATCAGTCTCTCTGGGATGGCTTTATGCTAATAAAGCTCACAGAAGACCAAGGCATGAATGAAAATGCCACTCCGGCAATTTACAGTGAGGATTATAGTCATACGTGAGCCAGATGCTTTCGCTAATCAGTATATTCAATAGTAATATAGGAAGCCAAATTATAGAAGCATAGCTTTGCAGCAAGGGGGAGCTGGTAATCTGACTCAAATGTACGAAGTCTTCCGGTTATGTTAGACTATGGCAATCATCTCCAAAACAGGGATAGTTCCACCACAAGGACTGGTCAGGTCAGGTTTACAAAAGGAAGCAAATTTAGAATGCCACAAGTGACTCGTTCCATGATTTCTGCCTCAGATAAAATTTTTTCTCTCTCTCCTAGTTTCTAAAGTTTCCAGGTTGACGACCAACCTTCTCTTCACTCTTCCGAACACATACCAATACTTTGCTCACATTCATTCTCACGTGTTAATACGTTCATCTAGGCTACCAACTGCTTGGACCAGCTACAGGCCTGGGAAGTAGCTTGTCTAGACGGAGTCTTTGCATATTCCTGCCCTCTTCCGTGATGATCTGGTGTTAATTTTATAATCCAACTGTGAGAGGTTACGGGGAGCCTGGGTGGCAATCCAGGACCTATGCTGCCTGTACACATTCCTGGCTTCTGGCTGTGCCTGTGCCATTTTCTCTGCCTTCAAACCCTTTTCTGTTCCCTCTGACTCGTCAGTCAAGCCCCTGTTCAAGAACCCACCTCTTCAATGCAACTTTCATCATCCCCCTAAGTCAAACTTGGTTACTCTTTTTGCAGCCATTCTATGGCTTCATTTTTTTGTGTGTGATAGCACTAAACTCATTCTAAACTCTGCCAGATAACTAATCGTTGGCGTAGCAAAATCTAGGCAATACCTTCCTATCATGTCTTCTTTCCAATGTATGTGTTATATATTAGAAATAACAATTTATTCCTAATAATATATTAGAAATAAAGTCTTGTTTTTCTGTCTTAAGGTTTGTTGTTTTGTTTTGTTTTATGGCTCTGGAAAGATTCCTCTTTCGAGACTGTTCTTAACTTCTAGAAAAGTGTAGGACAACTTCGTTCATGCTGGGGAGGCCTGAATGCAGAACAAAGTGTGGAAATATTCTTTTGGCTGTAATTTCAGATAAAGCCCATCAGCTTTCCAAGAGGTGGGAGAGCAGGCGAGGCTTGGGGAAGTGCCCTTAGCGGCCTGTCTGAACTGCTCAGGCCATCGGAGAGGCCAGTATGAATCTAGTCTTGGCTATGGATTGGACAAAAGAACCTCTCTCCCACCTTCTGCTGCACAATTACTTGGCGCTTCCTCCTTTTTACTGTTCCTTGGGGGTTTTAGGGTACTTTTAGGCGGGAGAAAATAATAAAGTTCAGCAATTAATTCATTTTTGATGATGCAAAAGATACCAGTGTCTTAACATTTGAGATAATGGGAGATGTGTGAATTCTTTAAAAATAATTTAAAGAGGGCTGGCCCGGTGGCTCAGGTGGTTGGAGCTCCATGCTCCTAACTCTGGAGGCTGCAGGTTGGATTCACACATGGGCCAGTGGGCTCTCATCTTATCGAATCCCGGAAGAGATGGTGGGCAGCGCCCCCTGCAACTAAGATTGAATGCAGCGCCTTGAGCTGAGCTGCCGCTGAGAGTTCCCGGATGGCTCAGTTGGTTGGAACACGTCCTCTCAACCACAAGGTTGCCGGTTCAACTCCAGCAAGGGATGGTGGGCTGCGCCTCCTGCAACTAGCAACAGCAACTGGAGCTGAGCTGCGCCCTCCACAACTAAGACTGAAAGGACAACAACTTGACTTGGAAAAAGTCCTGGAAGTACACACTGTTCCCCAATAAAGTCCTGTTCCCCTTCCCCAATAATAATTTTTAAAAATCTTTAAAAAAATAAAATAAATAATTTAAAGAGTCAAAAGTAGAGGGAGACTGAGGGAATGGAGAATACAGGGAACTGCTATATTTTAGTCATAAGCCTCAGTACCATATAATTTTTTAAACTACAGGCATGCATGACATAATTTTTGATAATTGATTTTTAAAATAATTGTTTTAAATATTGAAGTTGAGAGCTTTGCCAGTTCTTAGTCTATGGAAAAGGCTCAGTCAGGCTTAAAGTGGAAGGCCTAACCCAGTGGTTCTCAACCCTGGGTGTTCATTATTATCGTTTGGGGAGCTTTAAAGAATACCCGTGATCAGGCCAGGCACCAGACAAATTAAATCAACATCTCTGGGCATGGGCTTAAACACGGTATTTATTAAAGCTTGTCCAGATGATTCTAATATGCCACCAGGGTTGAGAACCATTGAACGCTGCTCCTCGTCTGTTATGCCCTCAAATAGATGTGTACACATTTCTCTTCCCATTAGACCGCAAGATCCTGGAGAGTAAGAATAGTCACTTACACATCTTTATGTCCCCCTAAGCAACTAGTTTAGTGCCTCGAACATGGTAGGTGCTCAGTAATTATCTGTTGAGTGGACTTGTCACTTTCAGAAAATCAGAATGTACTAGGGACAATGGTTCTATTCACTGAAATAAGTATCTAATTTTGGAGACTTCCAAGAGGTCAGTGTGGAGAATCATCAAAACTGCAATAATGAAGAATAAGAGAATAAAGGAATTTAAACTGGTTTTGGCAACAGAAAAAGTTAAAGGTTATGTTGATGGACGTTCATTAGGTGTCAGTTGAGATTAGGAACTGATGGGGACTAAGAATAATCAACTAACTTGTCTGTACTTAGAATTCTAATTTTTTTTCTATAGACCCTTAATGGAATGGATAAAACAATTAGTTTGACGAACTAAATTGCCTGCTGTGAGAAGCTTCTGAAACTTCCTTTAAAAAAAAAAGGTAATTTAATTTTATTGTGTAAGTTTTAAAAATGGAAAAAGGCAAAATAAAAAGTTCTTATCATCTTGTTTCCAGGCATAGTTGTTGTGTGTCTTTTTTCATTTTTGTCTTATTTATTTTCATTCTTCGTTGATATGTGAAATGATTTTTGCATAGTTGTGATCAAGTTGTATAATCAACTTTGTATCCTGTGCGTGTGTTTTTGCCATTTAACCTTTTTGTAAGGCATGGTTGGAGATTGTATTATTGTTCCCAATACTTCATTACTCCCTATACCTGTACCCTTTATAGTTCCTGACATTAGAGCTGGTGTATATTTTCCCACCTCCTTGATGTGGCTTGGGCATGTGACATTTTTGTCCAATGCAATGTTAGTAGTTGTGATGTGTGCAGAGACTTTACACATTTCAGCATTACGTCTGCTCTCTTGGGCTTCTCCTATTGCCATGGGAAGACTATGCCTTGGAAAGCTCACCAGTCACTGAGGAATGAGAGATCTGAAGCAGGCTTGAATTCAACTCATGGCCTGGAACCAAGGTTGAATGAATGATTCCAACTATATTAGCCAAACGCCAGCTGGCCTGCAAAGCATAAGTGAGAAATAAATGCTTATTACTATATGACTGAGATTTCAAGATTGTTTTGTGGCAGTAGCTGACTAATGTAGGCATTTTCCCATGTTGTAGCATAGTCTTCAAAATTATCATTTTTAATGGTTGCACAATATCCTACTGTGTTTCCCCAAAAATAAGACCTAGCCGGACCATCAGCTCTAATGCGTCTTTTGGAGGAATAATTAATATAAGACCCAGTATTATATTATGTTACATTATATTATATTATACCCAGTATTATTTTATATTACATCCTGTCTTATATTAAAATAAGACCAGGTCTTATATTAATTTTTGCTCCAAAAGATGCATTACAGCTGATGGTCTGGCTAGGTCTAATTTTCAAAGAAACACGGTAGCTAGATTATACAAAATTTCAATGTTAATTTGGATCATTAGCAATTTTACACTATTAAAATTAAGCCATGCACAAACTCAGACATGCAACCTTTTCTTTCCTTGGTATATTTATAAATCCCCAGAGATGAGATTACTGGATCAAAAGGATGGCCTACATAAAAGATTCCCTGTATTCACATTGGTTCTGATGGGAAGTGCGTAGAAAAATCCCTATACCTCTACAGCTCCATTCCTATATCCTAGGATAGACAGTATAAGATTATAGCTAACATGTAGTGGGTGCTTGCTGTGTGTCAGACACTGTGCAAAATGTTTTAAATACATTATATTTTTTATCCTCCCAGCAACCTTTGCATTATATATAGCAGTCCCATGTAAGGTAGGATAAGGTGGTGTTAAGAGCATGAGTCCTAAGGTCACATAGATCCTAGCTTTGAATTCCAACTCTATTCTTAATTGGCTGGATGACTGCAGGCAAGTTAATTCTCCCTCCTCCCTTTAAAACTCAGCTTTCTCATCTGTAAAATAGGGTAAAATTCATACTTATGCCTTAACATAAAGAAGAGGATTGAAATAAATAATACATTTAAATAAAGCCTGGCATGTAGAAAGCTCTCAATAAATTTTGTTCCTTTTTAGTTTTAATTTATAGCTGAAGAAGCCATGGCTTGAAGGTAAACACCTTGCCCAAGATCACAGAACTAGTAATTTCTGAACCCATGGACCCATGTCTGCTTGACTCCAAAGTCCATTTTAGCCTCTATGCTCTTCTGCCTTCCAGTACATCAAAGTTAAAGACATAAGTCTCCATGGTAACAGTCGTTTATGTTATTTAATGTAGAGACCAAGATTGGGTGTACTTAGAATATCTGTGATATGAAGCAACATGGTTATTCTTAGTTTCTAAAAGTTTTCTACAAAACCAATATGATAACTAAAAAGACTTACATAATAGAAATGTTTAGAGAAAAGCATTTTCTACAGTAAGAAACTTCACAAATATACCTTTCTTAACTAGGTCTACATATACTGATATCACAGAAAGATTGAAAAATAGAGGACAAATGAAAACTCATCCCCATTTTTACCACCGTATCACACAGTTGCTATTTTTGCTTATTCATTTCCAGCGTTGGTCCATCAAGAGATAAATTTTAGCAGAGTTGTAATCATCCTGTACATTCCCTTTTGTATCCTGTTTGGGTTGATTGTTCTGGAAGCCATTCCCACTCTGCAGTCCGCCATACAGCCGGAGACATTTTCCACACTGCAGCCTCGGATGGGGCAACTCTCCATGCAGAAGAGTCTCTGTCATGCAGGGAGTCATGCGGGGTCTCTGGTCCCGCTCTCCACATAAGAACGCAGAACATGGTGAGGCCAAAAAGGAACACCCATGGAGTCATAGGTAGGGGAGTCATACCACTATAGTCTCACTGGTGGCTGGGTTGGAGACACAGGAAGTAGGAGCCACACTATCCGCAATCTGCCGTCCACTTCTCTCTGCCAACCAATCTCACTTGCTAGCTGCAATCCGCAATCCACACTCTGCCGCTTGCTAGCTCAGCCACCATCTTCTTGCTAGCCCCCGTTTTCTGTTAGTGTAGCCACACCAGTTATATTAGTGGCCAATGGCTCACTGGTTACAGCTGAGGGCCAACTAGCCACAGCTGATGGCCCTCTGGTCACAGTTGATGGCCATTTACTACCTGAGCCAGCACCTTTCCACGTGAGGCCGAGAGCCAGGAAACTGCACTCCTGGCTCTGTCCCCAACAGGAGACAGTAAAAGGTTCAAAAGCTCATGGAATTCCATGAAATACGCGCGTGGGGGTGGAGTGCAGATGTTTTAAGGGAACTCAGCAACAGAGGAACACAATTAGGACAGAAGCATTCTTCTTCCCTGGTTTTGGTGGTTGTGACTTCCCTGAAGAGTGGCAGTTGCCAGGAACACAACTCAGGAGGTCTGTAAAACAAACCTCTGCTTGTCCAAAGCTCCCTAAACAAGAGTTTTCCAAATTTTCCTGATAAGAATCACCTGGTGTGATTGTTCAATTCCAGATCCCTGGTCCCCTCTCAGCTCTAGGTCAGATGCCTGAGACTAATTTGGTGGTCCTGCGGGAAACATTGTATTGAATGGTGAAATGGGTGGCGTCCCTGCTTGGATTACAGGAAAAACACCCATCCAACTAAAGAGTCCTACCCAGGAGTAACCAGAGCTTCCCAGCACCCATGTACTTGTATGGGTTTCAGAGTCAGATGTGACATGGTCCAAATACGGGTTCAAGACCCCAAATGTGATTTGGACAAGTGAACTGATCTTTCTTATGAAAAATGGAAGTGTTATCTCCCTCAGATGGTTATTGTAAAGATGAAATGCTTTGTTTCATGTGAAGTGTCAACAACCAGTAGCTATTAAACTGAGTTCTCAGTGCCTGGCCTGTGGTCAAAGACTAAGTGATTGGGAGAAGTGACTTTATCAACATCGTTCCTTAACTTTTCTGAAGCATAGTTTCTTCCTAGGGATAACTGAGGTATCGTGAAATGCTTGTATCGCAGGTTGTATCAGGCACAACACTGAATCCTCTGTGAATGTGGTTATTAAGACATCCTCTGGACCCTGCTGGGTTTTTCTCACTGGACTTTTCAAGCATGAGCTGTGGTGTTTTTTAATGCTGTGTCTCTGGGGTAATTTGCAGGGTGTAATACTTTTCTGCAATCAGATCGTTACCCACTCTGACACATGTAGGTAACATCACGAAGTGATAATGCCGGCCATATTGAAAACAGATTTGGTACAAATTGGGTTTGTGCGGCAGTCTGTAATACTAGTAATTTCTGTGACAGTCCACCATGAATAATGAGCCTAGAGCTTTAGATAATGAGAGATAGGAAATGGGAGTCTAGTAGTTCCTGAAACTTGCTGTCCATATTATCACCTGGAGATCTTAAAAATATAAATCCATTGATTCTGCATATCTGGGGAGAAGCCCTATAATCTGCATTTTTAAAAAGTGTGCTGAAAGGTTCTCAGGAGCAGCCCAGATTGGGAACTTGGTTGTAATGGTTTGTGTTTTTTTTTTTTCCTTTTGTAGTGCAAGTGACTGGCTTATGTTTTGATTGCCAGGCATCTGCTTCAAAAAGGCATCTACTTCAAAGACTACTAGAATAAACACATTGTCAGCCACATAACTACGTAGGTAAATAGCCAGGCCACCTCCCGTCACTGAGGCCCCTTTGTTTAAGAGAACTTGGTTGATTTTGTAACTAACCATTTGGGCCGCTGTTTTTGCAAATTGTCTCCCTGCGCTTAAAATTCCTGCCCTTGTTTTACATTCACCAATCAAGAGTGAGCCCGCGAAACCCTAGGCTCCACCCTCAACCCCAATAAAAGCAGAACCCCCAGCCAGTAGTCTCTCTCTCGCTCTCTGCTCGCTACTTCGTTGTGTATCCTTAGGTGTGCTGTGTAATTTCCAGGCCTGTAAGTAATAAGCCTTTATGTTTTTCAAAGTTATCGGATGATCATTGCAGAAGGGCACCTTGTACTCATAATAAGAACAAAGGCGGGTCCAGCCATAATACATGCTATTGGCAAGCTGAGACCGGCATAAAACTAACTGATGACATCTCAAACTCAATTCCCTTTTGTGTACAACACCTTTCTTATAGTTAAAAATGGTTGCTAAATCCATACTGTAATAATTCTTGTAATCTGCAAAAGGACACCAGAAAGAAGCGAAAACAAGAACAACTGTAACTTGTGTGGGCTGTGAACAGAAACTGCAAATCAAAGTGGCAAGTAAAAGAAACTTAGAACAGCATTAGCCGCGAAATCAATAACAGGAAATCCAGCAGAAATTTCAACTACAACTCTTGGGATTATAGAGGCTACTAGAAAAATTAAGTGAGAAAGTCAGTGAGTTGCACTGCTTAATTCTCTACCTGGCTCTAGCATTTTCTTTTCCTTATTGCATTAAATATTTCTTAACTCAGGCTTATTGTACAAAATAACAATTCCTCCCTCCCTCTCCATCTTCTCTCTTTCCAGTTCCACTCCTCAGGGAGTAATCACTAATGATAGTTTGGTGTGTATCCAAACAGGCTTTTCTATAGCCTTGTTCTCCAAGAAGTTTAACGTGTACCTTGTGATACACAGTTCCTTTAGAGTCAAACCAGAACTAACTAGCTTTTCACCTCCTTATTAATAAAATGACAAATTTTTATTGATAAAAAACAGTCTTTTCTTGAGGGCAGAAAGGCAGACATTAAGAGCTAGAGCATTCTAATTTAACCTATTGGAAAACAGAAACCTAAAAGACAGAAAAGTACGTCAGTTTTCAGAGACAACAACTTAAAAAAGGCAACAGTCCAATTTTGTTTTTCAGAGAAACAAACCTAGCTTTCCCCCTGGGCCTGCTTTTCTTCAGAGGGCTCAGCTTTCAGAGCCATTTCTTTCCTCCCGTCCTCAGTCAAGCCGCAGACACCCGAATAACTCAGGACTCCAGGAGTTTTCTCTTTGACACCCCAACCCAGAGGAGTCTTCTAATTCCCAAGGTAAGTACAGGCTCTGGAAAGACCCAAGCAGTGCCTGTTCAACAGAAAGGATGGTCTCAAAAAGAGATCAAAGAACTCTTAAGATGAAAATCCACCCTGTAGCTACAGACCCTTTCAGATGTATCTTGCCTATATATGAGTATTTAGGCAAGGGAGGCTGAGGTGGAAAAACAACCACACTTTTCTTAAATAAGTGAAACAGACAATGAGAACGGGTATGTAGATGGGACTCACCTTCTTGCTCAGACTAAGGATGCAGGATTCCAGCCAGCCCAGCCAACCTGGCAGAGGTCTGAGACACTGGTGTAGAGGGTTATAGGGTGGACTGCTCAAAGATCTGGAGAACGAACTTGCAAATGGGAGGGGCTAGAGCCTTGGCGGGAAGAGATGATTGTTTGAATTCTTCAGTTTTCTTTTTTCATAATAGATACTTTGATTTTTATGAGAAACTTTATATCGACTGGGAAGCTTTGACCCAGTTGGATTTTCCAGGTTATTTTTGTAAGTGTGTCAAAAATACATGTGGTTAACTTACCAATATTAAAAGCATTAGAAAGTGAACTTGCCCCACTTAAACAAGTTGCTTCTTGAAATCCTTTTGGCAATGGGGCACAAGTGAATATATTACTGAATATTTCAGCAGGTGGATAGTTGAGAAATGTTTGCCACTCTGTAACAGGAAAACAAGCACCTGTTACAACACATATTCTGGATATTTTCTCTAGTCACCAATTGGCATACTCACTTTTACAACATAAATGTTTTTAATACTTCAGGCATGAATGTAAGATGGTTTTTTAGATCCAACTTTAAGTATGTGTGTGATCAACAAACTATTGGAGACCATAATTGCTGCACTGAGATGGGGTGGAGCCGAGAAATAAATCAGATCTTCCAATCCTGAGCAGGCCATAACTTCTCTGGCTTGCGTCTTCACCTGTGAAACACAAGACAGCATAACGCTGGAGGGCAGAGCCAAGTTACAGGATGTGGTTTTCCTTGGTCCAGTGTCTGTTTCTTTGCGAAATGTACTTTTCTCAGAGCGCTGGGGCTCATAACCCTACTTCCCTATTCCATTCTTCCCCTTGGGCCCACAAGCAGAGGCTCTGCTCCCCTTACCTCGGGCCACCTTTAAGCCACATTTCCAAACCAGCTCACTCATACAGACATACACAGTCCGTGGCCCCGGCTCCCCAAGCCTCTCCAGTGGTCCGCTGTCCTGCGGGGGCCTGGCTGGCCCGGCCAGGTCACTGCTGACTTCCGACACCGGAAAGGAAGCTATTCGGTTCGCGGTGGGGGTCGCACCGGTGTTTTGGGGGAGCCACAACTGTGGGGTGAGAAAGAGGAGGCGAAGAGCGCAGGTCCTGCGCTAGCGTGAAGGATGAGGTGGAAGGGGAAAGGGGAGAGAGAATGTGTGTGTGTGTAAAATAAGTACAAAGGTAAAATGACAAACACTTCTTTTGTTACCCCAAACCTTTTTACCCCATTGCCTCAAGTTGACAACTGTTGGCATTTTGCCATAGTTGCTTCAAGTCTTTTTAAAATTCAATAAATAAAATATTGTAGATAAATTTGAAGTTCTCTTTGCCCTCCGTCTCCAGTTCAGACTTTTCTCCTTTACTCAGAGGAAACCAGTATTCTGAGTTTATTGTATATCTGCAATATTTTTAGCACACACAGTTTTACATACACATATCCAGGAATAATATGTACCTTTGTTGTCTGTGCATGCTTAGCTTATTTAAATGGTATAAACCTATACATGTATACTTCTGCATCTTGATTTTTTTAACTATGTTTTGTTTCTAACGTTTGTGTGTTTTAGCTTATTCTCTTACAGTGGTTCATAATATTCCTTTCAATAAACATTACGACATTGTATTTCCCCATTCCTTTATTGATGGACAGTTAGGCTATTCCCCAAATTTGGTATTATGAACAGTGCTAAAAGGACTGCGCTGTCTCCTCCTCCTGGAACACATTATATATCCATTCGTCTGTTGAACAACATGTTGGTTGCTTCCAAGTTTTGGCAATCATGAGTCAAACTACTAGAAACATTCACGTGCAGATTTTTGTGTGGATATAAGTATTCAACTAATTTGGGTAAATACCAAGGTGCACAATTACTGGATCATATGGTAACAATATGTTTCATTTTGCACGAAACTGCTAAATTGTCTTTTAAAGTGGCTGTACCTTTTTTCATGTTGTAACTGTTTTGATCTTAGCCAATGCAAAATTATGTTCATTTGATGCTAACAATTTGAGAAAACCTATAATATAATATATTAAGACCATAAGAGAGAAGGAAGAAATGGGTGAAAAGACGATTGATTTTCATAATGTTTTTCATGAAATGTGTAAGACAAGGATAAGACCGTTATGTAGCATGCCATATTTTTTCATGTGTCAAACATTGTATATATAATAATATAGAAATTATATGGTTTTGAAGTTTGAAAGTTCTCCAGTAAACCCAATGGAGCCAGGTCGTTTTTAACATTTTCTTTGGTAACTGTCCTGATGTTTTACTTTGTAATTGATTTATAGGAATTCTCAATTTTTTTATTAAACCAATTTGCTTTTCTGCCTATTTTTAAAAACCATTTACGGTATGTTTCCAAAGTTCTTAATATGTATTTTGGTAGAACAAAATCTTAATCATTATTTAAGAAGAAGAAATCTACCAGAGTTTTCCATTATTTCTTTTTTTTGTGGGGGGGGGGGGAGAAAGGGTCCTGAGAATAAAAGATTAGGAGCTCTCAAGGTTTCTATGCCAAACAAAATAATCCAGACTTTCTAGATATAGAAAGGAGTTGCAAATATGAAAATATTTATCCAAGAAAATGAATTAACATACAATACTTGAGAGTAAATGTCCATATGAGTATAACTTTGACGTTCAGATATCTCTCAAATGGCACTTTGTATAAATAATCTGACAAGAATTTAAAGATCATAAAATATAGAACAAGATAATTAGAAGTGTAAATTTTATCACAGGGAACACATCAGACAAATGAGTAAGATTGTGCATGACCTGGCCTTCCAAATAATTTACTGCTCAGAATTGTTTCATTGTCACACCTGAATTAACCACTTTTTATGTGTTCAGAGCTCTTTTTTGGGGATGGGGAGAAGGAGAACAGGACTTTATTGGGGAACATGTGTACTTCCAGGACTTTTTTCCCCAAGTTAAGTTGTTGTCCTTTCAATCATAGCTTAGCTTCAAGTTGTTGTCCTTTCAGTCTTAGTTGTGGAGGGCGCAGCTCAGCTCCAGGTCCAGTTGCCCTTGCAGGGGGCACAGCCCACCATCCCGTGCGGGAGTCGAACCGGCAAGCTTGTGGTTGAGAGCCCATGCTCCAACCAACTGAGCCATCCGGGAGCTCAGTGGCAGCTCAGCTCAAGGTGCCATGTTCAATCTTTAGTTGCAGGGGGCGGAGCCCACCATCCCTTGCGGGATTCAAGGAATCAAACTGGCATCCTTGTGGTTGAGAGCCCACTGGCCCATGTGGGAATCAAACCAGCAGCCTTCAGAGTTAGGAGCACGGAGCTCTAACTGCCTGAGCCACCGGGCCAGCTCCAGAGCTCTTTTTAAGTAATAAAGATGCTAGTGGCTTGTCTAAAAAGCAAAAACCAAATAAGCAAAACAAAATAAAACTCTTAATCTTGTTGGTTAATCAAATAATTACTTTTTAATTTTCCAATTTCCTCTGCTCTTACATCATTCCTGTTATTTTGTGTTCCTTTGAGATCTAGGTTTTTCTAAATTCTTTACATTTTGAAGGAAATCTATTCCGATTTTTCAGAATAGATTCTTTTTATCAGTATAGGCATTCAGCGTTATGGATTTTTCTCCACATACTGCTTAAGACATATCATGGTAATTTGATGTGACCTAAACTATAAATCTGCAACAGGCAGATTCTTTGTCTCTCTCACAGCACTTAGCATAGCCACATTGAACGGGCACTCACTGAATGTTTCCTGAATTAATAAAACAAAGAATGACATGTTTTGATCACATTCTTTAGTCTATAATCAAGCTAAAAGTAAAAATGACTGTGCAGGTGGCAATGCAATTCTAAGCTTTTTTTTTTTTTAAGCTTTTATTGGGGAAAGGGAACAGGACTTTATTGGGGAACAGTGTGTACTCCCAGGTCTTTTTCCTTAGGTGTGGAGGGCACAGCTCAGCTTCAGGTCCAATTGCCATTAGTTGCAAGGGGCACAACCCATCATCTCTTGCGGGAGTCAAGGAGTCCAACCGGCAGCCTTGTGCTTGAGAGCCCACTGGCCCACGTGGGAACCCAACCTGCAGCCTTTGGCATTAGGAGCACGGAGTTCCAACGACCTGGGCGGGCCCAATCCTAAGCATTTTGAGTCCCCTTCCCCATGGTACTATTGAATTTTTTTTGTTTTTACAAGAGAACAAGTCCACTTTATTTACTTTTCAGTAAGTTTGAATCCTTGGGTACAGCATTACACAGATTCTGTGTTCGATGGCCTTAGCAAGAAGGGTGCTTCAGAATTTAGCACAAACCATTCCACTGTTTCCATGAGCACGAGTTCCCTTTCCCCAGATTACTCTGGTTTTGTTCGGTTTGCCACCAAGAGTCACAATGTTGTTCTTTGCCTAGTACACATAAGCACATCTCTTGCTTAGATACAATTCAGTTTTATCTCGAATATAAACACCTTCAATTTTAAGAAGAGTTGTGTGCTCTCTCTGGTTCGGGAGACCCTGCTTATAGCCAAGAAAAATGGCTTTGAACCACAGCTTTCCAGGCATATTTGTCCTTTTAAAAGTTCTGTGTGTACAGAACCAGCAGGCCTCCACAGGCCCAAAATGGCAGAAAAAGTGGTACTGTTGAGTTGATTTGCTCAACCACTCCCAAGTGCAAGTTCTTTGACATCATAAAGACTTAGAATCCATCGACCCTTCTTTTTCCCCATTTATCAGATCCTCCCCCTGCCCTGGCCATCTTCATTTCCAACCCTGTCCTAAGAACGCATATAGTCCAAATGTTCAATCACTTTCTCATTAATGATCTAAATTTACATGCCTTACTCTCCTTTTAAATTTTTTGGAGGTAGATTTTGGTTTTTATGTTATAAATAATTTCAAACTTACAAAAAGAAAAATACAGAGAACAAAATAACAAATATGTCCACCACCCAAATTTAATAGAAGTCAGTTTAAAAACTTATTAAAACTTTTCAAATATGCACAAAAGTGAAGAGAATAGGATAGTGAATCCCCATTTATCAATCACCCACCTTCAAGAATCATTGATCTGGGGCGGCCTGGTGGCTTGGTTGGAGCAGGAGCGCTGAACAACCAGGTTGCCAGGTTGATTCCCACATGGGCCGATGAGCTGCTCCCTCCACAACTGGAATGAAGGGCAGCTACTTGGAGCTGGTGGGGCCCTGGAGAAACACAGCTCCTCAATATTCGCCAATAAAATAAAAAGAATCATTGATGTATTGCCAATAAGTGGTACCACTAACCAATCACCGAAGCCAAAAGCCCCGTTACTAAATTTTAATCCTTTCTCCTGATTTCTATCTGGTCAATAGAGCCATGTTAATTGTGTTCCTAACTATCAGATACGCTCAAATTCTCTTCATCCCCACTGCCATACTGCCAGGGTACCATCTCACATGGATGATACTGCAAAACCCTCCCTACAGCAATTACTTTGTGCAACCATATCCTTCCAGACAGTAATCTCTGAGATGCAGGGCTATGCTAATTCTTATCTAGCACTTAATCTCTATTCCCCAGCACTTAGCAGGAACTCTATAAGTATTTTTAATTAATGAGTGCATTTTTATGTGCTATACAATCTGCTTCATTAACATGAGATATGTGTTTTAATGGTTTCCGTTGCAGAGTGAAAATGGAGAAGCAGAAATCATCTTTGGTGGTAGAATTATCTTACCCAGACTTGGTCATCAATGTAGGAGAAATAACTCTTGGTGAAGCTAACAGAAAAAAGTTGCAGAAAACTCAAAGAGAGAAAGAGAGGGAGAAGGTTACACAGGCTGCATGTGCTCTATTAAACTCAGGAGGAGGAGTGATTCGGATGGAAATGGCAAACAACGATAAGCATCTTGTGGAGATGGGACTGGATTTAGAAGAGTGTTTGAGAACACTTATTATGTCTAAAGATTTGCAGGCTTTCTTTGATACTAAGCAACAAGGGAGGTGTTATTATGTTTTTGTTAAATCTTGGAACAGTCACCCTTTCCCTGAAGACTGGTCCGTCAAACCCCGCATTTGCAGCCTGAGCTCTTCGTTATACTGTAGGTCTCTCACCTCTGTGGTTTGCATGGATTCAAGTGAGGCGTTCAATTTCCTGAAAACCAAGAAAAGAAATACAGAAACCTTGAAGGAAGAACCTTCTTGTAAAGTTCGCAGGGTTACACCTCAACGCCATAACTCGAATCCTGCCTACCTAATTTTTGAAAGAGACCAGCTTGAATATGGTGAAATCCTGCCTTTTCCTGAGTCTCAACATGTAGAGTTTAAACAATTCTCTACAAAACACATCCTAGAGTATGTAAAAAGCACAATTCCAGAGTACATCTCTGCATTTGCAAACACTGAGGAAGGCTATCTTTTTATTGGAGTGGATGATAAGACTAAGAAAGTTCTGGGATGTCCTAAAGAAAATGTTGACTGTAAGGCTTTGAAAATGAAAATAGAAGCTACAATAGACAAATTACCTCGTGTCCATTTTTGCCAATCCCAAAGCCAGATAACTTACGAGGTCAAAATCTTGGATGTGTTAGCCAACGGAGAGCTCTATAGCTACGCTTGTGTGATCCGAGTGCAGCCATTCTGCTGTGCAGTGTTCTCAGAAGCTCCCAAATCATGGAAGGTGAAGGACGAAAACGTCTGCAGCCTGACAACTGAGGAATGGGTAGACATGATGATGGACACAGATCCAGGTAAGAGGGGGAATGTACCTCCCTCCCTGTCCTTTCTACCTCTTTAGCACCTTCATATTAAATAAGGTTGCCTTTATTTCCTGTGACTTTGAAATTCTCACACCCGCGAAACTCCGTGTTTTTTGAATCTCCGAGTATCCTGCTTTCCATACCTGGTAAGATTTTTGTTGGGTAATTAGTAGCCCAAATCAGTATCCTATAATAGGCTATTTTTTCACATCAGAAGATGAAAAGAAAAATTGGGGGGAATGGTTACCTTGCAGTAGTCAATGGTTACCTTGCTCCAGAATCATTTATTAAATGTTCAGCAATGTGAACATTTAATAAACATTAAATGTGAGCAAGTTGTTAAACATAGTCATTATTAAAAATGAAGTTATAGAAACTGACAATTAAATTATATTAAAAACAAGTGTAATAAATACAAACTCACCACTTCCTAATAATTTACTACGTTTTAATATTATCTTTGCTTGTGAAGTTATTTACATCTATTTGTTATCTGTGGTGGAATCACTGTCAAAGGTCGTGCTACTATGCATTTCTTCCCAACTCTGTATTTATTGACATCACATTGGTAGCTTGAAATTGTCCACAGTAGGAATATTTACACCACAGAAATAAACTACATGTACAGATATGTTTACTCAAAGAATGTGCTACGTACCATAAAATAAGTACAAACAAAAGGCTATTTAGACATACAGAGTGAAGAATTATGTTGAAGGGGAAACACATTTAAACTTTCAAATCATGTCTCTTCAATAGTGGACTTTGGCAACCATCATATGCAATAAAGGCACTTGTCTATATAGGGTCAATGGGTCATTATCTTGCCATTATCTTTCAAGTCACACCACCTGGACTGTCACGTACTATACCCACTCAGAAGGCCTCTTTCAGTGGTGAAAAAACGAACTAACATGTCACACAATAACACAAGTTTTCTTTCTTTCTTAAGATCTTCTATGCTTGTCCGAAGAATTTGAATCTCAGCTGAGTCTGTCTAGCAGCCCTCCTCTTAGCAGACCGGTGTACTCCAAGAAAGGCCTGGAACATAAGAAGACTCTCCAGAGACTGTTATTTTCAGGTAGTAACTGTGGTTTGCCTACTTGACACCAGCCATTTTGTATGCTAGGATAAGGGGAGATAAATGGTTATGTTTGCTTTACAAAATCCTTAAAGTATGCTCTGCAAACCTATGTGTACAAGGTGGTAATACAAATATATCGGTGATAAGTAATTTAGACATGAATTCTCACTGATGCCCCTGGCTGAGGCAGTACCACACATAGAATCCAGGAATATTATTGCCCTAAAGACCATTTGGTCTTGCAGTTCTCAAATTGCACTGATCATCAGTATTTCTGGTTATTTAAAAAAGTACAGATACCTGGTTCCCTACTCCACACTTAATAAATTAGAATATTTGGGGATAGGACCTCATAATGAGCATTTTTATCAAGCTTATTCACATGATTCTGATGTTGATCCAGTTTGGAAATCTTTTATCTAGTTGAACTAGAGGCATACATTGCACCAGGAGCAAAAAATTGCCTAACTCTTGCCAGATTTTTCCAGAGGGGTGGCTGTTATGAATATAAATAAAAGAATAAATATTAATGTTTATAGCAAGATGTAACACAAAACAAAGAAAATAAAATGAAGATCAATTGTGAACACTTACGAACATGTTTCAGATTTAGGAGAAACAATCATGTTTAACAGCATGAAATAATGATACAGAACCAAGGACAGTGTCTGTTTTCTGCTTTCATCCCTCACTCCAAAGTTGTTAGGCCTTTTCTAGGAATCCATTGCTGTCCTCTTTCTATACTTCTAGAGATCCCTCTTGCTTAAGTCTATGCAGTAAATCAGTTGCTTATCTGGCACTAGAATTTGATCCATAAATGTCCTGGAAATGTGTAAATATCTATCAAAGACCATTAATAGATAATGATTGCCAAATTTAAGATTTTATTTTTTCCCTTACCTGAGGTCTTTGCATTCATTTGCACATCAAATTTATATTTTAAAAATTGTTCACAATAAACAGTATTAGATACAAGAGTAAGCATAAGCATTGATAATAATTTTCTAAACCCAGTAAGCTCCATTTTAGTGCAGCTTATTACCATGGAATAAATTATAAGGAAAAGGAAATACTGGACTTTATGCTCATAGAGCGACAATCTATTATTCTATAAATAATCAATTTTCCAGGGATTGTACCAAACATCTGAAGAATAGATACTTCCAACACTATTAAAATTGTTCCAGAGCCATAGAAAAAGAATTAAAATTATCAAGTTATTTTTTTAAGCAGGAGTAACAGTAATTACAAAACCTGACAGCACAATAAAGGGAAAAATTAGACTAATTTATGAATGAGGATGCAAAGTTAGAACTCCAGGGATGAAAAGAGAAATCAACATTAACAGAGTTATTGTTATAATTCAAGATGTCTGTATATCTATGCAAAAAATATGATTGTCTTCTGATACACTGAAAAGGCATTTGAAAAAACAATACAATTCTTGATTTAAAAAAATCAGTAAAATGGAGCCCATAGATATTTCTTTAATATAATATTTATATCTAATATCTATACCTATCATGTTAATTGAGAGGTATTAGAGGCATTCTATTAAATTCAGGAACAAAACAATCATATGCACTACTACAACTTTGGTGTAATATCACCAAATGAAATTAGCTAAGAGAAATTGAGGGGGGGTGAAAATTGAAGAAGGTAAGACTATATTTGGAAAGTTCAAGAGAATTGATGAAAAACTACTATAAACTATAAAAGAATTCTAAATGAATGTAATTAATTGCATTACATAGTATTATAAGAAGCATGTGAAAATTAATATGCAGAATTCGATATCCTAATGTAACAATGCCAGAAAATACCCCATTTTCAATAGCAACAAAAAGTTAAAATATCCAGGATAAACCAATCTGAGAAAAAAATTAAAACAATATTGAAGGACACAGATGAATACTTCAATCAAATGGAAACACATGTCATGTTCATGAAAAGAAGACGTCATAAACTTGTAGATTCTCTGTTATTTTATAAATGTAATGAGATATCAGTAAAAAACAAGAGATTAATCTAGACAATCTTATTCTAAAGTATCAGTGGAAAAGTAAATAAGCAAGAAGAGCCAGGAAATGAAAACCTGAAAAGAGCAAACAAGAAAAGTTATCCAGATATAAAAGCATTATAAAGCCTCTAATAAAAAGAGTTGTATGTGCATATAATTAGACCTAGGGTATAGAATAGAAAGTCTTGAAATAGATGCAAACACATATGAGGATTTAGTTTATGATGCACTTGACTTCTCAAGAAAGTAAAGTAGATGTTTCAATAAAGAGATTTTGGGTTAACTGGGTAGCAATTTATTTTTAAACAGATGGATTCACACTTCATGCCATATACCAACATAAACTCTATGGATCATGAAATTAAAACAAAATATTAAAGCCATACTTATTCTAGAAGAAAACATGGGCAAATGCTTTTATAACTTTGGCAAAAAGATTAGAACAATCAAAATTCAACATACCAAAGCCATGAAAGAAAGGATTTGTACATATGACTGCACACATTTTTTTTTTAAAGCATTGTGCATGGCAAAGCCACTAAGAACGGTCAAAGGACCATTGACCAACTGGGAAAAATATTTGCAACTTATATCATCACAAAGAGTCGATGTCTCTAATATGCAAACAGCTCCCAGAAGTTGATAAGGATGAAAAAAACAACTACTTAACAGAAAAATCAACAAAGTCATTTTAGGAAAAATAAAATTCAAATGGCTTCAAATGTTTAAAAAGATGCTTACCGTTAATCAAAATAAGAGACATGCAAATTAAAATGAGATATCATTTCTCTCTGCTGGAATGTAAAAAATAAAGAAATCTGACATCTTTTATATGCTACGTTGTAGGAACACAAGTCTTCACATACATTACTTGTTAGAGTGCATATTGGTACAGTTGGCAATATCTGTCAGAATTACAAATATGTTTGCCCTTTTATCCAGTAATGCCACTGCTGGGAATTTATTCTTCATATATACCTGCATACATACCAAATGTACGAGATTACCTATTGTACTATTATCATAACAGCAAAAGATTGGAGGAGAGAAATCTATGTGCCTATCAATAGGGACTGGTTAAATAAAATATGGCACATCTATAAAATGGCATGTTAGATAATTGAAAAAAAACGTAAAGAAGTTCTTATGTACTGATATGGAAAGATCACCAACATATAATATATTGTTAAATGTGAAAAAGTAAGTGTCGGGCTGGCCCGGTGGCTCACGCGGTTAGAGTCCGTGCTCCTAACTCCGAAGGCTGCCGGTTCGATCCCACATGGGCCAGTGGGCTCTCAATCACAAGGTTGGCAGTTCAATTCCTCGAGTCCCACAAGGGATGGTGGGCAGTGCCCCCTGAAACTAAGATGGAACACGGCACCTTGAGCTGAGCTGCCGCTGAGCTCCCGGATGGCTCAGTTGGTTGGAGCGCATCCTCTCAACCACAAGGTTGCCGGTTTGACTCCTGCAAGGTTTGGTAGGCTGCGCCCTCTGCAACTAGCAATGGCAACTGGACCTGGAGCTGAGCTGCACCCTCCACAACTAAGACTGAAAGGACAACAACTTGAAGCTGAACTAAGATTGAAAGGACAACTTGACTTGGAAAAAAAAAAAAGTCCTGGAAGTACACACTGTTCCCCAATAAAGTCCTGTTCTCCTTCCCCAGTAAAATCTTAAAAAAAAAAAAAAAGTGTCAAACAGTTTACTACCTATTATGTAAGAAAGGGGGGGATATTTGCATAAAGGAATTTTGGAGGAATAGGCAAGAAACTAAATAAGTATCTATGGTAGGGGAGTAGGATAGGGTTGGGGAGGCAGGAAATGGAGCAAATGGAAATAGGAGTGTTTTGCTATTTGGACTATGGGAATGTATTCCTAATTAAAATTAATTTTTTAAAAGCCAATTTTCATTTTCAGAGACTGCTACTATTATTATTAGGTTTGGAATCCTAACAGTGCTAAAGAAAAAGTTTGTTTTTTGTTTTACAATAAGATTCCAGACATTAAGAATAGAGATGTCCTCAGGACATTGATTAGCATTGATGGATAATAATTTGCCTTCCGGTTAACCACTATACTCGTAAATATTTATCTTGCAAGAAATGTAATAACTGAAATAGAAATTTTGTCTATCACTAGAGTTATTGATACTAAAGAAAGTTTGGGCCTGAGTAGTAGGTCAGAATCAAGCAGCCCCCAAAGACTTTTGTCCTGGTGTTCTAAACCATTAGGAGCCCTCACCTGATTGCCTATAGTTTGAAAACAACTACTTTGGACATTTCAGTGCTTTGTTTCTTAAGATTTCCCTGGGTCCACAGTGGGATTAGTGTTGAGAATGGATACAAAATTCTATGGGAGCTCAGAGGAGAGAAGGACAGACATGGGAGTTCTGGAAAAGATGAGAGGAGTTTATCAGGTGACAAAAGTGGAGGAGGGTATTAGAGTCTCAGAGCACACCTCTGCAAAGGCACAGAGGCCCCAAGTCTCATGGGGAGTGTGATGCATGTAGAGTGGTGGCATATATTGAACACCCATTCGAGTCCCTGTGATTTACTAAGTGTCATGTAGAATATCAAAGAAATGAAAGGGACACTTCTTACCTTCACATAATTTCCTTAGGAAGCATGTCCCATTACATAATTAAAGAAAAATAAGACCTATTCATCGATGACGTAAAACACGGCTGCAATGAGATACGTTAGTGATTTTCTGCAATTATCAGGAGAGGTGGTCTGTATGACCTGCACGGCAGTGTGGTAGAATGAAAACAACAGAGGGTCTGGTGTCTGAGGCTTGGGTTTGGACTCTGGCTCTGCCATTTCCTATGTGTGACCATGGGCAACTCACTTGACCTCTTTGAGTTTCCATTTTCTCATATGAAAAAGAATAATAAGTATATCTGCCTTGTACAATTGTGAGGCCCGCAGATGTGTGTAAGCTCCCTAGTACAATCAACAAATGATGTAGTTTTCGTGTTATACTTCCTTTGGTTTCTAAAGTTCCATTTTAAACATGTTCTTATATTATTCTATTTAGTCCATTCTTAGAGGTGTGTTTCTCCTCTAAGAGGAGATGCCGCCTTTTAACATCTTTAAAATATGGATATGTCCCATAATGGATGCCATCTCCCACGTGCTCCCATCCAGGTTGCAGGCATAACATAGTTGCACGAAC
Organism: Rhinolophus hipposideros; assembly: GCF_964194185.1. Lineage (NCBI taxonomy): Eukaryota > Metazoa > Chordata > Mammalia > Chiroptera > Rhinolophidae > Rhinolophus > Rhinolophus hipposideros. The sequence goes on along the minus strand of NC_138066.1, from coordinate 21,623,539 downwards.
ACCTAGTACAAGGGAGAAAGCAAAAGTAACAATGAACAATAAACAATTACCAATGAGATGGGCAATTTCACTTAAAATTACCTCCCCAAATCTCGTGATCTGACACTTCCACAACAGGATGAAAACAGTCTCTTCATGTTTTTAATCCTCATGTGGAACAAATGACCATTGAAATAAGTTTAAAACCCTACAGTGTGAATCTAGTCTTATGTCACATAGTTGTGCCTTGCTCCCTTGTGACAAAGGGAAGGCTCTCGTGACGGATGCAGTCTCACACTGATTTGTAAGTGATGCCAGAATTCTGCTTCAGGAGAGTTAACTCAGGGCCTAACTTCAGGGTCTCCCAGTCCAGGACCACAGGGGCTCTCTGCTAATAAAAGGTTTAATGAGCACCTTCTTCCGGGAACGGCTCCTTCTACCTCCATCAATGGGGACTATTCAGAGAAATTTTGAGATTCAGATACTTTAGAGTAGGAAGGGGAACAGAACTAACATTTCGTAAGCAACTACAATGAGCCAGACAATTTTTGCTATTTCATTTATTCCTCACCATAGGAAATGTGCTATTTTTTTTCTTCTTTAAATTAAAGTTTATTGGGGCGATGATTGTTAGTAAAGTTACATAGATTTCAGGTGTACAATTCTGTAATACATCATCTATATCTCACATTTTGTGTTCACCACCCAAAGTCAGTTCTCTGTCCATCACCATATATTAGACTTCGGAAATGTGCTATTTTTAATGTGGTTTTTTTGTTTTTGTTTGTTTTATAGTTGAGGGAATAGTCTTAGAGAAACGAAGGAATTTTCCAAGGTCATAAACATAGTAAACACATAGGTTTAGATCAGGGGTGTCCAAATTTTTTTCAAAGTTTTTACCAAGGGCCATATGCAGTAAAATACACAGCCGGGCCACTCACTCGAGGTGAAGTACGTATTGCCTCACCTGGTTTATTTAAGTAAACTATATTTTTGGAATTTGCTGCGGGCCAATTAAAAATGGATTGCGGGCCGCAGTTTGGACACCCCTGGTTTAGATGAAGCGTGCCCAATTTTCAAGGCTTCTTTTTCTTTATTATAAAATATTTACAAAAGAATATATACTAAAATCCATACTTTATCATGATTAATTATAATTAAGTTTAATAAATCATGTTATGAATTATAATTAATCATAAAACAAATATGTTGACCACAAATTTATAATTCTTTCCATGTCTAGTGACACGAGGAGATTTGCGGTATACTCCCAAACCCCTCTGGGAGAAGCTGTCCTCAGAGCATGAAGGTCTGGAGGAATTAATAAATAAGCAAATGCAGCCGTTCTCCCACGGCATTTTGATCCTTTCTAGAAGCTGGGCTGTGGACCTGAATTTGCAAGAGAAGCAGGGAGTCATCTGTGATGCTCTGCTGTTAACAGAGGACAAACCCCCCATTTTCTACACCATCCTCAGGGAACAAGACGCAGATGGGCAGAGTTACTGTGCCCGTACTGCCTTTACTTTGAAGCAGAAGCTGGTGAACATGGGGGGCTACACCGGAAAGTTGTGTGTCATGACCAAGGTCCTCCATCTGAGTCCTGAGAGCAATGCAGAGTCCTTTGAAGGTTCAGGCTCTCTGACTGATTACCCTAAGTCCTATAACCTCGCAAACGCCCAGCAGATGGAAGACTTGCTACAGTCCCTCGTGATTGTCTTGCTCAGCTTCAGGTCTTTCCTGAGTGACCAGCTTGGCTGTGAGATTCTAAATCTTCTCACAGTCCAACAGTATGAGATCTTCTCAAAAAACATCCGCAAAAACAGAGAACTGTTTGTCCATGGCTTACCTGGCTCAGGGAAGACAATCATGGCCATGAAGATCATGGAGAAAATCAAGAATGTGTTTGGCTGTGAAGAAAATGAAATTCTCTATGTTTGTGAGAACCAGCCTCTGAGGAACTTTATCGGGTAAGCAGTTGGATTTTATTGTCACTACATTAGGTTCAATCTGAGAATTCCATACTCCAGTGCACCCAAATTAGCTTGCTCCTTAAGAGTTTGGTGGTAAAATGGTCTGTAACAACAGTCCTATGTTCATATGAGTATGCTGGAGTAATATTCCTTCTTTATTTACTTGGAGAAAACCTAAGTATGTCATTTTAATTTTTACAGTAATAAAGATATCTGCTGTGCAGTGACCCGGAAAACCTTCATGAGTTTTGACTTCGAAAAGATTCAACACATTATCATCGATGAAGCTCAGAATTTTCGCAGTGAAGATGGGGACTGGTATAAGAAGGCCAAAATCATCACTCAGAGAAGAAAGGATTCTCCAGGAATTCTCTGGGTCTTTCTGGACTACTTTCAGACCAGTCACATGGATGACAGTGGCCTCCCCCCTCTCTCAGACCAGAATTCAAGAGAAGAGCTCACCAGAGTGGTCCGCAATGCAGATCGAATAGCTGACTACCTACAACGTATAATGCAGAAGATCAGAGCAAAGCTACCACGTAACATTCCCCGTCAATCCCTGGAGATACTGCGTGAGGCTGAGTGGGTTCAGGGTGTTCCAGGCTTCTGCACTATTAGGAAGTGCTTGAACTTGCAAGAGATAGTGACCTATGTAGCAGAGAAGTGCCAGGGGTTCTTGAGGAATGGTTATTCCCCTGATGATATTGTTGTGCTTTGTAGCACAATGGAGGAAGTGGAGAAATATAAAGGTTACTTTTTAGAACAAATGAGGAAGAGAACAATGTCTCAGAACAATGATACCTCCACTTTGGCCAATAACATCATGTGGGAGAGTATTCGTAGATTTTCAGGCCTGGAAAGAAACATCGTGTTTGGGATCAATCCAAGCGCAGCTGCGTCAGCTATTTTCTACAATCTTCTGCTCTGTCTGGCTTCCAGGGCTAGGAAGCATCTGTATATTGTCACGTTTCTTGACTGGGAGATCCCAACCTAAGAAGAGTTGATAGAGATAAAATAGTCCCTCTATCCCTTCAGTTTCAGAAAAAGAATGACTACTCTGCATCATAAAAGCATTATTTCTAACAATGGACGCTTGCAAGATAACTGGCTTCAGAGTTGTTGCTATATTCTGTGAAAGGAACACCTGAAAAGTCTAATTCTTCATGTTCTCAACAGAGGTGTCACAGTGCTTTCAAAAGACTCCCCAGTTGTGTGTCTGCATTTGCAAACACTGAAAGAGGGTATGTATTTTGGAGGGTGCATGATGAGACCCATGAAAACATGGGATGTTGGGGTGGCTGGATGGCTCGGTTGGTTGGAGTTTGGGCTCTGGGCAGCAGGGTTGCCGGTTCGGTTCCTGCATGGGCCGCAGAGCTGCGCCCTCCACAACTAGACTGAAGGACAACTTGGAGCTGATGAGCCCTGGGGAAACACAGTGTTCCCCAATATTCCCCAATAAAATTTTGAAGGAAAAAAAAACACATGGGATTTGAAAAAGAGAAAATAGATCTTACCACCTTGAGGGCCTCTATTGATGACTGCATTAAGAAGTTACCTGTCCATCATTTCTATATGTAAAAGTGTAACAAAAATATACCATCAAATTCCTTGAAGGACACAATCAGGGGGCCTTCCATGGATATGTCTGTGGCCAAAGTGGAACAGTTCTGCTGTGCAGTGTTTGTCAAAGAGCCTGGTGCCTGGCAGGTGAAGAACAACTGTGTGAGACAGCTGGACACAAAGGAATGGGCAGCTTGGATGATGGAAGCTGACCCAGGTCAGGGAGCAGAATCCACAATGACTATAATATTGCTGGGGGTTGGGAAGGAGGAAAGGAAGGTATTATTTTAGAATATGGGGAGAGGTACTGAGCTGCAGATGTCTGATTTGTTAATTCCTATCGGTGCTGTTGGTGGCACTGCCCTCCTTTCCTTCTTCCCATCTTAAATATCCTGCATTCAGCAGATGCCCGGGCTAGCCAACCCACTAGAGCAGGGGTGTCAAAACTGTGGCCTGCGGGCCAACTGTGGTCCGCAATCCATTGTTAATTGGCCTGCAGCAAATTCCAAAAATATATTTAGTTTACTTAAATAAACCAGGTGAGGCAATATGTACTTCACCTTGAGTGAGTGGCCCGGTTGTTTGTGTATTTTCCCGCTTATGGCCCTTGGTAAAAAACGTTGAAAAAAGTTTCGACACCTCTGCACTAGAGGGTGGTGCAGGGGGCTTTTTGACCTGGTCATTTCTATTTTCACATCCTTTCTTGTGTTCATAGTGAAGTCTCTTCTTTTTCCATTCTGATTATAAACTCACATTTAATTATTCAGGAAATTCACGTGTGGTGGCAGAGACGCAGACAGGCAATAGGAAAGATTTATATTGGGGGGGGGGGGAAAGGAAGGCCCAGGTATGATCTATTTTTGAGGTTGTTCTAGGGAAGCTGGAAGTGGGCTTACTGGAAGAAGGGCATCTTATGTCACTGGTTAGGGGAGCCCAGTTGCCTTTTTTGGTTGGCGCTGAGTTGGAAGAGGGGGCAAAATTTAGGGAAGCAGGCAGTTATGGACCATGTCCTGACCACTTCTGGTTAATCGCTGCAGGGGTGGTGGGTCAGAGTTCTGTTTTCACACATGCTCTGGCTAGTGTTCCTTTGTATATTCAGTCTCAACCTCAAAACTTCCAGAGGAAAACAAAGGAGATAATATTTTTACCTTGGGTTCAGCAAACGTATTTTAGAGATGATACTAAATGCACAATATATAAAAGAAAAAAATAATATATTGGACATTAAGAAAGTCTTCTTACTGAAACACTGTTAAGAGAATGAAAATGCAAGCCCCTGACTGGACAAAATATTTGCAAATGATATACCTGATAAAGAACTTGTATCTATCTAATTTCCGTATGGAACTCTAGAAAGGCAATAAAAACAACCAACCCGATTTAAAAATGGATAAAAGATTTGAACAGATACTTCACCAAAGAAGGTATACAGATAGCAAATAAGTATTTGAAATGATGTTCAACATCATTGGTCATTAGAGAAACGCCAAATTAAAACTTCAATGAGGTAACACTACATACCTATTAAAATGGCTGAAAGAATTCACCATACATAGTGTCGCTGAGGATGTGAAGGAAAGGAACTCGCACGCACTCCTGGTAGTAACATAACATACAACCACGTTGGGGAAGAGTTTGGTAGTTTCATACACTTACCATATGACCCAGACATTCCACTTCTAAGAATTGACCCAAGAGAAATGAAAACACATGTCCATACAGAGAGTTGTACAAGAATGTTCATTACACTTTTATTTGTAAAAGCCATAAACTACTAACAACCCAAATACCCATCCACAGAAACAGATTTTGATTATCCATACAATGGGATCGTACTCAGCAAAAAAAAAATAATAATAATAAGAGAACTGACTGGGTGGTGAACACACAATGTTATATATAGATGATGTATTACAGAATTGTACACCTGCAATGTCACTTTACTAATTACACCTGAAATGTCACTTTACCAACTGTACACCTGAAATGTCACTTTACTAACTATATACCTGAAATGTAACTGTACTAACACTTGTCACCCCAATAAACTTAAAAAAAAAAGAAAATTGTACCCACAACATGAATGAATCTCAAAATAATTATTCTGAGTGAATGAAATTATACCAAAAAAAAAGAGTATATACTATATGATTCCATTAGTGTAAAATTCTAGAAAATGCAAACTATTGTGACCAACACCCAATCATTCATTCTTTGGGGATGGGAGCAAAGAATGGAGGCGTGAGAGGGAGGGATTACAAGAGGGCTTTGGGGGGTGATATACACGAGCATATGTTCCCTATCTTGATTGCAGTGGTGGTTTCACGTCAAAGTATATCAAATTGTATACTTTAAGTATATGCAGTTTATTGTCTGTCATAAACACTCCATAAAGCTATTAAAAACTACACAGATGAATGATTGTGAAAAAATAAATAAAAAATCTTTTATTATAATGAGCTCAATATCCTGCTAGGAATGTAAATTTATGTGCCTGTTATTATTGAGTTTTTTCCATAGAAACTAAATCTATGATAGAATTAGTGTTATAAAGACCCAAATTCTGCATACTCCAGATGGAGACCTTGGTGTGCCCCCACATTCATTTGATAATAACCACCACCCCACCCTGCCTTTTCCCTTGCATAGTGGAAATTTACACTTCTCAGGCCTGCCAAGTCCCCTCTCAGTGGAAATTAGTGCTTGGTGTGGAAAAAAGCAGGCCCTCCTAACTGCCAGTGAAAATGCCATCAGTAAAATAAGAGAAAATGCTCTCTTTCTTACAGGTGCATAAAAACAGAAAGAATTCCATTTCATAAAGTTGCCCTTGTAGATTGTTTTTTCTAGCAAAGGACTCCTCAAGACACCTGGTCTTCAAAGACTGTTGCTCGGGTCTAGGAAGTGTCTATTAACCTTGACAGATACTATTAGATGAATGTGCTAAGTTCCGTGTCAGGATATCATGGTGGGTGAATTCAGAGTCTATATGTAAATGAATATCAGCACATTTACAATCATACACTTGTCTAATACAGACCTCCTTCCTGGAAAGTTGTATTTGTGACCATCTTGTGTACTAGAAGAGGCTTCAAGATTATTTAGAAACAATCCCATTTGAGACATCAAGCCTTCAAAGCTCAAAAGTTTTCCCCTGTGTATTGGAACCTTTAAACACATTCTCTGTTAGTTTATGGCCAAAGTAGCTATATTCAAATTGGAAACGCTCTTCCATGCATAAAAAGGTCTTGAATTTTTGTCAGAAGAACCTCGGTGGGTTCTATCACCATCTCTTATCCTTTTAGGCTTAAAGGAAAAATAATAATTTGGTAATAGGTGAAATTTATTTCCCTAAAAATAGAATGACAGATTTTGTTCCATCACAGTATAAACCAAGAAGTTTGGGGAAACAAATGCAGTGAGACTTTCAAAGTATGAACAAAACCAAACATCATTTAACAAAAAATTGAGAACTCAGATGAACCAACGGAGAAGGGAAAGAAATTAGAAAATTTGCCAAAGTATTTTTAGGAGCATTGTTTGTTTGGTTTGTTTGTTTGTTTTTGGGAACAGGACTTTATTGGGGAACAGTGTATTTTTCCAGGATTTTTTCCAAGTTGTTGTCCTTTCAGTCTTAGTTGTGGAGGGCACAGCTCAGCTCCAAGTCCAGTTGCCAATGCTAGTTGCAGGGGGCACAGCCCACCATCCCTTGCTGGAGTTGAACCGGCAACCTTGTGGTTGAGAGCCCACTGGCCCATGTGGGAATCGAACCAACAGCCTTCGGAGTTAGGAGCACAGAGCTCCAACCGCCTGAGCCACTGGGCCGGCCCCAGAAGTTTTTTTAACTCTTCAAAATATACAATTTCTAGAGTTCCAAGATGGTGATTTGTCACTAACTCCTGGCTCCTCCCACCAAGAACTACCCTGGAGGAAGTATAAAGAGAAACATGGATACTAGATTAGAACAGAAAGTCTGCAGGCAACCCTGGGAGAAGGCTATTTTGAATCTAAGAGGGGGAGGGGGCAAGAGAGAGGGAGAGAGAATATGAAAATAGAGGTAGCTACAGCCTGAGGCAGAGGAGTCTAAAATAATTGTGGAAGATAATTAAGGAGGCAAAAAGATTGATGCTAGATACATAGATAGATAAGATAGATAGATGACAGAGTTGTACTCTGCCTCTTCTAGCCTACCTCAGACACAAGTGCTGATGGCTATAGTGCAGAAGTCCACAGACGTAAAATCGGGGCAGCTAAGATGATGAGTTAGGGATTGTCTAGCTTCAGTCATTTATTACCGTACCCTCCTTCCAACAAACACTCACAACCAATGATTTACCTTATAGAAAGTGCCTCCCCTAAACTGATTACTTTTGGGGTGTTGAAGGTAAAGCCCTCACCTGAAGAGTTACTTTCCTTAGGAGAGTGATATTAAACTGAAGTGTCTAAACATGATTTTCCACACTAGCACTCATTTCCTCCACTCCCTTTGAGTCCATCTGGCTGACATCAACTAGGGTCTGGCTTTTGGCACTGCCCCACCACAGAGTATCTGGTCCCTGCAGGGAATCTGAGCTCACACACCAAAATAACAGCACATCCTTGTACCAAAATCAACAAAATGGGTTAGACGTCATTGGAAGCAGACTTAGAATAGTTGGACCAAGCATTTAAAATAAATGTAATAAATATGCTGACAGAGAAGAGAAGATATTAGAAATATGAAATGGGAATGAAAATAATAAGAACTAAATAGAGCCATTAAGTATGAAAAATATAAAAAAAATATAACAGATGAAATAAAGCACCCAGGAGATGAAATAAAGCATAGAATAAAGGTAACATTGATTCCTGGGTTAGATTATGAGATTGAGGACCTCCCAGAAATAAGTAGGAAAGGATAAAAATTGAAAATATAAAGGAAAGTTAAGGGATATATGTAGAGAACAAATACAGAAGAATCATTCAAATAATGAGTTCCAGATGGGAAAAAAAAATTTTTTTAAAGAAAAAGCAAGCCACTCCCACATAGGCCTACTTTTCCTTTTCTAAAAAAAAAAAGCAGGATATTAGTGGAAAATTCCAATAATGTATGTCATTTAATTAATAATAGTGTCCAATATTAATGTCCTAGTCTTAATCACTGTACTATGGTTTTATAAGATACTCATGTTAGGGGACACAGAGTGAGGGATACAAAGAGCTTTGTACTATTTTGACAACTCTGTCTAAACTCTTCTCTGTATAAAGTAAAAAATGTTTAAAAAATTCAGTTACAGACATTTTCTAGTTTTTAAGTTTTCTCTCATGGTAAACTTACACTGTTAATATTCCAGTTTTTGAAAATACTGGAAAACTAGAGAAAAAAGGGGCGGGGAGACACAGACTTACCACCCAAAGACTGTTAGCATTGTGATGTAATCCATCTGGTCTTTTTTTCTACAAAAATGTTTTTTTTTTGCAGATTGACAATTTAATAGTAGTAGATTTCAAAAATATTTCTTTTTACTACTTATAGAAGAGAAGACTCTAAGATATCACAGCAAAGATATCTCTGCGTCTTTACCGCACATTGTCCTAAAGTGAGAATGAGAAATAAAATATCAATAATGCAGACCTCAGTATTTGTGAAAAAAGAGCTAAGGGCTAAAGGCTGGAAAATCATCCCCCAAAGGAAAGCAACTCTAAGGGCTAAAGGAGGAAAATCAATGGCTACCGTACTTGTTTGGAACAACCAGACTGAAGAGCAGAGGTGGACTTTAGGAGTTTCCTTATCCTGGGATTGACAGCAAGAATTGGCAAAGGAGACACCATTTTAGCAATCACTCCTCAGGGCTGAAAAACATCTGTGAATAACAAACAGCTCTACTGCTGCCAATATCTAGCCTCTGAAAAGACGGAAGCTACATCAATTCTCGTAACAGTTATATTCTAAAATCTGTGTCATATTTACTGTAAATCAGGGAAACTTTCATGCCCCAAGCATTGCCCTGGCCCTATTCCCACACTATACTCCTGCAAACAGCTCGATCCAGGATACAAGGATCAAACCCTGGGGAAAAGAAAAAAAAATGCTGGATGCAAGGGCAGGGAGAGCCCAGGATGACAGCTGAGGAGTGGGCCTAGAGACCCCCAAGTCTGGATCCAAGGGCGGAGAGCTCAGGGGAATATATCCCGAGGACACAAAATGGTTAATTGATGGTATACTTAATGTGTTTGATTAACAGTGAGTGTCTTTGTAGGAGGCAGAGGATTTGGAGATGAATTAGTATTTGATACATCAGAAACAAAACAAACAAAAAGTCAGATTAGTATAAATCCTGAGCAAAGTAGAAAATTATACAGGAAATGAAATGCACTCAGAGTACATCACCTAGCAGAGCTAGGTGTCATGCCAAGATAAACACTGAATATTGTTCTAACCCATATGACCACATTAGCAGGAGGTGGGGAGGGGAAGATAGCAAGGGAGTGTACTTGAACTATATCTCCTAGGAGTAAGTAGATAATACCTGTTTAAAACCAAAAGTGCACTATTAGGAAACAGGTATATACCAAAAGAGATACCAAGTCGTTGCTTCTGGGGCGCAGGAAGAGGAGGGGGCCAGGAGACTGCTGATTATATACTATGCCTTATAGAACTATTTTACTTCCAATACTGTGTACATAAACAACTCTGATTTTCAAAATCTATAAGAATTCTTATTATAATTATCGGGAAAGTAGTCGGCAATGTGTGTGTCTCCTAGTACCATGTTCCCTCCCCCCCCATATAATTAGGTGTCTGATACAATCTGTGTTTCATAGTCCCATATTCTTGGCACACCTGTATTTATAAAACACCGCACACTCTGCAGTCCACGTAATAATAATCCCAACTTGACTTTCTCCTTGCATCTTCTAAGCTTTTTGGGTCTGGCATTTTTCTCCAAAGCAATTAGTGAAACTGCAGTGCTTGGCTCGAAAGAAGGAAAGGGAAAAAAAAAAAACCCTTAGTAAGATAAGCGGATAATGTCCCTCTGTCCCTTTCCAAAGGCTATTTCTGACAAAGGAGAATTGTATAAACACCTGAAGTTCAGAATCTGTTATCCTGATGGATTGTTTAACTAAATGATGTGCCGCTCTGATAACATTTAAATTGACACCTTTTTCCTAGAAGGAAATTTGTTTTTTCAAACCAGAAGGAAAAAGCTCTTCCCTGTTCTCCCACAGGCATGGAGATAATAAAACCTATGCTCCTGCTCAATTTCCTCAGAGTTTGGGAGTTTGTGTTTCATTTCGACGAACATTTCTTAGTGAGGAACTGCCGCCTCTCTTGGGGGCTGACTTTCCCTACTGGCGTGGCACCTGGGATTATTATTACTCCATTCCCAAGAAACCTTCCAGTATGAGTTCCCCATTGCCAGCAGGCACACGCTCTCCACTGCCACCTGCAGGTGGCACCAGCTCTGCCAGTGGCAGCTGCTCCTCCATTCTTTCCTATGACCTCTGTTATCCCCCTATTTTTTAAATGTTAGAAGATTATTTACAAAGTTTCTTTGTTGTACAGAAAGCAAAAATGGTGTTACAACCTCAGTGTAACTGGTAGCCATGGATAATTACGACTCATTCACCAATCACAAGTATCCATACTACAGCAAGAAGCTTACATGAAAACCTGACAGCAAAATTTGGTGGGGTGAAGTCCCCAAACTCGGTGGAAGGCAGAATGTCACCGGAACTATGCCCTTTGGGTGATGAGTGGGTGGCCTGTGGTCTGTATCACAGCCCCGGCGCCTACTTTTTTTTTTTTTTTTTAACAGCTACCAACTCCGTAAGAGCAGTCCAATTGGTCCTGAACAAGGCCTAGGGCTCTCCCTTCTCAGACCCCAGGGACGTTCTCAGTCCACCTTTCAGCACACCCTGCCCTAGAGGATTCCTTTCTAGCTCACACACCCATCACAGAGAGGAAATCTCTTTTCACACAGGCCTCAGCGCCTGAGACTGATACCCCACAGGAGTCGGCTTAATATTTGTGATGGGATACACTGTGCGCTTTGGGCTAGACCCAGACCTGCCCACCCCATCCAAAGGCTGTTAACTCTATGAAGACTTCCAAGACAGCTGGCTCACAGACCTCATCAAGAACACGAACCTTTAAAAAAAAAAATCTCAGGGACCCGCCCGGTGGCTCAAGTGGTTAGAGCTCCATGCTCCTAACTCCGAAGGCTGCTGGTTCGATTCCCACATGGGCCAGTGGGCTCTCAACCACAAGGTTGCCAGTTCAACTCCTCTGAGTCCTGCAAGGGATGGTGGGCTGCGCCCCCTTCCACTAGCAATGGCAACTGGACCTGGAGCTGAGCTGCGCCCTCCACAACTAAGACTGAAAGGACAACAACTTGACTTGGAAAAAAGTCCTGGAAGTACACACTGTTCCCCAATAAAGTCCTGTTCCCCTTCCCCAATAAAATCTTTAAAAAATAATAATAATCTCAGGAAACTGTTCGTACCAGAGACCCAAAACTCGTCTACCTCGCTTGGATCCCAGAACCTTGGCTCATAGTGTGACCGTTTCCTCTGAAATGTTTCATCTTTTATGAAAGATTTTATGAACCAGGAGGAAATCTGTTACCTTGGTATTTCGATGGATTAGGTTTTGGACTTCAATAGGAAGAGAGAAACAGCCCACAGATCTCAGAATCCCAAAGATTCTGCCCGGGTGTCATATTGGCCGAACTGCATAGAAAAGGGAGGTGACAGATGTATCCTCCACCCTATGGCATTTGGTATTTTACTGGATTGGGAGTTTTCCTGAGCTCACCTCCTATAGGTTAGTGACGTCAGCACCATGGCGGCGTAAGCAAACCTCAGGTTGGTCTCCTTGAAGCCACGAGTTGGACAGCTATAGCTCATGAAAGGACTCCCCGCTGAACACACAAACAGGCCCGAGAGCTCCGAGCTCCGAGACATCCGGAGGTAGGCAGATCTGAGCGCACAAGGGCGAGGGAAGGGCAGAGACGGGAGCTACCGCCAGTCGGACACTGGTGGCACTTACTCGGGACCCAGCCCGCCGACCGCGGCCACGAGTCGGGGTGAAATCCCCCACTGTGCTGACCGTGGGGTGGAGGGAGGAGTCCGCCCTGAGTGGCCGGTACACACTGAGGCTGAACCCAGGATCAGAGACAGGGGAGCGGGGCAGAGCGCGGCGGGAACCGACCGCCGCTGTCACCGAGCAGACAGAGCCGCAGGCGGGCGTGGCAGCCCCACCCCGCCCCCTCCGGGGGCCCCTCCGCGCGGCGTCGCAGGCCGCTTTCCGCGGACCGCAAGGGGGCAGAAGCCACATTCCAGCCTGCGTGGTCTGTGCTCACTGCGGTTAAACCCGCCGAAAGGAATTAAGCCATAGACCCTAAAGCCGGTCTCCTCCCTGCCCACCCTTCTCTATCCATCCCGATAGAGCCTGATCCAGGCAGCTCCCGCGGCGCAGAAAGCGCGGCCGGCTGGTGGCTTCTGGTTACAGCAAAGCGGCCCGGGAACACGGAGGGCAGGAGACCCATCACCTGCCTCAACCCACCAGGGAACAGTACCCCGAGACCAAGGGGAGGACGCCCACCTCCTCGGGGAATACAGGCACTTCCCACCGCAGAGGGAACAGCGCCCCACAGAGATCCCCGAAGTACCCGCATTGCAGGTAAGAACACAAAATATTGCGCAATAGCATCACCTACAGGAAAACCAAGGAAAGACTTCTACGTGCCAACCTGCTACACAAAAGAAGCACACTCAAAAAAAAAAAGAAAGAAAATTCCATTCCCTCAAATAACCCATCAAATATCATGAATAACCAAGGTAACAAGGAAGTACCGGAAGAAGATGAAAAATCTCCAGAAAGTAAACTTAAAGACATCGAAGACCGTGATTTAAATGACAGAGAATTCAAGATCGCTGTTCTGAAAAAACTCAAGGAGATGCAAGAATACTCAGACAGGCAATTCAATGACCTCAAGAACAGAATCATCAAACAATATGAGTACCTTTTCAAAGAGATCGAAACTATAAAAAAGAACCAAATAGAAATTCTGGAGCTGAATAACTTGATAAAAGAGATGAAGGATGAACCAGAAAGTTTAGGAAACAGAGCAGAGCGGATGGAGGAAAAAACGAGTGATATTGGTGATAGAAATTTAGAAATGACTCAGGTAGAAGAGGAGAGAAAATTGAGAGTAAAACAAAGAGGAAGAACTCCACAAGAACTATCTGACTCCACTGGAAAGAACACTGTAAGAATAATAAGTATAAGATCCCACCCCAGAGTCCGGTTTAAGTTCGTCATCCACCTGTAGCGCAGCAGGTACCCCTGCAGCTCCTGTTCCGGCCTCAGCCTGCTGCTCTCAGAACCTGGGGAGGAGACACGTCCAGGAGCTCTAGAGACCTGCGCCTGACTGGGTCCTTGGACCTGTGGGTGCAAAGAGCCTTTGGCAGGTCCCACCAGGCTGCCTCAGCTTTGCCTTAATCACTCCCAACCCCCTCCTCCCTTCTCCGTTCTCTGTGCTTCCGCGTGCACACAGGTGGTGACATCTGGCCTCGCTCCCTCCCCACTGGCCCTTACCCGCCAGGAGTTGCCCAGCCTTTTAGGACATCCTACTCATCTTTTGGGGTGGGAGGAATCTCTGCAGAGCCTGGAACCAGGATTAGGCCACGCCCTGTGGGAGGAGCTCACGGGGCAGCGCTGATCCTGAGTGGGGTATCTGGAGTGGACTAGATCCCTAGGAGGCGGGGAGATGCGAGGCTTCGAGGACCTGCACAAAGGAGCTGGAATAACCACCTAACCGGCTTAAGTGCCCACCAATCTGGCGTCTCCTGCATATTCCCGCTGCGTCCGCTCCTTGTATCCAGCTGCGGGAGGCCACCCGCCCAAGGGGCCACCGAGGTGCGGGCTCCAAGCAACGAGAGCACCTATTCCATGCATGCCTGGAAAGACGACAGTTGTGGCTATTGCAGGTAGACCCACAGGCTTCCTCCATCCCCGTGCCCTCCCACCTCCGGCTCTTATGCGCCCCTGTAGACCCCCTGAGTCCTGTGAATAGTAAGTAGCACTGTGGGGGAGCCTGTAGAATCCAATCCGACTTCAACTGCCGCTCTGATGGGTCCGGCTACTCTGACCTTGGAACCTCCGGTGACCAGATGGTTCTCCATTTCACTACTACCAGCTCTCCTGCCCAGAACCCTTTAGTTTCCTAAACACGCTGAGGCCAGGTGGCCACCATTCCTTGGATGAATTTGCAAATGTAAACTACTTTCATGCCAATCCCCCCAACTCTCAAGTGACCTGTTGAAGTACAGATCCAGGAATAAGGGGAGCTCATCCTGCTATCATATTGCGTACAACCTAAGTAACAGGGAATATCAAACATTAAAGGAAGGGAGCTAATTAATATTGGCTATTCATATACTAAGAACCAGGTGCTTTAGATACATTATTTGATGTAATCCTCACATTCTAAGAGAAAGACGTTATTCACTTGTTAAATTAAGTCTTTAAAAACAGCATTATACAGAAAAGTGCACAAATAATAAGCTTGATGAAAGTGAACACACCCAGACCAAAAATTAGTTCTTTGTACCCTTCCCCATCACTATCTACTACCCGCTTCCTATAAGTAAATAGTATCCTGACGGTTAGTATCACAAACTTAGTTTTGTCTGGTTTTGTCTGGATTCCTATGTAAATGGAATCATTCACAATACGGCATATTCTATTAGGTTCAGCTTCCTTCATTGAATATTGTTTGTAAGTTACCTCCATATTGTATGTAGCCATCATCTGTTCACTTGCATTGGCCTATCAATACCGGCATATTTATTTTCTATGGACATTGGGGTTATTTCCACTTAGGGCTATGATGAAAAATGTTCTCTCATTGTTGTATATGTTTTTTGTTGCACATAAGTACATATTTCTGTTGGCTATGTATCTAGGAGTTGCTGGCCATGCATAGGTTCAATTTTAGTAGATACTGTCAAACACTTTTAGGGGATACCGCCAAATACATTTCCCTAAATGGCTATAGCAGTTTACATTCCCATCTGCAATGTATGAGTTTCAGTCATTCCACATGCCCACCAATACTTGGTTTTTGTCAGTGTTTTTAACATTAGCCATTCTGAAGAGTCTACTGCGGCTTCTCATAATTTTATTTTCCATTTTCCTGATGACTAGTAAGATTGAGCACCTTTTACATACTTATTGGCCTCTTATGAGGCCAATACCTGTTCAAGTAGTTTGCTCCAACTTTATTCTTCAAGACAGTTGTTACTATTCTTGACTCTGTATTTTCATATACATTTCAGAAACAACTTCAGCCTCTGACCCCCCCAAAATCTCAAAAGTTCATGAAATCTATGTCAATTTGGGGAGAATTTACATCTGTAAAAGGTTGAGTCACCCAATCCATGAACATTGTACTATATTTATATAGGTTTTATTTCTCTCAATATTTTATAGTTTTCTATCAAGTCCTTCAAAATCTTTCATGTGATTTATTCCTAGGCTTTTGATATGTTCTGTTATTATAAATGTCATTGTTATTATAAATGGCAATAAACTTTTAATTTCCTAATTGTTTGTTACAGGTATACAGAAACACAGTTGATTTTTGTAACTTGACCTTGTATCTAAATTCACTATTTCTAAGAGTTTATCTGTAGATTTTTTTCAGATTGTATACATGGACAATCCTGTTGTGTGAATAATTTGAAAGTTTTATTTCTTCGTTTTCAATCTTTATGCTTTTCATTTCCTTTTCTTGTGTCATTGCCCTAGCTAGAACCTCCGGTACAAAGCCGAATAGAATTGGTAATAGCAAGTATTGTCTCATTCTTAATCTCAGGGGGATCATTAAATATGAGGTTGGCTGTAGATTTTAATACAGATAATCTTCATCAGACCAAGGAAGTCTCCTGTTTTCAGTTTACTGAAAATTTTTATCATGAATTGTTTTATGATATCAAATGTTCTTCCTGCATCGATTGAGATGATCATATTGTTTTTCTTCTTTATTCTGTTAATGCAATAAATGGAAATGTGATGCAAGCTAGACATAGCAGAGTCATCGCTAGGAATTTGGCTGGGTTATTGAGAATGGTCTTTTCTCTTCCACAATCACGAACTAAATAACTATGTAAGCTTGGAGCTTCTAGGAACTATCTTTCCTACCACATGGAGAGAACCTGCCAGAAAATAAGGTCAGCCCAGAGGAAATCAAAGCCAAGATATGGGGAGGGGGATGAGAGAGAGATAAAGATACCCACACGGAAAATAATATTAGTGACAACATTTGAACCCTGGCTCTAACGATGTCAGACCTTTCGCTGGATAGACAAGAAATATGAACCAATGAATTATTATTATTGTTATTATTTTGCTTAAAGTATTTTGAGTTGAGCTTACTTGTATTCATCATGTCCATGTTGCTTGGAAGATTTTCCCAAGCAAATTGCAAAAATCATGTGACACTGTTGAACATGAACTATAGTTCCCTCACAGTTGAGTGATGGGAAGGGGCATGGAGTTAGGGCACTGCAGCTGAAACACGCAGCTCCAGGCAGCCTTATTCAAACAGTATGGGAGAGAGAGTATGAAAACCAGTACAGATTGGCATCCAGATACAATAGCACTCACCTTTATATTCATATACCTGTTAGGTCCTACCTTACCACACAATTCATTTTCAAAAATAGGAAGAACTTCAGACCATTATCCTGGCCTTTGGAATGGCTACAGAAAGAATTATCTACCTTGCCTTCCAAATTACGGGTAAAAAAATGATTCTAGGAATTTCTGGAACGTGACAGATATAGGGAGACAGACAGAAAGAGAGCCAATGAAACAGACAAACTGAGTGCAAAAGGGAAGATTCAAACTCAGGGAGCAACTTTTTTTTTTTTTTATGGAGACTTCATTGTCACTGCTATGATCGCTCGCTGAAGTGACACTTCAGGAGTTCCCGGCTCAGAACTCTGCACAGTATAGGATCAGCCCAGCATCCCTGTGGGAACCTGTCTAAGATGCTGGTTTAATGAAGCCATAATCCATGCACTTGATGAGACATTCCCGAGCTGTCTGAACCACTGCTGCCTTCTTCTCATCCGGCTCCTGTTTGCCCACCACAGTCAGGATCTCCAGCAGCTCACTCTCCACCAGCTTCTTGGCCAGCTCAGCACTGGCCACCAGCAGGTTGTAGGCAATGACCAGGCCCCGGTGTTGAACTGACAGTTTGTCATGCAGGCAAAGCCGCTGTAAGATCTCCAACCACTGAGTTGTCTGGAGGGAGGAAGGTGGATCAGGAAGGATTGAAGGATTGGAGGTACAGAGAGAGGAGATTTTGGACAAGACAAACAGAAGGCATCAGTCAGGCCCAAATTCTGGGCTCTGAAAGGGCAAGCACATAATCTGGTTATGTGTCAAGTATAGAACTCAGCATATTGCCTACTTGGGCCCCTTGGGACTAATTGGATGATGCCATCTCCTTACCAGGGCCAGGGCAGGAATTGGAGAACTAGAAGAAACTTGAAATAATCCAATTCCTTTTATTTTACAAGTGGAGGGCCTAAGGTCCAGGTAGGGGAAGTAACTTAGCTGTGGTTACACATGTAGGGATCGTACAGAATAAACATCCACCCATCCATTTATTTTTTAAGCATCTTAGGAAGCAAAGATCTTAGGAAGCATCTTAGGAAGCATTTTAGGAGGCAGGCTCAGTGCCTGTCTAAGCAGAATGAGGATGGAGGGTGTTCAGAGAGGAGGATTCTAATCCTGGGCACGTGCTCAAATGCCTGTTTTTGCCAATCCAGGTGCCCCTTGAGACATGAGCTCCAAGCGTGTCCTAGGTATGCACTCCAGCAGCCCTGACTTCAACTGGAAGCAACACTGGAGTCTGGAGTGTATCATCTCCATTTCTCTCTTTCATTCCCAAGTATGAAGCAGTCCAACCATTGTGCATGGGGAAGATAGGACTCTAGACCACTCTGATCACCCCCAGGAGACAGAGACAGAGCTGAGAA
Organism: Rhinolophus hipposideros; assembly: GCF_964194185.1. NCBI lineage: Eukaryota > Metazoa > Chordata > Mammalia > Chiroptera > Rhinolophidae > Rhinolophus > Rhinolophus hipposideros. The sequence continues at coordinate 21,604,997 of NC_138066.1, read as the reverse complement.
TAGAACCAGGAGACTTGACTCTTACTCATTCAACAGACACAGGCAGCAGAGTAGACTAGTTACCAGCATGCGTCTTGGAGTCAGAGAGACGAGTGTTCAGGTCCCAGCTCAGCCACTTACCAACTGTATGACCTTAGCTAACTTATTTAACCTTTCCAAGCCTCGGGAGCCTTGTCTGTCATCTGCTATGCCTCTCTTAATGTTGTGATGAATTAGTAAGATGATACATGGAAAGAGCTTAGCATAGCGACGGGAGCATAGTGAGAGCCCAACAAGTAAAAGTGGATAAGGCATGATGATTTTAGGCACTATTTCAAAGATTTCCCCTTTGCTTCCTCGTACCTGTTACCCTTACCCTCCATTAGTCAGCAGGATAGCTTTCTACATGCACTGCTCTTAGATAGGGAGAAGACATGAGTGGAAGAAAAGGCATATTATTGGCTTCTGAGCTCCTAGGCAGAGTTTTGTAAACTCTCCACTGAGTCTGCTGCCACAAAGAAAGGAAATGAAAGTTCAGCTAGCTGTGGTAGGGTTCAGGGAAAGATGTAATGCTGATGGGTAACTAATAATGGGTCCAGTGTCCTTTGCTCCCTGGGATGAGTCCCTGGGGGCTAAGGGAAGGGGGATGATCCTATTAGGCTAGATTCCAGGACAGAAGGAACTGTTGCCGGCTTCTCAGGGTGTATCCCAGCACCTGTGAGACTGTAGAGAAGTCCAGCATCCAACAGGGATTTTACAAAAGATGGGTCTGGCCAGCATCACACAGTCCCCAGGATGCCAGTGTGGGGACAGGAACGCAGCCAAGATTGCTGAGCCCCTCAGGAAGGAAGAAGTGGCCAGGAGTGGGTCGGCAATCCTGAAGGATTCCAATCTCTTCCCAACTAACTAGCTGTGTGGCCTTGGACTAGTTAGTTACTTTTCTGCACTCAGTTTCCTCATCAGTAAAACCGGAATAATCATAATCACACCCACCATGCAGGGTTGTTGGGAGGATAGAATGACCTCGTAGATGTAAACACTTAGAACAACGCCTGGAGCCCACTAAGTGGAACAGTCACAGAGTGCCCCGTGGGGCCCTGTTGACAGGAGTTGTGTGACCAGTTACCTCAGCAGAGGCTGCTTAGGGCAGCGGTTTCAGTGTGGTCCCCAGGCGAGAAACATCCCACCCCCAACCTACTGAATCAGAACATCTGGGAAAAGTGTTTTCACCAGCCGTCCAGGTGGCAGCTGCACACCTTACAGTCCATAGTTTCTAAAGGAGCCTGTCTTAAAAGCAGATTTGAGTACATTTGAATTGAGATGTTTATGTTTTTCTCCATCAGTAGAGATGACAGCCACAAACTTAAGTTCAGTCTGGTGAACTAATGCATGTTTCTTTGCACCCCCGTGTTCATGACTGTGTAAATATCACTTTTATTACACCTGCTGTGATGGCCACAGTCCCATCAAAGGATCTGATCATCGTGTCCCCTTAAGCAATTGGCTGCCTCTTTGCCAAACCACAAGCTCTCCATAGTACCCCAACCACATCCGTGCTTCTCCTGGGGAGCTCGGGGCTCCACAGCAGTAGTTAGTGTTGTTATTGTCATTGTTCTTAAGTAATGAGTTATAAGCACCACCAAAAGCAATGTGGGAAACTACAGTGGGAGGGATTTGAGTTGGCAAACTCGGAGAGTCCAAATAATGAATATAAAAGGCCAAATGATATAGACTCTCCTCCCTTTAAACGGTAGGAACAGATGCCGAGGGGGCTGGGAGGGGTTACCATAGGGGTTGGCCTCCCTCCAGAGAATCATACAGGGCAGTGTGGCCTGGGGGTGGGGAGATTCCCTAGAGCCCACCCAGCCCTTCCTTTCCCCCAGCGTGCACACTCACCACTTGGGTCATCTTGAGGCACAGTTTCTTATGTGCTGCTGTGAGCATGGCCAGGGCCCCCGCAGCTGCATTCTGCACCTTGTCATCATCTTCCCCACAGAGCAGCACCATCAGCTTCAGCCGATCATTCCCATCAGCTAGGAACCTCTCTTGCACCTATGGGAAGAAGGTATGTGGCTCAGAGAAAAAAAAATGCCCATACCTGGGGAGAGAGAGATGAACCTGAAGTCACGTTCTCTGACCCAGGATCTCTCAGAGCTTTCAGCAGCTCACCCACACCACCTCCTCCAGGAAGTCTTCCCTGATTAGCTAGATGAAAGGACTACAATCGCTTCCTGCTAAAAGGCTAGAGAAAATAAGGGGTTCCCCAGGAAGCATGCCCCACTACTCTGTTTACATTCAGCTATCCACACCAGGGACAAGAGGCAGGCACAGACTCCTTGAAGAGTAGATGTTGCCTGAAAAGCCGGTCTCACTTCCCCCTGGGGAAGCCCAGAATGTTTCTCTCACAACAGATGGACCTTCAAGGTCTGCCCTAAAGTGACTTTGTAGTCCCTAAAGGCACAGGGGCTTAGCAAGAGCAGGGGATAATTAGGTAGTTAGGGGGGGGCTGTAATCTAGAAAAGATTCGAAGATTCCTGGTTCTCAGGCAAAATGCTACCTTAATACCATTGCAATAGCCCCCATCTCACACCAGGCCCTGGCCTGTGGCCTGCCTCCACTCCCTCATCCCTTCCCGTCCCCACGCTCACCTCCTTGTTCACCACCATATTGCACATGCACTCAGTGGCCGCCTGCCGCAGCTGGTCATGGTTCTCAAACATGTAGTTCTCGATGTCTGGCAAGGCCTTCTCCTTAAAGATCTTCTGCCTAGGGTGGGAGGGGTGGAGGAAGAGAGGCCACTGAGTCTTCTGCAGTGAGCATTTGGGCCTGGGCCAACCCGGGGCCCTTGCCCATCTTAGTGGTGTCTCTACCACACCCTTAGCTGGCATGGTCTGGGTGGCATGGATCCTGCCCCCAGCTCCAGGACAGACCCCCGTGGGCATAAATTACATGACAGCGTAGCATAGCATCCTGGCCGTAGTGATGGGTTCTGGGGTGAACATGTCCCCAGCTGGAGATTCTTTTGTATTATTGCTGGGGAAATTCTCTTTCTCTTTCCTGATGGTATGAAACCAAGGAGATATGAGGTCTGGAGCTACCCTTATGACAATGAGAGAAGGGAAAAGCCCATCTGAGAATAAAGACAACAGACAAGAGAGGTGCAGAGAACCAGGCCCCAGGACAGCTTTGTAACCCCTGCATCAAGCTGCACCTGAATCTGGAGTACCCCTGAGTTTTTATTTACATGAGCCAATAAATCCCCTGTTATGTTTAAACCAACTGGAGTTGAGTTTTCTGCCACTTGCTACCAAAAGACTCTCAACCCAATACACTCCACCATCCCCTGCTTCTGAGAAGGAATACACTTTCTCCCCACCCATCCCCCTGGATACCTTTTTACTACTTCAGAAAGAAGTACCTACATAGTCTCCTTTGGCTTGAACATTGACCACATGGTTTTTCCAAGGGCTAATTCAAATCCCTCCCACTGTCATTTCTCCCCACTGCCTTTGAGCTTGTCCTTGGAGGAGAGCAGGTCCTGCCCATGGTGTATGTGAAATTCAACCAAACACTTCATGAGACACCTCTCTTCACTCTTGCTCACTTCACACCCCACTCACCGGAGTTTATCACTCCGCCCAGACAGGTTGGTGAGGCCTAGGAGAGCCTCGTAGTTCTGGAGCCCATCCCTCTCTGTGTCCAGGAGTCTCACAAGGGGCCGCACCACCTCGTAGACCTGTGGGAGAGGAGTCGAGGAGAGGGTCAGGTGGAGATCATGTTCCCCCAGTTCCTGACATGTGTAGATGCCCAGCTTTAGAATTTCCAAAGCATGTGCCTCCCCATTGTCTAATTCAACCTTAACCATGATCCTGAGAGGCAGGATCATTTCCTTTACTTTGCAGATGAGGCACGTTCCTGAGAGGACAGTTCTGTTAGTCATAGGCAAAGCCAGGCTTAGAATCCAGGTGTGTCTCCAATTCATTGCCCTCTCTGTGACAGCACCAAGCCCCCTCCCAGGCCAGGAGCAAGGTGACAAGGGGAAAGGCACCTCAGAGCAGAGGAACTTCCTCCATCCCTTCATCCCACCCACCCAGACACCTACCCGCTCCCCGGGGAAGGCAATGTCCGGGTTGGAGACAGCCGCGATCTTTGCTAGAGCATGGGCCGCTTTCACCTTTCCCACATTTGTGCCCTCCAAAGCCAGGGGAATCAGGGCCTGCAAGAAAGGGCACAGTCATTCTTTGGTCACAGACATCCTCCCGCTCCAGCTACTGTCTGTGTGTTCCATCAGAAGTTCAGCAAGAGTCTGTGATATAATCAATGCTTGAGGGTCATAGAAAACAATGAAATACTTAGTCACAGATTCGCTCTCCCCTTGTACACATTGAGGATTCACCCCCATTCTCCCCACCACCCTTATGTTTGTTGGCTTTGGGAAAATATATAGATCAATACACTGATTTTTTACTTTCTGCCTAAGTCAAACCTAATAACAGCAGGCATTTATTGAGCACCAATTATGAGCCAATACTTTAAATGTATTTCCTCCAGTCTTTGTGACATTCTGCGAAGTGAATGTGAGATATATTTCCCCCATTTTACAGACGAGGAAACAGTGACTTGATGCGATTAAGTAATTTGCCCAAGGTTACACAGCTGAAAAGGACAAGTCTTCTACAGCAAAGTCCACACTGTCTGTATCTGCATCATGCTTCCTTCCAACAGCCCAGAGGAGAGATGGAATTCCACAGTAAATCCCACGACACATCACAGAATCAAGCAGAAATTGGACTGGGGCCACGAACACAGACAGATACCTGAATGATGGTATTCCAGGAGGCCAGGTTGGGGCAGGGAGTACATTCTTCTTGTACACACACACACACACACACACACACACACACACACGTGCTCCTTCCCAGCAGCACACCTTCTAGGATGGCAAGAACTTTATCCCGCCCTATTACCTTGCCACCACCTTGAGCCACGATGGTGCCTCGGTCCTTTGGATTGTCACACAGTGCCAGGAATACCCTGTAGGGTGAGGATGAAGGACGTTTACTGCACCAGCACACCCTTTCCAGCCATCAGCATGCCTGCCAGTCAGACCCAGTGAAGCCCTGGGAAGTGCTACCAGTGTGCACATGCCCCCGAATTACCCAGCTTGGGAAGATACTGGCATGAACACAAGTGGCTCGGGAGGAAGCGAGGCCAAGCGAGGCTGCAAAGAGCCACCTCATCCTTATTTAGGGAGCTAATGAATGGCTCCTTGCTGCCTACCACCCAGGAGAAACTCTTCAACATTGAGGCACCATAGGGCCTCTGTAACCTGGCCTTTTTCTTCCTCTCTGTTCTTATGTAGCACTACTCTCTCCTGTGCACTCCATGCTTCAGACATATTGAAGAAGAACCCCACATTCACTCATTCTTCCTCCATCCTCCATGTCTTTGCATATGCTGTTCCCTCTACATGGAAACCGTCCCTCCCCTGTAGTTGGGTGGCTCCTTTTATTCCTTCAGGGTTCCCTTGAGTTGTCACATCCTCCAGGAGGCCTTCCTGGATGCCCACCCTCGTCCCCTCCAGTCTGGCTGGTTGGTTGCCACTCATTATACTCCACCAACCCTTTGTCTGACCCCCATCATGGCACCCGTTGCATTGTATCGTTACTGTGAGACTGTCTGCCTCCCCCATCAGGCTGCACAGAAACGGTGCTTTTTATCTCTGGAAGAGCAGGTCCCACACAAAACCTGGGAACAAGGTAACTAGAATGAACAGTGACCTCTTTCTTCCTGACACAAACTTCCACCTGTGATGACCTCCCTGCCGTGTCACTTTTCAATGTTGATCCCCTTCAGTCTCCTCTCTAGGCTCCCCAATGGCTCATTCCCTTATTTACTCCCCACCATTTCTATCTCCCTGTCCATCCTCCTGGGCCCTTCAGACCCCAGCCCTGGCCCACTGCAGCGCACCTGGCCAGTAACTCTTTGGTTTGGTCAGTGAGGATGGCACTGTCCGCTTTCACCATGCAGGCCAGGGCCGAGATGACGCCGGCCTTCAGGAGCCGCTTCACCCGCATGTCTACGAAGTCCTTCTTGTCCTGGGGAGATGAAAAGGTAGCCGTGGGGAAGGGACCTTGGCACCAGGCCAATCTGTATTGGAACTAAGATGGTGCACTTCTGACTTCTCATGATAGAGTGAATAATGGTCCTCAAAGATGTCCATGTCCTAATCCCTGGAACCTGTGAATACATGACCTTACATGGCAAAAGGGACTCTGCAGATGTGATTAAGTTAAGGGTCTTGAGCTGGGGAGATAATCCTGGATTATCTGGGTAGGCCCAATATAATCACAAGGGGCTTTATAAGAGGGAGGCAGGGGCCAGCCCGGTGGCTTAGGCAGTTGGAGCTCTGAAGGCTGCCGGTTCAATTCCCACAAGGGATGGTGGTGGGCTGCGCCCCCTGCAACTAGCAACGGCAACTGGACCTGGAGCTGAGCTGCGTCCTCCACAACCAAGACTGAAAAGACAACAACTTGACTTGGAGAAAAAAAGTCCTGGAAGTACACACTATTCCTCAATAAAATCCTGTTAAAAAAAATAAGAGGGAGGCAGGAAGGTCAGAGTTAGTAGTAGGACATGCGATCACAGAGGCAAGAGGTTGAAGTGATTCAAGGTCATGAGCCAAGGAATGCGGCTTTTAGAAGTTGAAAAAGACAAGGAAACAGATTGTCCCCTCTAAGCTTCCAGAAGGAACCCACCCTACTGACACTTTGACTTTGGCCCAGTGAGATTGATTTCCGATTTCTGAGCTCTAGAACTGTAAGAGAATAAATTTGTGTTATGTGGGGCAATTATGTTTGTGGCAATTTGTTATTGCAGCAATGAGAAACTAATACACTCCTCCAGATTTCCTTTCTGCAAACAATAGCCAAGGGGGTGTACAGCATGTTCTGATGTTGTGAACATCAGAATATCTCCTCCTCTTCTTTGGTCTTCCCCCTCCCAATACAGAACCTGAGCAGCTGATTCGGCTGGGAAATCAATCCCAAAGACACTTCACTCACAGAGGACTGAAATAAAAGAGCGATTATCCCAAACACTAGATGACCCATTTGTAACTTTTTTTTGCACATAGTTGGCTTTCCATTAGAATATGTGGCAGGTGAGAGGGTAGAGGGATATAGGCAGGAGTGAGAAGGGATAGGGAGCAGATAAAGCTGACATAACGATGGATTGGGTTGCTGGAAACCTAAAGTCAGCCCCAGGATTGAATAATTACAGATAATCGTCAGAGGGGCTGGGAGAGGCTGACAGTCACAGGCAATCTTTAGAAGCCACATTTGAAATACAAAGCAGCAGAATATGCTATACACTCTTGCCTGCATGACATAATATGCAGCTTATAAAAATGGTTTAGAGAACAACATAGCTGTGAGAAAACACATAAGGTATTTCCCCAAATTGGGTACAAAATGATAACTACATTCTGATTAAAACTATGAAAAGAAAAAAGATGCACGAAAAACAAGCCTCGGGTAGGTCACATTATATACCAAAATGTCAACAGTGGTCAGGGAGAGATGATATCATTGCGAGTGCTTATTTTCTTTGCTCTACTCTCCACCTTTTTGTTTGTTTTGCAATACAGTTTTATTACTTTGATCATTTACAAAACTTTAAATGTTTTACTGGCTGGAAATATGATGCATATATATTCATATGCAAACCACATACAAAGTATACCTTTGTGTGCAGGGATTTGTGACACCTGGGCTACTGCTAATCCATGTCCCTCCCTCTCATTATTCCTACTTAGCATACAGAGCCCCAAACCCAGTTATCCCAGAACATAAAAATTTTATGAGTGTTAGAAACATGAAACACAAGTGTCTGATGTCCAAGAAATCAACAGTATAAATTGCAAAACGTTCATCATAGCTCTGCTTGTTTTCTCAGATTACAAATTATTGGGTTTCTTACCTCCACCCCTTATAGAATATCAAAACTAAGAAATACATGAGCACCACCTAGTGGGAGAAATTTACCATTATTATCTTCAGTTTATCTCTATTTTATGCCAAATCCTCCCAAACACACGCTCACAGCACCCAGAGGTCACTACCTTTCCTTTCCATTTCTCTGAAGGTCTGGTGGCACAGACCCCCTCCCCGGCTGTCCCCGTCCCCACCTTGGGGTGCTCCTCGGGCACGTGCTGCTTGGAGAACTTGGCGAGCTGCACGAGCTCGGGGATGACCTCCTGGACATCATAGCTGTTGGTGCAGTTCACCAGGGTAGTGGCCACTGAGTACAGGATGGTCTTGTCAGAGGTCTAGAGGGAGGTACGGGGTACGGGGAGAGGAAGGGAAAGGCAGACAGGAAACTTTAGAACAAACTTCTGCTTCCAAAACCCTTACGGGGCCCACAAGTTGGTTTGGGAGGAGTGTGTGGCTCGGACAGGGTGGCCAGAAGTTTCTTCTGCACCCTCAACAGAACCCCTGAGGGCATGGGTAGGGGTCCTCTGAGTTGCCCCTTCTTTGAGCCTCTTGAAAAGCCGAAGCCAACACATTTTCACAGGGCGTGCCTACCTCCCCTGGGGTGGGGACAGGATGGGCCCTAGGGGGAAACTCCCTCCCACACTTCTTCCCTTAGTGGTGGAAAAGAGAGAAAAAGAGTCTGGGAGGAGCTGGAAAGTAGGGAACGGGCCCAGAGGAGGCTAGGTACTGACTCTTGGTCCTTCAAGACCTCACTTCCTGAGGATCCCTGGAAAAAATACCATCCTCTTGTTCATCCTCCCACTGCCTGGAAGGCATGAAGAGTTGTGAGCCCATTTAGTAGTCAGGTCAAATGAGGGCGAGAAAGAAGGAAATGACCAATCCGGGTTTACACAGGGAGAAGAGGGTATAGCCAGGATGAGGACACAGGGGTCCAATTTCCCAGGCTCCGTGGTCAGCCTGAATCTAGTAGATCTTTCCTGAAGCCAAAGGTCAGGGCCACACTTGCCTTGGCCAGCTCAAACATGGCCTGCAGGGCAGGAATGTCCTGGACAAAGTCGTCCTTCACGTCGGCGTCCAGCGTGAGGTAGGCCAAGCCCTCCACCGCCCATCGCCGAGTCCGGGTGTCGATGGATACATTGCACAGCCACCTGGAAGAGGGGAGGGAGAGACACTGGGGAAGGGTGCCAGGGCTCAGGTCAGGACCGTGAAGCCATGTCAGGGCAGTGCATAGCAGATGAGGGCTCTTTCATGATCTGCTGTCTCCTAGGGCACCCCCTGAGAGGAGATAGCAGGCCCGGGCACACAGGACCCCCTTACTTGCGACACTGTTTGGCCAGCTTCTCTGTTGACCCTTCAGCAAACTGCCTGAGACCGTAGTCTGTACCACCTGCAGAGCCGAGCTTACAGAGTCCCTGGGGAGGAGGGGAGAGAGTGGACATTTGAGGATCAGAGACAGACAAGGCCTTGCTCAAACAGGTCCCCGTGGCTGGAACGCTTTGCCCCTTATACCTGGCCTGGGTAAACCTCTACACATAATATAAAACTCAGCTCAGGTGTCACCTCTTCCGAGATGCCTTCCCAGAGGCTTCCAGGTGACATGACAGGAAATACCCCCAAAACTAGAGGTTTGTACCCTGCCCCTTTTCCCCATCATGTTGACCCCACAGATCTGAAACTGCAAATGGTGAAACTTGTTAGAACACAACAACTGGCAAAGAAATCCTAGCTTGTGTGTAACACATTCAGATGTTCAGATTTTCACCCGGGAAATTTGGACTCTTGTTAGAAAAAAAAAAATGTCTTCCATAGAGAAGACTCACAATGGCAGAAGCGGACACTAGTGTTTTAAAAATTGACATCCACAACAACAACAAAATCAATGACTCAACTCTTCGCGACAAGTATTTACAAGGAAAAGGTCAATGAAATAATCTATAAAACGGAAATGGAACAAATGAAGACTGTTTAACTGTGCCATATGAAAACTGATTAAGGAAGCAAACTGACGTTTTGGAGTTTGCTCTGAAAACCACTTGCTGGAGAAGCTCACCATGTTAGCATCATTCAAAGGCATGGAGGTTTAGGAGGTGGGACAGCAGGGCCCACCATTCTGAATCTAGGTTCTCACAGCCGCCTGCATATCACCCTGCTCTGCAGGGGCCCGAGGTGGCGTAGGTCTGGGTGCTCCCTGGAGCGCGGTCAGGGGCCTCATTCATCCCACTGCCCCTGTGCCTGGCATGGTATCGGGTACCTAGCCCACTCACCACCAAGGTACGGATCTTGATTTTCTCATTTTTGGTGGTCTTGTAGATCTCTTTGAGCAGCGACACGCCATTGGTGATGATGAAGGTGGCTCGGCTGAGCTTGGTGGAGGCATGGATGAGGGCCTCCACGGCCACCAGCTGGTCTGCCTCACGCTCCGAGCCACACAGTGCTACCATCATCTCCATCACACCTTTCAGCCCCAGCAGCTGATTGCCCAAGTCAAAGGGGCCTTGAAGGATCCCTGACACTGTCTGGATGGCAATCACATTCTTGTCCATGTCCTGGGGGTCAAACTTGCCCCTGAAACAGAAGGCAAAGGAGATCAAGAGAACTGGCCAGGGTGGCGGGAGGTGGGAAAAGTGTGAGATTTGCGGCAGACACATTTGGATTTGCATCCTGGATCTGCCACTCACGTGCTGTGTGACCTTGGGCAATTCACCGAACCTCTCTGATCCTTAGCTGCTTGATCTGGAAACTGAGGACAGAACAACTTCCCAGAGTTACAATGAGGATAAATGACATAACAGATGTGCCAGGGGTTGTGTTCCCCAAGAAGCACACTCTGAGATGGGATTGACATGTAAGAAACTTATTAGAGAAAGCTCCTGGGATCAACAACGGTTGGGGAGAGGGATGAAAACAGGACTGGACAAAGGGAGGCATTGGGCTACAAGGCAGTCATGACAAAGCCTCAGCCTGGGGAGAGTTCTAGAGCTGAGACACCCTTAACAGTCGTTCCACATTGGTGTGAGACACAAGTCATTCAATGCTGGCTGCCCTGGGAAGGGTGAAGCAACTGTCCTCAGCTGAAGCAAGTCTGAAGAGAGATGATAGGTGGGAGCTGTCCAGCTGATGGGTTTCCCAGCAGCTGAGGTGTCTGGTGGGACCACAGAGCAGCCACAACCACACAAAAGGGCCCACCGTGGTGCCTGGCACACTGCACCACTCTGCAGTGTGGCTGAATCACAACTTACCCTGATCCAGTCACTCCCTTATCTGGTCTCAGTCCCTTCCCCTATCAAGTGGCTGTAGACTCAATGAGCCAGAAGGTTCTGTCTTGCTTTCAGAATCTACTATCATCTACTCTATGGGAGAATCTCCAGCTTGGAATGGCAGAGGTAACATACCTTCTGATCCTTCAGTGATCTGCCCAGGTTGGTTCAATGTGGGGAATCAGGGCGGAAGTGCACAGTGGAAATACAGATGTGTATATAGGAAAGAAGGCAGTGTGGACTAGTCAGAAGAACTCCATACTGAGAGCTGGAGACCTGGGCTCTGGTCCCACGTCTGCCTCTGGCTAGCTGGGTGACCTGAGCAAGTCCCTCTGGGGGTGAGGAGTCGGTTCTGGAAGCTCTTAGAGTCCCTCCATGCCTTGCCTCTCATCTCTCCACTCAGTGCCAGGGAACCTAGAGCCTTTCATAATTAGGTGGAGTCTGCCCGTGAAGCTGGCTCCTCATACCAGCTAGTAGCTGGTAAATAAACCTTCACCCAGCTCCTGGCCCCTGAGGAATCTGGGTGGGGACAGCCTCGGGTGCCATTTGTTGAAGGTGATCACTCCACCCATCAAGCCTCAGGTGACTGGCCTGGGGGCAGAGGCCTGTGCAGAAGCAGCATCCACAAGCAGACTGGGAGGGGGTCTCAATCAAAAACCTCTGCCCACAGAAGAACTAGCTGGTCCCAAACTCAATCTGCGACCTCATGAGCGACTCAAGAAGTTGGCCACAAAAGCTGAAGCTGAGGAAGAGAAAGACTAGAGAAATCTTGAGAAACTTTAAGGGAAACGAAGTCAGGGGTGAGGAGAAGCTGTAGTATTGTGCAGGAGTCAGCGAACTTCAACTGCAGGCCAGAGGTCTTTACCTTCCCAAGACTCACCTGGGATGCTTTTTAAACATGCAACCTCCTGAGCCATGCCCCAGACTACTGAATCAAGGGACATCCCAGAAATCTGAATCATATACAAGTTTGAGGATCATTGGAATAAAGGATTAAAAGACCATGTAGCAGTGGGAGGAAAAGGGAGAGGACACATAAAAAGAAACAGAGATGGCAGAGAGAGCAACTATGTCACAATAATGAGGGAGTGGCAGTGGGAAGACACAGGAACTCCAGCTCCTGAGGGCTCTGGGCTCCTGCCTAGTTTCTGAAAAACCACACAGTTCTTAAAGTCTTGACAGAACCAGGCCTCCCTCCTTGACAAGCTGATGTTTGTTCCTTTCAACTATAGGAAAGTGTGGTTAAAGTATGTCCAAAAATATTTGGGAGGTGATACTCCTCCCTGCCAAAGATAGAGCCTAATTCTTTCCTCTTACACGTAGACCAGACTTAATGACTTGCTTCTCGTGAATGGAATGTGGTGAGATGAGAGTGATGGTGTGTGACTTCTGAAGATAGATTATGGAAGACATTGCCATTTCCACCTTGCTCTCTCCCAGAGCACTCACTCTAGGGGAAGCCACCCACCATGAGGAGAGAGAGGTCCACACAGGGAAGAATCAAGGCCTCCCACCAACAGCCAGCACCAATGCGCCAGCCATGTGAGTGCACCATCTTGGAAGCAGACCTTCCAGCCTCAGTCAAGCCTTTAGATGATTGCAGCCCAGGCCAACGTGTGACTGTGGCTTCATGAGAACCCCAACACCAGAACCACCCAGTTGAGCTGCTCCCAAATTGTGGTGATATTACAATAAGTGATTATTGTTGTTTTGAGCAGCTACGTTTGGGGATAATTTGTTACACAGCAATTGATAACTAATACAGAGGCCAACCCTGTGAGGCCTCCAGGAAACTCACGTGATGTACTCCTCGCAGATCTTGCGGAAGTGATCACGCTCTGGGTCACAGCGCAGGTCGTCGTAGAGTTTGTTGATGAGGATAGAAGCCAGCATACGGGTGTTGTCAGTCAGGGGCAGGCAGGACGGCAGATCTGGAACCTGCCCGACCACCTTCAGGATCTTCCTCAGGCCTGCAGGACAGATGGCAGCGGCAAGTGTAAGACGCCTGCTGGGCTCTTACAAACACCCCCCTCACTCAGTCAAGTCTTCACACCATCTTCTCTCCAGCCTGGCTTTAGGCAGCACATGGCTTATCCGCAGTGAAGGGCACTGGAATGGAGCCAGGAGACTCAGCCTGTACACTTGACTCTACTCCTACTTGAGCAAGTCAGCCCCCCCACTATGGACCTCTATTTTTACATTCACAAGATCAGGAATAGTTGATCTCAGAGGACTCTACCAGTACTAACATTCTATGCAATGATGTATAACCTTCTTCAAATATTATTTTGTATTCTATTTTCCCCAGGCCTCAGTTTGCTTGTTTGTCAAATGGGAACAATACTACCTCCCTCATAGAGTTTGAGGACTCAATGAGAGAATTGATTGCCTAGTGCCAATCCAGACACATCATTAGCACTCAAAAAATATTTATTACTTATTTAGGAAACTACATTTACTGCTTATTGTTATTTTCCTTTCTCTTTTGTTGAAGAATCTTCTGTGGCTTTCTATTTCTCATCAGGCTAACTTAAACATTACCTATTTGTTGAATAAATGAATGAATGAGTAAATAAATAAATGACCACCTTGTATGTACTGGATACTGAAATAAAAGAAACAATCCTGACCTTAAAAAGCTCACCATGCAACAGGGAAGACAGACGTACAATAAGGTGTGATAAGCACAGAGTAATACTCTGTGGGTGGAGTGTGATTTGCTCCAACAAAGTAAGCGCTGCATATTATTTTGAGCACTTACTCCAAGAGCTTTATACATATTACTTCATTTAATCCTATTGATAACCCAACTGGTTAGGAATCACTATTCCCATCCTTCAGGGCAGAAAACCAAGACATGGAGAAGTCAAGTAAGTTGTCCAGGATCACGCAGCTGGCAAGTGACACAGCGAGCACAGTGTCCCAGCAATGCCTGATTTCAAAGCCCACGATGTTAACTGTGACATTATACTGCCTCTGGGACAATAGACAGCTTGACTTCAGTGCCAGGTGCTAGAGGTGGCTAGGAGTTGGTCAGACCATTGGTGGCACAAGGAAGTGGGAAGAGGGACATTCAAGGCAGACCCTGGAAGGCATGAAACTCTTGAGTGTTAAGAGGGAATTAACAGCGCTCTAGAAAGCCAGCCAAGTATTTTGCCAACTATGAGACTTCAGAAACATTACCCTCGAGTTGGTGGAGTCCTGTTTGTTTTATAACACTTGCTCCCATTTGTTAGGAAACTCCGCCCAGATGTTTTCGAGTGTGTTTGGACATTTTCTGAGGGTGTTCAGACCCTGAATTCAGAGCCTTGACCCACACCTTCCCCAGCCCACTGATGGATCCTAATATGCTAATACTTTTTCTTGGCGCTTCAGGTGGGACTGAAGGCTTCTCCCAGACAAGATCCATGCCTCTTCTGCTTTCTGCTCAGCACAAGGTGCCCAACCTGCTGCCCCCTCGAAAGGCTGGGGGTATCGCCAGACGCGCCCCAGACCTTCTCACCGTTGTCCACCACATAGATGGTGCGTGAGTTGTCGTGAATGGAGAGGTTCTTCCTGGGGACGTTCTTATTGAGTAGGTTGAGGGCCTGATCTCTGCCCTGGCCAGACACCTTCTTACTGACCAGCATGTCGAGCAGGTGGCTGGTGATCTGCTTCAGATCCTTTTTGGTGTCTGAAGAAGGAGAGGACAGGAGTAAACAGAGAGGACCAGGGAGCCTCAGGTGTATGGGACAGGAATGGCAAAGGAGGACTCTGGAAATATCAAATCCACTGCTGCC
The DNA here is from genome assembly GCF_964194185.1 of Rhinolophus hipposideros. Taxonomy (NCBI): domain Eukaryota; kingdom Metazoa; phylum Chordata; class Mammalia; order Chiroptera; family Rhinolophidae; genus Rhinolophus; species Rhinolophus hipposideros. The sequence continues at coordinate 21,589,988 of NC_138066.1, read as the reverse complement.
TAGATATTGGAATTTCCCAGGAGAGTATAATATTGCCCTTCTCACCCCCCAAAAAAGGGAGGGAAATCCCTAGATAACACCCACAGAGGTCCTCCAGGAGCTCAGAACATTGACTTCTACAACACCTATTCTATCCTTGACCAGCTCTGGTTCTTAGAAGTTCGTCCTTCCAGGCATTGATTGGCAGGGATAAATTGATTTAATAGCATGTTTTAAAGAAAGGAAATGTATACTTTTGATAGACATCTTACTCCCCAAATTCCAGCAGGCTGCAAGCCTGACTTCAAGTCTTTGCCTGGGATGCCAGGTCCTTCCTGCCCACTGGGAATCTTAAAAGACAAATGCTTTTTCCTGCTTTGACCCATCTGACCTCTCTGAGACTTGGAGATTTTTGTTCTCCTTGGAGTCCAAAGGCAGGCATGCAGACATACAGACAGGCAGAAAAGGAAAGCTTTCCAAACAAACCATGTCATATAAATAAGTGATGGAGGAATGGGGCTATCTAACTGGAGAAGGAAAGGCATAAGTGGACACGATAGCTTGTTTTCAGATATAGGTATGTCACGAGTGTGAGATGGACTTATTCTGTGAGACTCCAGAGGGCAGACTTGGGACCAGAGGTGAGTGGAAGTTACAAGGAGGTAGATTTGAAATCAATATATATTATAATGGAATTTCTTAGCATAGACGTCCAACAGGAAGTTGTGGGCCCAACAAACCACACCTCTCACTATTCACACTCTTGGGGAGTCTCCTCCCCAATGGATCTGGGTTGGTCATGTGACTTACAGCACACCCAGAGGTTTAAAAAGCACTTGCACATTGGGATTTGTCCATTTAGAATCCAGCCAGCATGTTACATAGAAACCCAAGCTGCCCACTAGAGAGGCCCCAAGAAGTAAAACCAGGGTGCTCTGGCTAGCATTTGCAGTTAACCACCAACCATAAGAGGGAGACCATCTGGGACCTCTGAGGACTCTAGTGCAGAAAAGGAACATGATTTGCTGACCATTACAACAGTAAGTCAGAACCACATCAAGAATCCATGACCCCAAAAGGTTAATATTATTAATCTACAGAGAGCTCTTATGAATCAATAAGAAAACACTGATACTCCAACTGTAAAAATAGGTAACGTGAACAAACTGTTTAAAGACAAAGAAATCCAAATGGCTAAAAAAGATAAAGAAAAGTGATCAATCTCGCCAGTAATTTTTAAAAATTCACACAAGATCATTTTACCCACTGAATAAGAAAATAGCTTTAGAAATGGTAGTATTTTAATTTGGTGAGAATAATTTGAGACTGGAACTGTTATCACTTAGTAAGAGTTCAAATTGTTGCATTCTCTCAGAAAGAAATTTGAAAGTAAGACGGAGAAAGAATATTAGTTATGTTCACAGCCTGTGAACATAGAAATAAATTACAAATGCAAAAATCCAAGAAAATAATTACAAATGCAAACATAGCTTTATGTAAAGAATAGCTATTGAAGTGCTTTTTACAAGCATGCAATTAGAAACAATCTAATTCTCCAATAATATGGAGCTGGTTGATGAGTTATGGATGATACATACATACAATGAATATAATGAAATTATTTAAAATCAAGTTCCTATGAGTGACCTGCCTCTCTGACCCTCCCAGGCAGAGCAGGAACTTCTAAAACTATGCCTAGGGGAAAAAAGAAATAAATAAAATAAAATAAAATTATGCCTAGGCCCTGGATGTGCAGGAAGAAACATGAGTCTATAGGAGCATGTATGTAGGAATGAAACAAATATATGTAGGAATGAAACAAATTAATAATTATTAAAGTCAAAAGGAATCTTTTTAAAGAACATTAAGTGGTATTCAATACTAATATAATGCTCAGTGAAGGAAAAATCACACAATTATGTATAGGCAAATTCCAATTTTATTAAATAGAGATTTATATGGATGGATAGAAAAACGATTTATATGGATGGATAGAAAAAAGGCAGTGATTATAGTGGTTATCTGGAGGGGAGATTGCAGGTTTTTAGTTTTTTTTTACCTCTACATATTTTTAAATTTTTCTAAATTTCTCCAATAAGCCTGTTACTTTTTAAGATTGTGATAAAACATACATAAAATAAAATTTACCATTTTAACCACTTTAACGTGTACGGCACAGTGGCATTAAGTACATTTACATTATTGTGCAGCCATCACCACTATCTATCCAGAACTTTTCCATCTTCCCAAACGGAAATTCTACATCCATTCAACAACTCCTCATTCCCTCCTCCCCCGCCCTGGGCAACCACCAATCTACTTTCTGTTCCTATGAGTTAGATGACTTTAGAAACTGCATATAAGTGGAATCATACAGTATTTGTCTTTTTGTAACTGGCTTATTTCACTTAGCCTAATGTCCTCACTTAACATAAGGTTCACCTATGTTGTAGCATGGTTCAGAATTTCATTCCTTTTTAAGGCAGAATAACATTCCATCGTGTGTGTACATGCACGCGCACACATACACACACAATATTATTAATCTAACACACACACAGTATGTCCTCATTTAATGTTGTCAAGGTTCTGAGACTTTAAGAGAAACAACAGGGGTGGCACAGGGGCTCCACACGGGTGGCTGGGTGGCTCAGTTGGTTAGAGTGCAGGGCTCATAACACCAACGTGCCGGTTTGATTCCCACACGGGCCAGTGAACTGCGCCCTCTACAACAAGATTGAAAAACGACTTGACTTGGAGCTAATCGGTCCTGAAAAAACACACTGTTCCCCAATGTTCCCCAGTTAACAAAAAGAAAAAAGAAAAAAAGGAACAATGTATAACAAAACCAGTTTTACTATAGGCTAGTTTATATAAGCAACAGTCAAGTTCCTAGGGCATCTCATCGATGTTATAATGAAATGATGTTATTCGAGGGCCTGCTGTACCACATTGTGTCTACCCATTCGTTCATCGATGGACACTTCTGGGCTGTAGAAGCACCTTTTAGCTATTGTACACAATGCTGCTACGCATCTGCTATTTTATGATCAGAAAATAAGTACAAAAATAAAACCCGACCACTTCCACACACAAGGAATGCCCAGTCGGAAGTGATAACTGACTCTCCCTTGCCCTCACCCCCTTGAACCAAAACTAAACAATGTCTCTTACCTAGAACCAGGGCCTCCTCCTTCCCTCGATGCTCCTGTTTGTCCTCCCCAGACAGAGAGTCAATGATGGCCTGGAGCAGGTTGCAGACGGCCAAAGACATCTCCTCATTCTCTACCGCCATGAGGCTGCAGATTCTGTCTATCCGGACTCCGTGGAGAATCACTGTGGCCTAGACCCCCGGCAAGAACCACAGTCAGCTCGCTGCCCTTCCCGTCCGGCTGCCATGCAGGTTAGGGAGTGGGAGATAATGGCCCCATGCAGTAGGAAGATAAGCCCAGGGAGCCAATGCCTCATGGGGCCTGTTGTCTGGAATGCCCTTGACACAAGCCAGGCTCCTTTCCAGCCACTGGCCACATGGAGCCATTGAGCACTTGCAATGTGGCAATCCACATTGAGATGTGCCATAAGTATAAAATACACACTGATTTTTTTTGAAGACTTAGTATTAAAAAATGTGAACTATCATAGCCTTTGCAGTCAGCTCTTTCTCAGGAACAATTTTCAGTAACCTTATCTTTGCACAGACCCATTTCCAGCTCAAAGGAAAAACAAAGGAGCAATCGCTGTTGAATCTGGGACCATACAACCAAGCTTGGGGAAACACTTTAGACTTTGCATCAGGGTCTGTTTATGCCAGCCACACCCTGCCCATATGTCTCCCACCAGGTTCTCGGATGGGTAGCCATTCATGCCAAACACCCCACATCCAGGCCCTCACCCTAGCTCGGTGGCCACTGCACATGCCCGACAGGGTCCGCACTGCAGCCAGCACCAGCTCAGGCCTCTTCGTGTCCATAAGCTGCAATAGCAGGGCCATTCCATTGTTCTGGAAGATCCTTTCAGCCCCTGCTTCTTCACGGCCTAGTACAATGAGGTTGTTGGCGGCCTGAAGCAGGGAAGAGATGATGAGGGTCAGGAGGGAGGTTTGGCTGCTGAGGCCTTGGCCATGGGCCAAGTGCAGCGGCTGGCACAAGGACCGGGTCTTCAATACATCTTTAATATTCTTTCACCCTATAATCTACCTCCTGCAAACAGAGCCCAAGATCATAATTCAAAAGAAAAAACACAGTAACTTGCATAAAGATCAACTTGATGAAATACATTACAGTCATTAAAGTCCTAAGTAAAAGACTATAGAGCAACTCGGAAAAAACATTGGTAAGCAGAATCAGAATCGTTGGTTCCCTCTGATTGCACTTATGTTAAAATAAAACTGTGTATATATGCTTATGGATAAGGACTAAAAAATGGTAGATAAACATTAAATTAATTAAACAAAGAGGCCATTAGACTGAGGTGGCTTTAATGCTTTAGCAGCCTACCTAAGCTAACCAAACCCTAAGCCTGTAATACCTCAAGGTTAAGAAGTCCAAACTTAAGGGGAGGTGGGATGGCTCAGTTGGTTAGAATGCGAGCTCTCAACAACAAGATTGCCGTTTCAATTCCCTGGGATGGTGGGCTGCACACGCTGTAACAAAGATTGAAACCGGCGACTGGACTTGAAGCTGAGCTGCGCCCTCCACAACTAGACTGAAAGAACAACGACTTGATTTGGAGATGATGGGCCCTGGAAAACACACTGGTCCCCAACATTCCCCCCCCCAAAAAAAAATTTAAAAGTCAAACTTAAGAACAAACATTCACAGCCAATGAGGCTTTCCCAAATAGTGCAAGTACTTAAGCTATAGTTAATCAATAATTTCCTTGCTTTGCTTCCACCTTATCTTTGGTAAGTCTTTCCCCGAGCTCCTGTTTGTGGAACATTCCTAATGCATTCTGTTTTGGCACGGCCCAATTCAAATTGATTTTGCCCAAATAAACTCTTAACATTTTTTTTAAATTTATTGGGGTGACAATTGTTAGTAAAGTTACATAGATTTCAGGTGTACAATTTTGTAATACATCATCTATAAATCCCATTGTGTGTTCACCACCTAGAGTCAGTTCTCCTTCCATCACCATACATTTGTTAAAATTTTTAATATGCCTCAGTTTATCTTTTAACAAAAGTGAAATGTTTTTACATGGAGAATTATTTTCCCTTAAACATTTCCTTAAATATGGTTTTGGCATTTTGTTTGTTTACCTGTTCAGGGTAACCTGAAGTTGCAAGGGTTTCTACTCAGGAAAGATGGGTCTTGAATGTCTTCCGTAGGTTTGAGTTCTGATTCTGCTATATACTAGCTGTATGACCTTGGGCAAGTCATAGCACCTGTCTGGGTCCTAGATTCCTGTCTGTAAAATTAGGCAGTTGAGCTAGAAGGTTCCCAAGTGTCTTCTACCCTAAAGCCTTACAACCTGAGGATACATGAAACTTAAAAGGCCCCAGATAAGGAGAGGAGGACTTTAGCGGGACCTGAGAACCCAGGGTTGGCAGAAGAACTCAAGAAGCAGAAGTAGAAGGAGGAGGTGGGTAAAGAGATGGACAGTGGGATACTGGGAAGGGGGCTGATTAGAGAATTCCAAGCAAGTTTGATCAGAACCATCATCACTATCGGTCAAGGGCTTTGTACTTTTCGAAGTGCTTTTATCTATAACAATTCATTAAGAACTCACAAGAGTTTGCTATAAAAGGTATTTGCATATTATATGGAATTATTGAGTATAAAACTAACAAAAATTCCCCAGGCATTGTCTGTCAGGTTTTTAAAACAATTTTTATGTCAAGTTCTTATAAATGTAAAACACTCAGATGTTTATTTTTTTTCCTATGAAAAAGGACTAGAAGGGAACTGAAAAAAATGCAACAAATTTGGCTACGAGGATGGTATTATATGTAAATATTTTCATATTTCAGAATGACTTTTTGCAATATTTTAATGAAATAAAACATTATTTTAATGTAGCATGGCTTCTCAGGGTGGAAACTAAGGTGAGGCAAGTGAGAATCTCAAAATATCAAAATCAATGCAATGCAAAAAAAAAAATCTATAAATAAAACATCAAAAATTTAAATAAAGATAGAATCCAACCCTGCGACATAACTCTCTTCATTGGCCTCACCCTACCCACTCCCTGCCCTTCTTACAGTTCATATTGATTTCTAAAGTACTTATTGTCCACGTTCTCCAAGGAGACGACCCCCTCAGACTCCCCCAACTGTCCAGAGACTGGGGCGGGGCCTGAATGGAAAGTACTGTTTCTGCCTCTGCTGGTCGTATGGTTGCCCAGCACTCACCTTCTCCAGCCTATCGGCTTCACTGTTTTCATCCAGGAGGATCTCAAACATCTTCTGTACCCTCGAGTCTGTGGAGAACTGTACATGGAGCTGAGGAAGGAGGAAGGCGTGGGGAAGGAAGCAGGCAGGGGTCCACGTGTTAGTCGGCTGCTCATAAAGTTCATCTCAGTAAATATTAGGGAATCTATTCTGGGCCCCTGTACTGTCATTCATTCATTTAATCATTCAACAAATGTTTATTGAACAACTACTGTGTGCCAGACACTATTGTAGATACTCAGATGCTGGGGATAAAATGGTGAACAGAATCAAGTCCTTGCCCTACACAGCTTCAGTCTAGTTACATTCGCTATCCCATTTGGTCCTCACAAGTCTTGGAAGTCAAGGGATCCTCACCCCAATTTTGGAGGCTAGTAAACAGTTAGCTATTAGCCATTTAAATATGGGCTAAAACAGACATATGTCTCCAGGCGCAGAACCTGAAGCAATTTTCAAGCAGCTCTTCAAGCAAATTAAAACCATTATGTTTGGATGTCTCATCCCTCACAATCCCACCCACAATGCTCTGATGTTTTCATAAAATGAACTAACAGATCAACGTTCCCCATCTCATCAGCTTCTTCTGTACCCCCTACCTACTTTGTTGTGCTGGTCCACGCTCCCTCTTATTTCCATCCTGGGCTCATTTCCTTCAGGGAAAGGAGGGGTCTCTCATTTAACACCCCTTCTCCAATCACTCCTTAGTTTGTATTTCTGCAGCCCTTGGGTCTGCATTCCAGACAGTAGCTGTGGTCCTAACATGGGGCTGCCCCAGGCACGTGGCAATTACTGAGCAAGGAGCTGAGTGATCATTTACCCTCCTGCTCCCATAGAGGGGAACCCGACACCCCAAGGAGTCCCTCAGAAATTTGTTAGCGTAGGCAGGACGAGGTGCAGGCTTCCTCTCCTCTGGTCCAAGTTCTCCCCACCCCCTTCCATTTTCCTAGAAAAGATTTCCTGTTCCTACCGGCTCCTGACTCTCCTCTATCCTGCAGCAACACCCCCACCCGAATTTTTAGGTGTCTCATGCTGTCCTTCCCCTCCTAGAAAGAGAGGAAGAGTTGAAGACATACTAAGTTGCAATTTTTAAAGAAGAGCATCCATCTGAAATGTAAACGATCCGTGTTCTAGTCTGGCTGGCCTGCACCCTCGATCAAGCATCGCAGCATCTCTGATCATTCACAGGTAGGTGCACCTGTTCGGCTGTTCTGTGGCACATGCCTGTGCCATGTGTTCACTCCATCCAAGGGTGTGGAGGTACGGCTAGCCCTGCCGTCATATCCTGCTTCCCTAACATATCCCTGTTTGAATGGCGGCAAGTAGCCAAGGCTGTGGAAAGGAGTGCGGCTCACCTTCTGCTGGATGCTGGTATTGAGCCTCCTCAGTGTCTCCTGGAAGTTCTGGTTCCGTGGCTCGAGGGTGGCACAGCGCTGCACATCCTTGAAGGCCTGGTCCAACTTCCCCAGGTGCTCCAGTGCCTGGCATCGCCGATACAGAGCCTTGATGTCCGAGGAGTTGATGTCAATGGCTGAGGGAGACAGGCAGGGCCTCAGGGGGCTGGGCTGCAGACCACCTTCCTTCTTCCCCTGGCACCATCTTCAATCTCGTTCTTGGAGATTACGCACCCATGTGGACTATCTGGCCCAAAGCTCTCCTTTGTTATGGAGGGAGTGAAAATCATAGTCTCAAGGTCGGAAGGAAGCTTAAGGGTCATCTTGCCCAAGTCCTGGGGCTTCAGAATCTGCTACATGATGATCCCTGCCAAGTGCTCATCCCACTGCTGCTTGAATACCTCGAGCAGTGGGAGCTCCCTCCTTCTCAAAGCAGCCAGGCAGCTCCTTCAGAAAGCCCTTCCCTCTTCCTACCTGAAACTTTGCTCTTTTATCCTAAGGCCAGCCCTGGAACCCCCAAGATGAAATTCAATCCTTCTTCCTTGTGACAGCCTTTTAGGTGTTTGCAGGCAGCCCTCTGTCCCACCTGGGAGTTGCCTTCTCTGAGCTAAATATTGCCACATCCCTTGACTACTCTTCACAGGATGTGTTTCCAGCCCCTTTTCCAGCTGGTTCCCTCCCTTCTGAACTCATTCCAGGCTATCTGTTTCTCCCAAAGAATGGTAACAGGATCAAAACCTAACACAGACCTACAGCCAAGAGAAGTCTTCCTATTACACTTAAGCCACTTCCGATCATGCACTTAAGCCAATGTGGACTTATGTTTATTTTTTTTTTTTATGTTTATTTCTCCTAGTGCCTTGCTCTTCCCCAGAAGAAGCCCAGCTCCTACAGAGTGGACTGGGCTCATTGGATAGGTTCTGGAGATTCCCCCCAAGAGAATATCCTAATTTACAACAAAGGGGGGGTGTCATTACCATGACAAGGATTTCCAGAAACAATTATCTTAAGAAAAAATGGTGCCCCAACATATTTAACATGTAACTCCATTGGCAAAAATGTGACTTAGAGATGGCTTTTCTGGAGCTCTCTTTTCATGTATGGATGGCACATATGAAGCCCCACCCATAATGCCCAGGATGGCATTTACACAATCTGTAACTCCCACGAGTGTCAAGAGTGTCTCAGAAAAAACAGGGACGCGGAGATGGGTGGGGCAAGCGTAGAGGTGGGTGGCTCACCTCTTGAGGCATCTGAAGCTGCCTGAACATAGCTCTCCTGAGAAAGAGAAGGAGACTGGTTAATGTGGGCCCAATGTAGAGACAGCCAGAGAGGGGGTCCCCATGTGGAGAGGAGACGGCTCGTGGGAAGCTGCCAACTGTCAGAGGCCCAGGGTATGGGCCCCTTGCTGATAGTGGAAAAGTGGATGATCTTTGGCATCAGGCAAACTCGGGTTTGAATCCAGGCTCTGCCACTAACTACTTGGGATATCTTGGGCAAGTTATTGAGCCCTCTGAGCCATGACGTTCTTATCTGCAGTATGGGCACGATAACAGCAGCTGCCTCACAGGGCTGGTACTAAGATACCACGAAATAACATATGAAAAGCCCCCACCATGATGCCAGTTCCCATAAGGCTGGTTCCCATCTAGGGGAATTTCTGTCTCCTAGAGGAGTGGGTCAGGCAGTGGGAGGCGCCCTTCTCCAGCCCGAGTGGACCAGGTGAGAGGACTGGGCCGATGGAGGACGGAGGGTACCTATCAGGACAAGGGTGCTGCCTCCACACCTCTGTATCCCCGGGGCCCCCAGCCTCCCACCCCGCCCCAGACCGTCTTTAAGCCACAGGCCGCTCGGTTCCGATAGAGCGTGGCCAGCAGGGCCTTATCCTTGGTCAGCTTCAAGGCCTGGCTGTAGCTCTTTGTCGCAGCCTTGTAGTCCTGGAGCTGGAAGTGCCGGTTCCCTTCCTCCTTCAGCTGCACTGCTTCTGCCTCCGCCATCTGTTGGGACAGGGCAGCTCCATCTGGCCAGCCACTCACTCCAGACCCAGGGCTGGAGTCCTGCCTTGAGGTTTGGAGCTCCAGAGTCCCCTCCCACCAGAATGGAAGGTAAACGTTCTGCCTGGAAGGGACCCACCCCCAGTACCCCCAAATCCATTACCCAGAAACACATTACAGCATTTGCTCAGAGCATGGCCTGAGTTGAGAGGGGTCTCAGAGTCCCTGTGCCTCCCTCTCCGTCCCTCCCAGCTGGACGGGCAAAGCCATCACTCCAAAGGCCTGAACTCTCATTGCAGACCTTAAAAGTCCTCGTAGGTCCCTCTTTTCTCTCCAGATCAAAGAACACTCCTGCTGGCTCACTTCGTCACACAATGCTCTTGGTCGTCCTCCTGTGACGCTGCTCCTCTGAGCTCCACTGCGAACCCCCAGCGAGCCAGCCTCAGTCTGCCCTCCCAGCCCCCACCCAGGACACTTTATCACCTCTGCCAGTGGCTCCTGACCATATTTGGCCACAGGGTCAGGTGTCCCTGGAGTCTGTCATTGATACTCAGGGCCCTCCCCCTCCCCAGACTGGACAGTTAGTACCACGTGGAGGTGCTGCCCCAGCACCCTGCTCAGGAGCAGTCCTGGGGGCTCAGGCACTCACACCCCAAAGAATGAGAGAAAGATCCAGAAGGGACAGGAAACTCCCAGCAGAACCCCTTCCCTAGGCACAGCTAATGCCCCTTCTCCACCTCCATCCCAGATAAACAACCTCCTCTCCCTCCTCCCAACCACCGCTATTTTGGGAGCAGAGTGACAGCTGAGGGGCTGACAGGCTTAGATGAAGAGCAGCTGCCCAGATCCCATAGGAACTGGAGACTTCCAGAAACGCCCTTCTGAAGGGAGGAGGGAAGAAGAGAGAGGAAACTTCCTTCCCCTTTTCCACTTGTCCACAACTTTCCTACCCCTCTGGCATTCATTTATTGAAAATGTTCTTGCTTTGCAGAAAAACCAGCAGACTTGCTAACTCACTTTAATGTAAGTGAGTTCTGTTGCGATCTACATGTCTTCTCCTGTTGCTCCCTATTTACAGCGAGTGGATATATTCAGCCTACCTCTCTGGTCTGACTGGGAACTTCCTGAGGATGGGCTCTGTATATCCTCCACCAGACTGCAATCTTCTCCTAAAGCAAAAGCAATTCCCGGAGACCAAGGACTGTACCCCCTATTTGACTGGGAACTCTCCTGGGACAAGCTGAGTCTCCCTCATCAGAAAGGGCTCTTCCTGGGATAAGAACTATGTATTCACCACCAGAGATGGTCCCCCGTCCCGGGGGGACAGGAATTGTGTCTCCATATCTGACAGAGGGTTTCTGAGACAAATTTATGAGGGTGTTCCTACTTGGACTGAGAACGTTCTCACCTTTTGGTGTCTCCAAGCCTGGGCTGTGAGCCGCCTCCCGGAGGGCAAGGACAGTGTCTCACACAGTTTGACTTCCCCTAGTGCACAGCCTGGCAGAATCAGTGTCCAATACGTGTCTCCTAAATAAATAAATAAATGGATGCATGAATGATGTCTTTACGCTGATGCTTTGCTTCCCTTACCACCGTTCTGCCCATTCTCCTCCCATGTATCTTCAAAATTACCTGACCCAGGCTGAGAATGACACTGAAGAAAAAGCATTAGGTGGGTTACCCATACTAGATTCTATTCCTGGCTCTGTGACCTTGAACACACAGCTATGACCTTGGATCAGTTCTAGATCCTGCTGGACACAAGGCATAGCCCTGATTCATGTTTATCTGATGTATGTTTGTTGGCTAAATAAATGAATGCATGGATGGATGAATTCCCTGTGCTCGTGGTGTCCCCAAACCTGGGCCTCTTTGTGGGGAAAGTTTTCTATAGCAATGAGGAAATATGACAAAGGATCCTGTCATTGGCAGAGAACTGTGGTTCTGTGACTTTAGGTCCAAGAATCACAGATTCAAATCCTGATTCCGTTATTCATTCCACAAGCATTTCTTAAGCATGTCCTATGTGCCAGGAACTGCCAATGATCACAAAATCAGAGGACACTCTTGAGGGCAAGGATTTGTGTCCATTTTGTTCATTTATATATTCCAAGTGCCTATGACAGTGTGTGGTACATAGTAAGAGCTTAATAATATTTGTGGAATGAGTGGATGAAATAATTTCATAAATCTGAGATTTTAAATATGAGGACTACCTAGATGTTTTGAAAACATATAACAGGGAAACGTGACTTCATTTCAGAGAAGGTTTCCCTGAGTAAATGATTAAAGGACTTAATATACGTAGAGCTCCTAGAACAATGCCTGGTAGAGAGTACTCAATGAATGAATGAATGCATATTTAAGGCAAGACCTGAAGAATGAGAAACTGTCCCTGTATGAGTCTGCTGGAGTTGCCATAACAAAATACCTCAGACTGGGTGGCTTAAATGTCAGAAATTAATTTTCTCACAATACCAGAAACTGAAAGTCTAAGCTCAAAGTGCCATCAGGGTTGGTTTCTTAGGAGACTTCTCTTCCTGGCTTGTAGACAATCAACTGCTCACTATGTCTTTATGTGGCCTCTTCTCTGTGTGAGTGCAGAAAGAGAGAAAGAGAGAGAGAGCTCTGGTGTCTCTTCCTCTTCTTATCAGGACACCAGTCCTACTGGATCAGGGCGCAATCCTTATGACTTCCCTTAACCTTTACTACTTCTTTTATAGGCCCTATCTCCAAACACAGTCTCCCTAGGGGTTAGGGCTTCAACATATGAATTTGGTGTGTGTGTGGGGGGGGGCACAGGGAGGTGGCACAATTCAGTCCCTATCAGTTCCCAACAGTGAAAACTGCATGTACTAAAGCACTGAGACAGAATCATGCCTTGGAAGAACTGAGACACAGCTGGAAGGATTTGATCTTAAAGAGAGAGGAGTGGCTGGAGAGGTAAGGCTGAGTGGACCATTATAAGGAGTTTGATTTTTTTTCCTGCATGTAATGGGAGCCGCCTTAGGGTTTTCGGGTGGAGAGTTACAGAGTGGATTTTTGGTTTGCAATTATCACCCTGGCTGCCGTATGGAGAATGCCTGGAGGGAAGCAAGTGGGAGAGGTGGTTGTAGGAAACCATGGTCACTCAGACTAGAGTGTGACAGTGGAGATGGAGAGAACAAAATCAAGACAGGTTAACCGGGCAGAACTGACGAGCTTGTGAGTGCCCGGATGCGAGGGGCAGGGAAAAGAGAGCTGACAGGGAAGATCCCGGGTTTCTGGTAACAGCGCTCATGTTCTTTGGTCTCCGCTTCAGTTCCTCATTTGTAATACGGGGAGAAAACGGCTATTGTGAGGATGGATTAACAGGTATGTGTGTAGAGCACCTGGAACAATGCCTGACCCACTGCTACCATATCATTATCATCGTTATTGCTTTACAGCGTTGAAAACTGTAGACATTTTCTGCTTTGGTACTCATCGAGTATTATTCATTGATTTGATCCATTTTAAAGCAAAGAAGAAGGGGAAGAAGGGGGGAGAGGTTGAAGAGGGTAAAGGGAGTCAAATATATGGTGATAGAAGGAAACTAAACTTTGGGTGGTGAACACACCATGCAATATACGCTTTCAAGTACACTTGAAACTTATATAATCTTATTAACCAATGTCACCCCAATAATTTAATTCTTTTTAAAGATTTTATTGGGGAAGGAGAACAGGACTTTATTGGGGAACAGTGTGTACTTCCAGGACTTTTTTTTCCAAGTCAAGTTGTCCTTTCAATCTTAGTTGTGGAGGGCACAGCTCAGCTCCAGGTCCAGTTGCCATTTTCTAGTTGCAGGGAGCGCTGCCCACCATCCCTTGTGGGAGTTGAACTGGCAACCTTGTGGTTGAGAGCCCACTGGCCCATGTGGAAATCGAACTGGCAGCCTTCGGAGTTAGGAGCATGGAGCTCCAACCGCCTGAGCCACGGGGGCCGGCCCATAATTTAATTTTTTTAAAAAAAGCGATTTATCTCTGGGTGAGTCAAGTTATAGTGATTTATATTTTATCCTTTTTCATATTAGTTTTTCTAAATAAACACGTGCGATAAAAAAATAACTCACTTTTTTAAATGAAAAAAAAAGAATAATTACTGCCTTCAACCCAATAGCCTCTGGCTTTGTAAGTCACTCCCTACGGGGACGCTGCTGCCTGGAGCCTATTTGGTCTTCCGTCATTTCCTATCTCTGTAACCTTGGTGAAAATCAACCCCTCAAAAGCCTCAATTCCCCCATCTGTAAAATGGAGCGAGAATACCTGTTCTGAAGAGACAAAAGGCTGTTTCTGCAAGGCACTGGGAGGGACTGAATGTGGATGCAGCGACCAGTCCAAGGAGAGGTCGTGGAGCGGGTACCATGTGAGCCCACTCGCAAGGTCCCAGGCCTGGCACGACGTGACACTTTCCCTCCGCAACACCAGAGGGCGATGTCACGAACTGCGGCACCGCTAGACTACGGGAGCGGCGCTCCGTCTCACCGGAGCCTTTCTCCTCCACGTGCGGACGCAGGATGGCGGCGGCGGCGGCGGTGGGTGTGCGTGAGTGCGGGCGGGGGCGCGAGTCTGGGCGCTGCAGCCGGGGGTCCCCGAGGCCGGAGGGAGGCGGAAATGGGGGCCCTCCCCTCCTAGCGGCGTGACTGACGCCGGTCTCGCCTGTTGGCGCAGGAGGAGGCGGCGGGGCTTGACGTCCAGCGGCTGCTGGTGCAGTTCCAGGATGAGGGCGGGCAGCTCCTGGGCTCCCCGTTCGACGTGCCCGTGGACATCACCCCGGACAAGCTGCAGCTCGTGTGCAACGCGCTGCTGGCCCAGGTGAGCGGCGGGCGGCGCTGCCCGGGTCGGGCCCACAGGGGACCAGGAGACCAAAGGTCTGGGGGTCAGGGGCCCCCGTCACTCACCAACAGGGGGTGAAATGCGCTGGCGCGAGTCGGTGGAGTGTCACCTGCCTTGGGGGAGGGTCAGAAGATGGCATCAAGGTGAGAGCGCTTTACACGCCGACCGTGGCCGCCCACCTGCGGAGGGAGCCCGCGTTTCGAGCGCATTGGGTGCATTGTCAAATGAGTCTTCGTCACAGCCCCTGGTTAATATCCCCAGTTTACAATGTGGCCCAGAGGCATTACATTTGCACGATGCTACGCAGTAGATGGTCTCGGTTTGGAATCGGAACACAAATGTGTCAGACTTAAAACCCATGCACTTCCCAGCCAGTGTTTTCAACGTGCTGCCCCGTGTTGGGGTGGGAGGTACTTAAAAATGCAGTGCTTGGACCCCACCCCAGACTTGGTACACCGGACTCTGGGGTGAAGCAAAGTCTGCATTTCCAACCAGCTTTTTGGATGCTTCTTACGCATTATATACAGCATGGTATGGTGTTTTAGAAAACACTGCATAATGCTAATCCTGGACTTCACGGTTCATTTCAAAAGAACACTAAAGAATCTGAATTAGTCATTAGCAGTAGCAATTACTTAGTTGCTCAGAGCCTCAGGTTTTTTTTTTTCCGTCAATCAAGTGGGAATAGTAATGCTTGTCTCCTAGGGTGGTTGTAGGATGCAGATAAAGGATTTTAAAGTACTATGTAAGCTTCCTACAGTTTCTCTTCAAGGATGAAAATGGTCTCATTGGGGAATGATGGGGTAACTCAAGCAGAGTAGCTGAAAAGAGGGAAGCTTTACCTCCACAGCTCAATGAGGGGGGGCTCCCTGGTGGAAGTGGCCCCTGCCAATCCTTTAACACGGGAGTTGCCCTTTGCCATTGCCCTCCAGGAGGATCCCCTGCCACTAGCTTTCTATGTCCATGATGCTGAGATCGTCTCCTCACTGGGGAGGACGCTGGAGTCACAGGCGGTGGAGACAGAGAAGGTCCTTGACATCATCTACCAGCCACAGGCTATTTTCAAGGTCCGTGCTGTGACCCGCTGCACGAGCTCCTTGGAGGGTCACAGCGAGGCTGTCATTTCCGTGGCCTTCAGCCCCACAGGAAAGTAAGGACAGCTGCAGAATTGTGGAGGGGAGTGTGGGGGTTGCAGGCTCTGGTTGGGGTGAGGAGGGTACCCCCAAGTAATGATCGATGGGGCTTTGGGCCACCTACCAGAGATCGGAGCTCTGGGCTCAAGTTGGAAGTAAGGGATTTCCCCAGTGGGGTTTGGTCCACAAAGATCAAGGATTCACGCCTTGGAAGAGCCCTTCCTGGACTTAATCTCAGGAGATCTGAGCTGCAAGCTCAGCTCTGCCCCTTCCTAGTTGTGTGACCTGAGCAAGTCACTTAACCTGAGTTAATTCTTCTTTATCTGTGAAACTAGGTTTCTTTGCTTCTCAGAGTCCTATGAGGATAATGAGAAGCTTTAAATCTAGTGATAGTTGTGGCCATTCCTTTAAGGAAGGAAGAGAAAAGAAATGGCCTCCTAAGGTCTTCTCTCAGATGGCATGGGTGTTACATCTCTCCTTCTCGGGGGAGAGAGCAAAGTCCAGGCCCAGCCAGATTCTGTTCCCAGAAGATGATTAAATGGGAAGCAGAAATGCACGTTTGCAGTGTTTCAGGTTGGGCTCTACTCCTTGTCCCCACTGCTGAGGTCTGGCAGTCACTCTTCTTCCCCAGGTACCTGGCCAGTGGCTCTGGAGACACCACTGTGCGCTTTTGGGATCTCAGCACCGAGACGCCACATTTCACATGCCAGGGTCAGTATGCAATTAGCCATTTAGGGGGTCTTGGTGGGTGGGTGACTTGCTCAGCTCTTTAACTCCTGAGGAGCCCCAGAGTGCTTTCCAGCACTTTCACATCTAGTTAGTAACTGCCTTTTCCTTGGTGGAGACTGAACACTTGAGCCCAGCCAGCCACTTACAAACAAGAGACTGGACCAAAGAGTCGGTGTAGGATTGTGGGAAGGGGCTGACTGGCTAATTGCAAGGAGAGCCTGGCTTAAATCCAGCCTCTGCCACAGTGGCTGAGTTCTGGAACATGTATCAGAATCACGGGAGGGTGCGGAGGACTTACTCAAATATCGACTGCTGGGTCCCACCCCCAGAGTTTTTGTCTCCTTGGGTCTGAGGTGTGGCCTGAGAATTTGCATCTCCAGCTCCCAGATGGTGCTGATAACTACTGGTCTGGGAACCACACACTAGCTGGGTGACCATGTGTGTGCAGGGCATACTCCCTTTCTAAACTTCAGTTTTCTCGTCTGGAAAATGGGGGTGATAATTCTTGCTTTGCTTCATACCTTAGCGCTATTGTGAGAATTCCAAGGGATGACGTGTGAAAATACTTTATACCAAGGAATTATTAGAAGGAATTATTAGAAGGTGGCAGTGTTATGGGCGCAGCAGGATGCATGGCTCTAGCACCTGGGGTGGATTCTCCCTCTGCCTAGGAAGCCTTAGCTCTCCTTTTGTCCAATCATTCATTTATTCAGCAGCTAGTGTAGGAGTTCCTGCAATGTACCAGGCATTGCTAGGAACTGGGGGTAAAAACAGATGTCCCTCCTTTTTCCCTCCCCTTCTTTCTTAGGACATAGACACTGGGTCCTTAGCATATCCTGGTCACCAGATGGCAAGACACTGGCTTCCGGATGCAAGAATGGCCAGGTAGATGGTGGTCAGGGTAATTAGGCAGGGACTCTGGGGCTCCCTTTCCGGGAGCCGGGCCAGAATCAGGTTCAGGGATGGTGCATGGGGGTTAGGGGGTGGAGGACCTTTAGTAGGGGAGGGACAGGTTGGGAAAGATTATTTGGTGAGCTTCTATCTTTCAGATTCTCCTGTGGGACCCAAGCACAGGGAAGCAGGTAGGCAGGACTCTCACCGGTCATAGCAAGTGGATCACAGGCCTGAGCTGGGAGCCCCTCCATATGTAAGTGACACCAACAGAGCTGGGGTGAGTGAGGAATAAGGGGTTCAAAGCTGTCCCCCCTCCCCTGCTTGATCAGTTTTATTTGAGGGGGGGAGGTAAGCAGTCTGACTGACAGCGACTGCAGGCAAGAAGCAAGGAAGGCCTCCTGGGCTGCTCGGCTGCTCTGGAGGGGCCTGTTCCTCGCAGGGCCTGGAGGTGCAGCTGGGTCTTGGGGTCAGCAAGCTGTCAAAACATTGTCCCTGACCCTTGAGTTGGGAATGGGGAGGTGCCATGGGAAGACAGGCGTTACCAGGCAGGTCAGAAGTGAAGTCACATCTCCCTTTCCCTCTCCAGGAACCCCGAATGCCGCTACTTGGCCAGCAGCTCCAAGGATGGCAGCGTGCGGGTCTGGGACACAACTGCAGGCCGCTGTGAGCGTATCCTCACTGGGCACACGCAGTCGGTCACCTGTCTCCGGTGGGGAGGGGATGGGCTGCTCTACTCTGCTTCGCAGGACCGCACCATCAAAGTCTGGAGGGCTCATGATGTAAGAGTCGGGAGGGTTCAGAAAGCAGTCTGGGGAAATCTCAGGCCACGGGATGCCAGCACTGGGAGGAACGTCGGCCAGGGTTTCCTGAGCATGTGCTGGGGGCCAGGTTCAGGAGGTGCTTCGAGAACAAGGGATCTTGTCGATGCTGCTTTGTAGCAGAGGTTCCAGTGTCCATTAGCATGGTCAGGCTCTGGAAATTCCTGCTGTAGAAAGCCTAGTTGCTTATTGAACCTGCCATGTCCCGAACTTACTTGACGAGCTCTTTTATTCTGACACACTTGATTTGCCTTCTGTGAAACATATTTTCAGAAACATTGATCTGGGCCCGAAGCCCTCTTTTTACAAATGAGGAGAGACTTGAGCTCAGGGGCGGGGGGGGGGGGGTGACTTGATTAGGATCCCAATGAATGAGGGTCCTGATTCTGAGTCTTCTGGGGCTAATCTGGGGGTATAGGTTCCCTAGGATGGAGAGTGGTGTGTGTGTCTGGCCTGTCTCCCTCTGCCCTAGGGCGTGCTATGCCGGACTCTGCAAGGCCACGGCCACTGGGTGAATACCATGGCCCTCAGCACTGACTATGCCCTGCGCACAGGGGCCTTTGAGCCAGCCGAGGCCTCAGTTAATGCCCAAGACCTCCAAGGGTCCTGTGAGTAAGCGGGAGAAGGAGGGGAGGGGCCTGCTTGGGAAAGAGCCAGTTGTCTAGCTTCATGTGCGAGTCGGCCTGAGGCTTGGGGGTGTTTGCTGTGTGTGTTGGAGTTTCTAATCAGCCTTGTTCTTCATCTCCTCCTCTCCCCTTCGGCCCGTGGACGCAGTGCAGGAGATAAAGGAGAGGGCTCTGAGCCGATACAAGCTCGTGCGGGTGAGTGTGTGCCAGCCGCTAGCACGGCCAGCTCTGTACTGCCCACTACCGGTCCCTACAACTCTCCGTGAGCACTCGGGCCCCTCCGCCTTCTAGCCCCAGCGGAGAATATACCTTTTCTGGAAAGTTGTTCTTGATAATCCTAGTTTACAATCCTAAAATATTAATATGCTCTTTCATTTTGTTTTATGTGCTTCTCTATTGCATTTCCCAAGGTACTCCTCTTTCTAATTTTCCTTAGTTTGTTTAAGGAACGTATTCATATGATCTAAGGTTCAAAGAACACATAAAGGTAGATAGTAAAACATCTCTTTGTCACACGTTCATCCATTCCTTCCGGAAGCATCTAGGGCCGCCAGCATCTTGTTTCTCCTTCCAAAGACTTCTCTATACAGATGCATGTATACGTGTACACGGAGTATAATACAGTCATGTGCTGTATGACGACATTTCAGTCAACGGTGGACTCCATGTATGACGGTGGTCACATAAGGTTATAATGAAGCTGAAGAATTCCTGTTGTCTAGTGATGTAGCCATCCTACCTTCCCAGCGCAACGCGTTACTCACGTGTCGGTGGTGAGGCCGGTGCAAACAAACCTGTGCTGCCAGTCGTACGAAAGGACAGCACGTACAGTTACGTACAGTACATAACACTTGATAATAAATGACTTTCTGGGTTACGTATCACTGCACTGTTTCTTACTGTTGTTAGGGTATACTCTTTATATTTAATTACGAAGGTTGCTGTGAAATAGTAGCTGTGTGAGGCCATCTTGTGTTGGCTGCATCTCTTGCTGACATCGTTTTCTCCTGTTTGATTTAATCTCATGTGTGGTACAGTGACATGCTGTACAGGCTTGTAGCTTAGGAGCGACAGGTTATACCATAGAGCCCAGGTGTGTAGGAGGCTGGCCCATCCAGGTGTGTGTAAGTGCACTCTGAAGTTCACGCCACGAAATCGCCTAACGACGTGTTTCTCAGAACGTGTCCCTGGCATTAAAGCAGCACATACCTGCACACTTACACACATAGGTATTCAAACCCACATGCAAAATCCTCCCCCCTTTTGAACACACGATTCTGTACCTCGCCTTTTCATGTAATTATATATCTTAGCCATTGTCCTGTGTTCAAAAGTTCCCTTTGGCGGTGAGTAACCCACGTGGTCTAGTGGCCGGCCCAGGACTTGTTCCCGAGTCCTGGGCTCTGTGCTGGTGTGGAGTAATCAGTGGTGTGTTTGCTGCCGAGCTCAGCCGCTCCTGTCTGAGACCGTGTCCCACATGGTGTGCTTTTTGCCTCCCTTAGGGCCAGGGCCCAGAGAGGCTGGTATCTGGCTCAGACGACTTCACCTTATTCCTGTGGTCCCCAGCAGAGGACAAGAAGCCGCTCGCACGGATGACGGGACACCAGGCCCTCATCAACCAGGTGCTCTTCTCCCCTGACTCCCGCATCGTCGCCAGCGCCTCCTTTGACAAGTCCATCAAGCTGTGGGACGGCAGGACCGGCAAGTGAGTGAGGCCGTGGGGAGGGACAGGAAGGAGCTTAGCTCTGCCACTTACAAAGCTGTGTGGCCTGGGCAAGTGTTTGGGTGTTTCTGAGCCTCCTTTTCCTCTTCTGTAAGATGCAGAGGCCCTACCTCTCTGCTTTGTTACAAAGATTAAGTAAGATGGTATATTTAGCACCAGCATTAAGTGAGCACTGAAAACGCTAGTTCATTTCGCATCTAAAGAGAGAAATGATCTTCAAACTGGCTCTCCTCAAAGTGTGGTCCACAGACTTGTGGCAGTGATATCACTTGGGAGTTTGACAGAAATTCAGAACCTAGGACCCACCCCAGACCTTGTGAATCAGAATCTGCGTTTTAAAAAAAATGTTTTTAATGAATTGATTTTCCAATTACAGTTCACATACAATATTATAATAGTTTCAGGTGTACAACATGGTGATTAGACATTTAAATACCTCACAAGGGATCACCCTGGTAAGTCTAATACCCATCTGGCACCATACATAGTTATTACAATATTATTGACTATAATCCCTATGCTGTACTTTACATCCTTGTGACTATTTTTATAACTGGCAATTTATACTTTCTAAATCCCTTCAACTTTTTCGCCCATTCCCCAACCCCCCTCCGTCTAGTAACCATCAATTTGTTCTCTGTATGTATGAGTTTGTTTCTGTTTTGTTTGTTCATTTGTTTTTTAGATTCCACATATAGGTGAAATCACATGGTATTTGTCTTTCCCTGACTTAATTCACTTAGTGTAATATCCTCTAGGTTCATCCATATTGTCACAAACGGCAAGATTTTATTTTTTTTTGGCTGAATAACATTCCATTGTGTATATGTACCATATCTTTATCCATTTGTCTATCGATGGACACTAAGGTTCTTCCATATCTTGGCTACTGTAAATGACCTCGTGATGAACATAGGTGCACATATCTGTTCGAATTCGTGTTTTGGATCTCTTCAGATAAATACCCAGAAGTGGAATTGCTGGGTCATAAGGTAGTTCTATTTTTAATTTTTTGAGGCACCTCCATACTGTTTTCCACGGTGGCTGTACTAATTTATAACCCCACCAACAGTGCACAAGTTTCCCTTTTCTCCACATTCTCACCAGCGCTTGTTTGTTGATTTATTGATGATAGCCGCAGAATCTACATTTTAATAAAGCTACCAGGTGATTCTGCTTGTCTTTACGTCTGAGAAGCAAGCACTGGTGTAATGAGGCACAGTGCCGTTGATGTTAATTAAGTTGGAGGAGAGGCAAAGGCATGGGAAGGAGCAAGGGAAACACTTGGCACCTGTGTGTCAGTCGAGAATTTTCACACAGCAACGCTTTGAAATAGGCAGTTCAATTCCTTTTTAAGGTAAGGAAACAGTCCCAAAAGACACAGCTAGTCTGTATTGACCTGAAAGTTCCAGGTGGGCCTGGCCCAGGATTACTCCATGCCACCTGTCAGCAAACAACTGTTGTGTTGATGGGCTGTCAGGCAGGTGGGCTAAGCAGATGGCTGCATTGGATTCTAAGGCGTGCAAAGTCGAGTGGGTATGGAGGCCTGGCAAGAGGCACCCTACAAACAACTCATTTGGAGAAGTTTTACAAGCACATAATGAGCAGTAATGATGAAATTGGTCTGGGGTGGGGGCCAGGCAGTGGGATTTTGTAAAAGTTCCCAGGTAATTCTAATATGCAGCCAAGGTTGAGAATGACTGCTGTGGGCAGAGAGGATCCTTCAGACATGTTTGAAGATCTAACATCCATCTTCCCCTGGCCTAGGTACCTGGCTTCCCTGCGTGGCCATGTGGCTGCCGTGTACCAGATTGCATGGTCAGCCGACAGCCGGCTCCTGGTCAGTGGCAGCAGTGACAGCACGTTGAAGGTGTGGGATGTAAAGGCCCAGAAGCTGGCCACAGACTTGCCAGGCCATGCGGATGAGGTATGGCCGACTCTTGTGGGCAGGGGGTGGCTATGGAATTGAAGCCTGTCCCCCTCCCCCATACTGCCCCACTGACCCTCCCCCTCCTTTTCCGTGTAGGTATATGCTGTTGACTGGAGTCCAGATGGCCAGAGAGTGGCAAGTGGTGGAAAGGACAAATGCCTCCGGATGTGAGTTTGGGAGAAGTGGGAGTTGGTGTGCTTGGCTGTCCTGCCCTTTGAGTTGTTACTATTTGCGACATT
Organism: Rhinolophus hipposideros; assembly: GCF_964194185.1. NCBI lineage: Eukaryota > Metazoa > Chordata > Mammalia > Chiroptera > Rhinolophidae > Rhinolophus > Rhinolophus hipposideros. The sequence goes on along the minus strand of NC_138066.1, from coordinate 21,567,285 downwards.
CCCTTCTGGCATAGAATTCTGAGGGCTCTCCAGGTACACAGACTGGCCTGAGATGGTGTGTGGAGCTAGGTTCTCAGTGGGCAGTGGGAGGGCTTGGGAATTGCAAGGGTGATGGGAAACCCTGCCAGTTCTGAGGCCGCTCTCCAAAGGGTGAGTCCAGGGTCGCTCCTGCACGAGGCAACAGTCCTGTTAGATTGTACTTGGGAGTCCTGAGACCTAGGTCAAATCCTGATCTGCTTTTCAGTGTGCCATCTTGGAGAGCTTGGTTAACCTATCTCTTGGGGCAAAAAGAGATCCTTAAAAAACCTATCTCAGTAGACAAAAAAAGATCAAAGATAGGAGGTCAGCACACCTTGGAATCTGAAGCATTGTGTACTGTCACTGTCACTGTCATTGGACAACCTTGGTGGACACCCCAGGGGCCAACCACTGGGCTGAGGTCCTGGCTGAGGCAGGCAGTGGGTGCCTCGCCTGAGTTTGGGTGGCCAGAGCAGGGATGTAGGCAGGCTCTTAATGACTGGGGGGAAACCACAAATTCTCCCCGTAGCGGGCTCCTGGGGTTACGTGGCAGCCTCCCTTTCCTGCAGTGGACTCCCGGTCCCATTCCCTCCCTCCCTCTCTCCACAGATGGAGGAGATGAGACGTCCCACAGCCCTCTCTGACCCCCACCTGGACTCGGTCTGTGCCAGCTGTCCACCCTGACAGAGCAAAAGCCGGGGTGTTATCCCTGAGAACGAGTGTGGCCTGCTGTCCTGGTACAGACCCCAGTGGGCTCTCTCCCAAGAGCAGGAGGTCAGAGGTCTCAGGAGGTTACCACAGAGCTCAGCCCTTGGCCATCACTCTGTACGTTGCTGGTGCTGGCGGGGGGTGTCAAGAGACCAGGCAATGACTGGACCCCTGCTGACTGCCCTGCCTCCTTTTCCAGATGTCACCTTTCTTTAGGAGCAGACCCCAGATTCTGTGACCAAATAAATAACTTATATTTTGTGTGTTTGGGTTATAATTCCTTGTCTAGAATCCTAGGGCTCAACCAAGATCTGTGCTAAGTCAGTTTGCCTAGTCCCATCCCTTTGCACTGGGCTTCACCAAAACCATACTGACCAGGAAGTCGCCTTGCTTCTCTTCCCCATGCCTATGAGGGAGAGGCCAGTTGAGGCTGAGGAAGCTGGCTGAAGCCCCTCTGATAGTGGCCAGAATATAAGCCAAGGCTGTGCTGTCTGATGTAGGACCATGTTTCCCCGAAAATAAGATGTAGCTGAACAATCAGCTCTAATGCGTCTTTTGGAGCAAAAATTAATATAAGACCCGGTATTATATTTTATATTTATTATATTAAATGATATTGTTCCTGTCTTATAGTAAAATGAAACCGGGTCTTATATTAATTTTTGCTCCAAAAGACGCATTAGAGCTGATTGCCCAGCTAGGTCTTATTTTTGGGGGAAACACAGTATGCACTAGCCACATGTGGCCATTCCATTAACCAGCATTCCATACAGTTAGAAATGCAGTTTTCCATCACACTCGCTCAAGTCTACTTGTGTTAGGCTGTACAGATAGGTAACGCTGCCATCGTCACAGGGAGTTCTGCCAGCCTGTGCCCGCTTCTCACATAGCACACTTCTTGAGGCCCTGCCATGCACTGAACACTGCTAGGCTCTTGGGGTACAGACAGGAAGGTGACGTTTGTCCTGGAGGACTCACTCTCTAATGGGGCACACAGTGGTGACAGCTCAGGCAGAAGTGTGTGTGATGTGGTAAAGGAGGATGGATGGTTCTCTGTCCCGGGAGGACTCCCAAGCAGGACGCCCCCAGACCTTTGACCAGGATCGTGCCCTCCATGCCTCCTGCCTCCACTTGCTCCTGTTCGGTGCTGAGGCACATCGACAGGCTGAACTTCCAGACTGCCCCCACCTGTGCGTTTACAACTTGGCACAGGGCCAGCCGTGGTTCTCAGCTTCCACCTTGCATGTCTGCAGTGAGGCCGCAGGAGGGGCCGCGGGAGCCACCGGTGGTTGAGCTCCTATCTGCAGACACTTTTGTGTGTGCTCTCACGGTAACCCTGCAGCCATGCCTGGAAGGGTCTCACGTCCCCATATATTTGATGAGGTAAAAGCCCAGGAAGCTTAAATGGTTTGCTTATGCCCTCGTATCCAAGAAGAGCCAGAATTAAATCCAGCTCTGCCCCAAAGCTTGTACACTTTGCACCGTGTCCCTGAAGAGCTCACGTCTGATGCTGAGTGTGTGGGCTGCCACCTCTGTCCAGCACTGCGTTTTTCCTGGGGAGCGTGTTTCAGCCTTTGAGTACCAGTCTCTTCCTCCCACAGGGAAAGGGGTGATGTTGACAGAGCCAGGCAGTAGGTGGTGGCGGCATCCCATGGCCATCTCTCTCGTTTTCTGCCTCCCACCCACTCACCTGGACTCTTGGTCCTGGCAGAAGCTAGGAAGCTAGATTGCCAGTAGCCCAGCGGAGGCTTTCCGCGGCATGAAGCAGAATTTAGGGGTTCTGGGTGACCTGCAGTTCTTTAATGAGGGACCTGGGGAGGGCATCGCCTAGCAGCTGTGGGCAGTGGCGAACCTGGCCTGCGGTGTCTCCAGGTGAATGGAACTCTTGTCTAGCCTTGGTCCCAACCCAGGGGTGGAGCTCAGGTACTACTTCTGCCAGGGCCTGGGCTGGCGGGGTGGTCATCGGTTCCCTAGCTTGGTGCAGGTGGTACATTTCACGGTTCCGCTTCTGAGAGCCCTGGGCCAAAGCTGAAGGTAGGTGAGGGGCTTCCTGGGGCCTTCCCCCTTAGTAGGGAAATAGCGTTTCTAGATCTTCCACCCTCCGCATGTCCTCCAGCCCGATGGTCACTGTTCTCCGCTGGGGTTCCTTGCGCTGCACGGTGATCTGGATGGGGTTGTTCTCAGGGAAGCTGTTCAGGTCAGTGGCCACAGTTGCAAACTGAAATAACACGAAAAACCCCTCAGTCTTCCTCCCCAGACCTCACCTCTGTGTCTGCTACTGTCTTGTTTGCTAAATGGGGTCTTAGCCAGCCTGACCAACTTACCTGTCGACACCAGAAACAAGTACAGAGAGGTATTATTCCAACCTGGGATGTTTCCATCCACAGGCCTGTGTACTTGGGTCCCACCCCGACCCCATGACCTGCCCAACCCAGCCCCCAGGCTGCTCCCTTCAGCCTCCCCTTTCCCTCAATGGGCTTTTGACTTCCTGGCCCACTCCCCATCACTGGTAGCAAGCTGAAAGATGAACGTCATGGCAATGCTGAGGAATATCTTAGTTTGCATCCCCAGTGGGGCCAGAGTGGCTTAATCCTTAAACCTTCCAGAAGAGAGCAGCCTGGAATTGACGTGTATTTGCCCAGACAGAAGGAAAGCAAGCAGGGAGATGAGTTGTGGCGGTATAGGGGTGTCCCCAACCTCCAAGACCTGTCTCCCTGACCCCTCAGGCCCCTTCTCCCAGCGCTCACTTTGTAGGGCTTGGACCACTTCCCTGCCCCAGCTGTGTTGGCGGCACGGACAGTGAGGCAGTAACTCCTGTTAGGCTTCAGCTCCATCAGCTTGACGGTGGTGCCCAAGATCTTATTGAACATCCACGGGCGATTCTGTGTCTTGACATTTTTCTGGGTTACCTCCTGCAACAGGACCTGGTAAAAACTGACCTGTTGCTTGCCCAAGGCATAGGTCCAGGAAATCTAGGGGAAGAGAGCCCCCAAGGCTTCCTCAGACCTGGCCAGGCCTGGCTTTCCCTCACCCCTGCCTCCATCACCTCACATGGGTGAGAATGCCCCACTCCCCAGACCGCCCACTCCCATCCCCTGCCCCTGCTGGAGCTGTGGCAGGTCTAATGGGAAATATAAGGCACTCCAATGATGTGGAACCATCATCCGGCAGCATATGCTACTCTTCCTGCACGGCCCAACCCAACTCAGATGGTGCCCTCTTTCCATATTTCTTCTAGATTGTGTCAGTTGAGAGGGAACTTAGAATCATCTTGTCCACCTTGCTCATTACAGATGGTATTAAATTTTCAAAGAGGGTAAGTGGCTGGCCCACAGTCACATAGCAATTAAGTGACAGAGCCGGGGTTCAAAGCAATGGCCCCAGAACCCATACATTTTGTACTACAACAATGGTTGCCAAGCCTAGCGAAGAATCTGAGGGAGTTCTAATAACACTGCTGATCCCTGCCGGCTGTCTCCTGTCTGGTTTCCCATTTCCAGTTTCTCCTCCATCTCGGCCAGGAGTTGTCAAATTTTGGTATGCATCAGAGGACTTTTTAAAACACAGACTGCAGACTCCAGCCCGTAGGCCTGTTTCTGATTCCGTAGGCCTACATTGGGTGGGGGTGGGGGGAATGGACACGAGAATTTAAATTTCTAGCAAGCTGTCATGCGATGCTGATAACTGCTGGTGGTTTGGGAACCACACTTTGAATAACACTGCTCTAGGCCATCCAACGTGGGGCTTCCAGATTTATCTTCCTAAAATACAGCTCAAATTGTATCCATCATCAGATAGGAAGCTCTGCAAAAAAGCTGTTCCCTATTGATTACGGAAAAATCTAAACAGTAGTAGCTCAACATTGGAGGACCTCCGGAAAATGACCCCAACTTAACTTTCCCCTCTGTTCCTCTTCCGTTACTCTAGGACAGTGCTGCTCCACACGTGGTCTGTGGGCCGTCAGCACCACCTGGTACATACTCTCAGGCCCCACCCCAGGCCTACAGAATCAGAACCTCTAGGGATGAGGCCCAGGAATCTCATTTTTAACAAGATGATCAGAGCTCCAGGCAAATGAAAGTGTGAGATGCCCTGGATTAGAACCTAGGTGTCTCCTCCCCAACTTTCCCACCTATGAGGCTTTGCTTGTGTCAGCCCATCCATGGAATGCCTTTCCCCCATCTCCAGATGTTTGAATCCTATAGAAAGCCACCAAGCTAATTCCTGCACCTGGAAGTAATGTCTCTTTGCCTCTGAATTCCTGGTGGTGGCATCTGAAATCTTCCTATAGCACTGAGCCCTTTTCTAGCTTGCACTGGAGATCTTTACAGACATGGCCTCTCTCCTAACCCGTGAACTTGAGGTCAGGATGCAGGTGGTAGGTATCGTTACACTCTGCCACAGAGCTCAGCTCAGTGCCTGGCACATTGGGGGCAGACAGTAAGCCTTTGCTGAAAGTACAAGTAGGGGAACGCACCACGGCCGTGGAATCGCTGACTGTGTGTTCACAGATGAAAGGTGCCTCTGGTATGTCCATGACCACAGAGGACTCCGAGGGTGTCGAGGAGGTGTCCTTGTCCAGCTCAGGGTTGTCAAGGTCCAGCAGGCCCCCAGTGGCCACTTGGGGCTTATATCGGTGGGGGCTGAGGGCCAGGGCCCCCTTTTCTGTATTCTTGGCCACGGAGGAGATGCTGAGTTTGTTCAGCTCGCTTTCCAGCATCCCTGCAAAGAAGCTGCTGTTGGGCTGGGTCACTGCCAATTTGATGGGATTCAACAAAGTGGATGAGATGGGGGAGATGCTGGTATCATCTGAGCTACTTTCAGAATCCTCCCCTGGCATCGGTTTCCTGGAGTGGGAGGGGAGACAGATGAGCCAGATGAAGGAGCCCACCCCAGCCTGTGCAGCTTGGAAGCTACCAGAGGCCATGCCTTGGGCCTGACTTACAAGGGTCCCCAGCTGCTTCTGAACAACTGAGAACGTTCTACTGCTGCGTGGCAGCGCATCAAACCCGCCAGGGCACTTAGTAGTGAAAAACGCAGGTTCCTGATCCCCAGTCCCCAGGTGGGATGGGAGTGGGGGAGCTAGTAAGTTAATAGGATCCTCAGACGATTCTAATGCAGCTGTTCTGAGAACCACAATTTGAGAAAGACTGTCAAAACTGGAAGTCCTCCTTCCAAAGCAGGGTGCAAATGCTCCAGGAAATGAGCACAATGATCTCCTGGGGTATGGGAAAATATCTAAAAGTATCTAAAAGAAAAATAATAAATTCAGCTTTACTAACATTTAATTATTATTATTGTTTAATATTTAATGCAATTACTAATTCATTTACTTAGAATTTAACATGTAAAATATATAGCACGTAAAATTATTATAAATACACATATACTGGGGTGAATTCTCAAACTTTTCTTCTAATTTTTTAAAATTATGAACTATTTTAGACGTATCCAAAGATATCAAGAATAATATATTAGGTTGGTGCAAAAGTAATAGCGGTTTAAAAGGTTAAAAATAATTGCAAAAACCGCAATTACTTTTGCATTAACCTAATATTATTAAGCTTTTATTTAGCCATCATCCAGCTTCAGAACTAAAACCTCATCAGGATACTTAAGGCCCCGGACGTGTTTCTCCCCTATGTCAGTCCTTATAATCCCTCTAAGAGCTAACCAGTAAATTTAAAATTTTGTGTTTATTATTCCCCATGTGTCTTTATGGGTTTGTTACATATGTATGTTATCCCTAAGCAAGGTCTATTTTGCATATTTTTAAACTTTACACAAATAAATGGTCACATTGTGTACATATCCATGGTAGCTGGCTTTTTCACTCAACATTGTGCTTTTTAGATCTATCTATTATACATGTAGCTCTGACTCAGTCATTTTGATTGTTGTGTGGTTTTCCATTACAGGGATATTTGTATTGTTACCAATTCTTTACTATTACAAAGAAAAACCTTCCACATGTTAGTCCACTACTTATTTTATTTTTTATTATTGATGAAGTGCAAAACCCAAAAAAAATTGGCTTTTAAATCTTTTTTTTATCTCGACCCAAAGAAATACACATTACATGGCAATGTAGTATACTCATACATATATATACAACTAAAACACAGCTGCACAAACCCAGTACTTACTTTATGTGTAATAGGCCCTGGAATTTTTGATCTGTTTTATTTCATTTTTATAACATTGGTCTCTACCAACTAGAAGGAGTTCCTGACTCACTAATGGGTCACAACTCACAGTTTGAAAAGCACTTGTCTAGAGAGGGCAGTCAAGGTCACACAGTGAGTTGATGGCAGAATTTGAACTAAAACCCAGATCTCGGGGTCCCAGGCCTGTCCCATTGCTATGTAGCTCCCATCTGCCCCTGGCTCTTCTCCTCTGCTTCCTACCCCATCTCCCCCAGCTGCTCTGGCCAAGTCCAGCAACCAACACACACCCCTGGGTCCCTTACTCCAGACCAGCCACAGGCTTCATGGTTGGTTGATGGGCCAAATTTTTCCTCCCTGAGCTCCAGCCCCGTCAGCCTCCTAAAAATATCCTGATCAACTCAAAGCTCCTATGCTAGCCTTTGGTGGACATTTGGAACAGATGATTCCCTCACTAAGGTCTCTTATACGCTGAAGAGTCTGAGTATTAATGCCATTTATACTACAGATTGTCCTAATGAATCTCTATTTTAGATTTCCTTATTCAAAACACCAGTGCAGAAGTGGGCATGGAAGGCAGGGAAGAAGTAGGCTACATGCTGGACATTCTATTCTGATCTTTACAGCAGCCCTACTAGATGGGTGCTAGCCCCAATTTGCAAATTAATGAACTTCAGTCTACAGCCATATACCTAAATGGTAGAACTTGGATTTGAACTTGGGCTCATAGCCCTAGACTTGCCTACTATAACATGAAGTTTCCTATAAACATCCATCACTTTAGCCATACCTGCTTACTTACAGTTCCATTAGGGGGAATGGACACTACACCCCTTTTCTATAATCAAGACGAGCTACATAGTTTGTGGGTCCCCTTCTTCAAAAATTATTAAGAATTTCAAGACAGTGACAGCAGAGCACTGAAGTTAAGCACTGGGCCCTTCTAAGTGTGGGGTTGTGTATGACTACACAGGTCACACACCCATGAAAATGCCCTGCAGATAACTCCCTCAGCCTCCATCAACCTGCACCACCACCCCTTCACTGGCTCACTGCTTCCCTCCTTAGGAGATTCAGCTCACATGTCACCTCCTCCAGGAAGCCTTCCCTAACTGAACCCCCTTCCAAGCTATGCTAACCCCCCTCTGGTTCCTCAGTGTCCTTTCCTAGTTGCATTAGTCTCAATTCTTTCCTGGCACCCTCCCAACACACATACCCCAGGCTGGGAGCTCTTTGAAGGCAGGGACTGTGCTTTTCAGCTCTGCATTCCCAGAACTTAACCCTGGGCTAGACACCTTGCAGGAGCTCAAAGAATTTTGTGGAATGAAGTAAATGGAACCCAGAATTACTGAGGAGGAACATAAACCTCAGTCCAAAAGCAGGCAGACTATTGGGGGGATATAATCAGGCAGCAGAAGGCACCAGAAGGGAAGATTGAGAAGAGGAGTCTTAGGGGAGTAGAATGGAGCAGGGGTGTCTGTGGGGGGCTAGGGGTGTGGGAAAAAGACCTTAACTAGACAAAGTAGATGAGGAGCACTGATAACAAATCTCTGACTAATCCCAAAAGGCCTCCTGGAACTGCAGGCCCACATGCCTCCAAGAAGTGATTTGGGGTCCGGAATCCATGGTACATCCTGCACACATGCTCTTCCTGGGAGCTCAGGACCTGGGTTGTGACAGGTCCAGAAAGTACCGCTTCTTCAAGCCCTTCCCAACCCCTCAGCTCTGGCCTAAGAAAGGAGAAAAGGACCAGACTTGTGTCTTACGGTAGATTGATGGTATCTTCCTCCAAGAAGTTAACCAAACTGCCTCTTGAGGAAAGTGGGAGTCCTTTGGTAGCAACCATCCTGTTCATAGACTTGGGGTTTGGAAAGGGCTTCGACTTTTGATCAAGCACACTCGAAACATTGAGGGTTTCCTTTTTCAGCATGGTCTCCTCCCCATCTCCCACTTTACAGAGCACCTCTGATGCCATCTAGTTTGTTTGGGACCACAGCTGTCACCGTACAGGACAACCAAGCTGACAGGAGGCAGAGAGAAACTGGGGGCAGCGGACCCACCCTATCTTTGAGTGGGATGGGGGTGCAATGAGCTGACTTCATAAACATCACAGAGCATAACAATTAGGGGCAAGCCTCTCCCTTGATCTGACGCTGCTGCGCTGCTACTGCCCGGGGCCAGGATCTAGAGTGGAGTAGAGCTAAGGAACAGACTCCATAACCCTTCCAGCTCAAATGCTCTGCAACCCTGTCCTCCGAAGATTTCAAAATGCTTACCACCTGTGCCCTTTGGTGCTGCCCTGGGAAGGAGGAGAAGGATGGTGGGAGAAAGACACCTGGGCACGGAGGGAAGCAGCGCTGGAATGGGTCTCTGGGAGTATGAGACTTTGTACAACGCTGAGGCTCTCTATCTAAAAATTCTAAGCAGCACAACCCCACTATGTTCAGTCATATAGGCATAAGGAAAGCCATAAGTTCATGGAGTTCATAGCTCACATATACTCAGGTTTTATGGCTAGACTTCTAAACATGCCACGCCCTCACCCCAAGTGTCTTCATATGTTGAGCGACAGTTGGGAGTGCTGTAGAGGGAAACAAAGATGGGCCAGACACTATTTCTGTTCTCAAGGACACCACTGTACAGTAGGAAAACATACAACTTCGGGGATAAGAAGAGAAGAGCATTGGCTTTGCACTTAGATGTGGATTTGTCTGTTCTAAATGCAGCTCTGCCCTTACAAGCTCTGTAGTCTTTGGCATATGACTTTACCTCCCTGAGCCTCAGTTTCCTCACCTGCGAAATAGGGATAAAAATAGCACCTGCCTCATTGGCTTATGAGAAGATAACCCCGTAAGGTTGTTTTGTTTCTTCCAGGATGAGACAAAGCAAAGGACATTTAAAAATAACAACTCTTATTTTTTGTGTTCTATATACTCAGGGTTTTTGCTGTTATTCATTAAAAAATGGAAAGTACAGAGAAGCAGGTGTCTTCTGTGTGTTCTGTTGCTTCTTAGCACCCATGATATAATCTATGATATTTAATTAAAAAAAAAATATTTTATTAGGGAATATTGGGGAACAGCGTGTTTTTCCAGGACCCAGGAGCTCCAAGTCAAATCATGGTTTTTTCAATCTAGTTGTGGAGGGCGCAGCTCACTGGCCCACGTGGGAACCCAACTGGCGACCTTGGTGTTATGAGCACTGCGCTCTAACCACTGAGCCACCCGGCTGCCCCCATACGATTTAATTGATTTGATTTCTCTTCACTGTCTCGCCCTCGCTAGCAAGCAGGTCCCCTGTGCTTAGGGATGGATGGCTAGCCTTGTCGAGCTTCCTGGCCCAGCGTTGAGAACCGAGGCTCGCAGGAAGCCCGCGCCCGTCCCTCGCAGCCAGCAGACGGCGCTCTCGGTCCGGCCCTGGAGCCTGGAAGCCGGAAGCGGCCCTGAGGCCCGGGACGGCGGGCCTGGGCAAGGGAGACCCGGCAGGGTCCGCACTCTCCGCGCCGCCGCTGCCTTTCGTCCCCGCGGGCCCGGGGCCCCTCCAGAAAGAGGCGCCGGGAGGCGTCTAGAAACGGCCCCGCGGATGCCCACGGGAATAGCGGCCCGGGGTCCCCAGGGAACATGGGCATGCTCAGGGCCGGACTGTGCCCAGGCCTTACCCAGGACATGACCCAGCTTCTGAGGAGCCGCGGCATCAAGACAGGTGACCGCGTGTGCGCGCCACGCAGCTGGGCACACCGCGGAGGCCACCCCCACCGCCCTGACACACCCGGGAGGGGATAGCTCCGCCTTCCTCTGCCCCCCACCCTTCTGGAGGGGCTCGGAGGCTGGGAGTGGGCAGGCCAAACCCCGGGCAGGCTCCTACTGTGTGCTGGGCACCGCGTCCGGTCCTGTGGCTCCGGTAGTTCCCCTAGGCCTCCTGAGATGGTCTGCCCCAAGGTAACATTGTCGCCCCATTTCACAGATGAGGAAAAGCCAAGTGCGGGAAGCCCCGCCCTTCCTGCCAATCATCCACACTCGTTTTGTTTTCAGTGGTGGACCTGGTTTCCGCAGACCTGGAGGACGTAGCCCAGAAATGTGGCTTGTCTTATAAGGTGAGCTGACGAACTACGCTTTCCAAACCTGGGTGTTTCTACGTGCCCATCCCTGAGCCAAGGGAGTGAAGGGTTCCGAGGGATTGATAAGGGGGGGCGCGTAGGAGACCCTGGGATGCCCCCTCCCTTGGCTGGTCATTGCTCGGTGCTGAGTACTCGCGGTCCGCTTTGGGTTGAAGGGCCCCTGGGCTCCTCCTGAGTTGTCCCCGCCCCTCCCGCAGGCCCTGGTTGCGCTGAGGCGGGTACTGCTCGCCCAGTTCTCCGCTTTTCCCTTCAATGGCGCTGATCTCTACGAGGAACTGAAGACCTCCACTGCCATCCTGTCTACCGGCATTGGGAGGTTTGTATGTGTACTTGGGGAAGAAGGTCAGAGGCAGGAGGACATGGCTGCCTCCTGCTTGGGTTTTGATGCTTGAGTCTAGAGAGCAGGGTTTCTCAAGCAGTGGTGAGGGCGGTTTGGACCAATGGTCAAGTCTTCTGACTTCTCTTACCTTAAACGGGGTTTCTCGACCTCACACTCCATACACTTTGGGATACATAACTATTTGGTGGCAATCAGGGTGTCCTGTGCACTCTAGGATGTTGGGCAGCCTCCCTGGTCTCTAGCCACTAGATGCCAGTAGCACCTCCCTCCTCCCTATGTCATGACAATCAAAAAATGTCTCCAGAAATTGCCAAATGACCCTGGGGGACACAGAATTGTCCCTGATTGAGAACTACTGTCCTGTAACACAAGATGTCAGTATTTCACTATTATTCAGTATATTAGAGCAACTCTTCTCTGGCCCTACCTCCTATTTTAACTGAAGGATAGTGCAAGAGGGAACTTGGCAGGACTAACATTTATTGAGTGTCTACTATGTGCCAGCCATCGAATGTAGGTTATATAATCACTTCAGTGAATCCTGTGAGTTAGTAATTATTAAGCCACTTCAGTTTAACCCAAGAGGAGTGAGGGGCAGAGGTGGGGCTCAAGCCCTGGGGTACTTGACCTAGAACTTGGTGCATGCCCCATACTCTGCAGCAGGAGGGGACAGGAGAGCTTCCATAAAGGACTAGTTATTCGGTTGGTGCAAAAGTAATTGCGGTTTAAAAGGTTAAAAATAGTTGCAAAAACCGCAGTTACTTTTGCACCAACCTAATACATTCTGCCATGTTGTTGAAAGAGAGAGAGAGAGATGGAGGACAACAGCCAGTTTCTAGCCAAGGGCCTGTTGCTGTGGAATTTGATGAAGAACTCTGCCACCAGAAAGGTTTTTGGATCAGTTTGGCCCTTGCAGTTTCCCTAACACGTTCTCTTGGCAAGGTTCAACAGCATGGTTCAACAGACTGCTCCCCCTGGTTGGGGGTCTGAGTCTGTTATCCATCCAGCACTGGCTGAGTGCCTATTGGGTGCCAGATAACATTCAGATGATAGGTGTGCAAGTGAGGTTTCTGCACTTGAGTGTGGGGTCTAGTGAGTAGAAAGAAGAGCAGGTGAGCACAACAGAGAGGTGTGTGCATGCGTGGAGACCGCATAAGAAAGTGGTGATGAACAGACTTGGCCTTTGGGCTTTGGGAGCTTATAAAACCACCATCCTCAGAGGAAGCATTTATGGAGCAGTCAAGTGGTAAACTGGCAGGATTGCAGCTGCAGAGGGTCACTGCAGGGGAGATCAGAGCAGCTCAGGAACTGTCTGTGAAGGAGGCAGGTCTTAGGCATTGAGGAACGCGTGGCCTTTCTCTGAGTGCGTACCAAAGGCCAGGCACCGTGTTTATACTTCATGGTACATTATTTCATTTGTTCTTCCCAACCACCAATGAGTACATTACAACTAAAATCACCATTCTTTAGATGAGGAAACTGGGACTCGGGTTAGGTGGCTTGCTCAAGATTATGCAGCTAGTAAGTGGCAGACTAGGCCCTGGACGTCACAGCTGTCATACTCCTAAGTCTAAGAACCTGACTCTAACGCATCTTCCCTGTAGTCGCCCTCAAGGTGGGGGCCGTATTGTGAAACGAGAACTACAGGCGTGTGGCAGAGGTGTGCAGGGTGGATGGGACTAGGGAGGCTGGCAGGAGACAGACCAAGGGAAGGGATGGCAGCGGTGGTGTGTGTGAGTCCGATGTAAGGCAGGTGACAGCGGGAGACGTATTGATGAGGACAGTGGCAAGCCTTACTGTCGGGTAGGATTCAGGTGTGAAGAATCAAAGATGACTCCCTAGGTTTCTCCTTCCTCATAGTGGTCTGTAGACAGTGAATGGATGTGATGTTTTAAAGGGAACCAGAAAGAAAAACTCATAGACACAGACAATAGTTTAGTGGTTACCAGAGGGTAAGGGGGTGGGGGCTGGGTGATGAGGGTAAGGGGGATCAAATATATGGTGATGGAAGGAGAATTGATTCTGGGTGGTGAACACACAATGGGATTTATAGATGATGTAATGCAGAATTGTGCACCTGAAATCTATGTAAATTTACTAACAATTGTCACCCCAATAAATTTAATTAAAAAAAAATAAAGGGAACCAGGAGGGGAGTTCTTTAGTCAAAAATTTGGGAAATGCTTCAGTAACCCGAGTTAAAGAGATCTCTTTGTCATAGACCTTCTCAGAGCCTTTAGTGCTGATATGCAGTGTGGACCTTTATGAGGACAATACAACATGTAATGTACCTTGGAAGAAGCTGGATGGATTGGGGGCAGGGGGGCTGAGTGGTTCCTTGAAGGCAGTAGATGTGTTTTGTTCATTTCTATATCTCCCTTATTTTAGAATAAGGCCTTCAGGAAATGTGGGGCATTCAGGTGATGTTTGAATGAATGGCTGTGAGGAATGACTGAAAGCCAGTTCAGAGGGAAAGGTAGAGGATAAATCCCAGAAGTCACTTGTATCCAAAACAAGTAGTAAAACCCAGGTATTCTTCTGCTCCACACGGCAGCGGGGTCTGTCTCCATTTCAATGTGCTGAGTTAGAGGTGATCAGTAGAGAGGTCCTCTAGGCAGAAAGAGACACGGAACAAAACAGGTGAAAAGTCAGCTGGGAGGTGGATTTGGAAATTCCTTATGCAGAGTGATCGTCACGGCCAAGAATGTGCTTGATTCTTGACTGGAGAACCCAGTGGTTTAGCCCAGGCTGCACATTAGAATCAATTGGAAGCTTAAGAAATATTTATGCCGCAGTCTCACCTTTAGAAATTCTGATTTAACTGCTCTAGGCTAGTGACTCCCAAACATGTCCACACATTAGAATCACCTGAGAATCCTTTTTTAAAAAAATTTTTTATTGGGGAACAGTGTGTTTTTCCAGGACCCATGAGCTCCATGTCAAGTCGTTGTTTTCAATCTAGTTGTGGAGGGTGCAGCTCACTGGCCCATGTGGGAATCGAACTGGCGACCTTGGTGTTTTGAGCGCGGCACTCTAACCAATGAGTCTGTCAGCTGCTCGAGAATTCTTTTTAATGGATACGTTTTTATTACAGGTCTGAATGTTAGAGCATCATAAAAAATAGTAACATTTAGTGTTTTTCTGGTTATAAAAGTAATACATGCTCATGATAGACAATTTGCAACACACAGGGAAACACACACAAAAAAAACCACCTCAGTTAATAATTTTAGCTTTTTTGTGTCCATAATATCTAAGATTCCTGTTGGATAGTGTACGCTGTTATCATCCCTTTTGCTTAATGTTCTCTCCAATGTCTTAACATTTCCCCAATGTCTTTAAGACTTCAAAACATTTTAATGGTCATACAATATTATATAATGTGTATAAATCACAGTTTACCCATAATTAATTATTCAATCACCAATTTGGACACTTCCAACTTTTCTCCTGTAATTCATTCTTTCAAGACTGGTTATTGAGTGCTTACTTTAAACATGCAAAAGCCAGGCTTCTATAGACCAATCGCACTCTCTGGGGATGAGACTCAGATATCAGTATTTTTTTGAAGCTCCCAGGTGACTCCAGGATACAAGCAAGTTTGGGAACCGCTGATGCTGGCTTGTTTTTTAAACTCCTTTGGTGATTGTAATAGGCAGGCAGGGTTGAGATCACTAGCTTAGCTTAATGGTTTTCAAACTCTCGAGCATGCATCCAAATTACCCGGAGATGGAGCTCAGATTCATTCGGTCTCTAGCCCCAGAGTTTCTGGTTCGCTAGGTGTGGGGTGGGGCCTGAGAGTTTGCATTTCTACCCAGTTCCCAGGTAATGCCTCTGCTGCTGCTCTGGGGATGACACCGAGAGAAGCGCTGCTGCAAAGGGACTGCGGGTTCTCTAATCTCAAGGGGAGGAATGGCCTCCAGGACCTGCAGAGGCTGGATGTGTTTTTAAAAAGGTGCTTATTAAACAGACAGGATAAACATAGTCATCCCAGGAAGCCACAGGGCTGCAGTGGTAACCAGTGTTTGGACTGGTAGGGACCTGTGGTTCTAATCATGGGGTCCCTGGAATTGAAATAGATGGGGTGCTTAGTAAGGTGCTACTTGGCGTATACAGAGGGGTCATGGGAGGTCTTCCAGAGCCCTTTCAGAGGACTGGCACCTGTGTAGACGAATGCAGGGTTAGATAAGGAGTGTGTGTGGTCAGGACACAGAGCCAATGACCTAGGCTGTGGTATAGGAGGCGAAGCTTCAGCCTGTAGGATGGGCAGGCCATGGAGGTGGTAGTGACCTATTTCATGATGGTTCAAGGACAAAACCTGAATTAGGAATTGGCTGTGTCTCGAGTTTATCCCAAGGCTCCCCCAGCCAGAGTGCTGACAATAATAGGAACTAAATAGCTCCGTTCTTTCGCTCTTTTCTCTGGGAATGTTTATTGTGCGTCTCCTGTGTTTCAATCACTGCCAGTGTTGGGGATGTAATAGGGAACAGGGCTCAGGCCTGGCCCCGGGGTAGTCTGGGCCAAATGGGGAAGACAGACAAAAACAAGCACATAGAAAATAATTACCCACTCCTAGAACAAATAAATGAATTCGGCAAGGTTGCAGGATACAAGCAATACAACTAAAAATCAATTGCATTTCTATATACTCAAAATGAACATGTGGAAATGGAAATTAAAAACACAGTACCATTTACAATTGCTTCAAGGAAAATGAAATACTTAGGTCTAAATGTAACAAAGCAGATACAGGATCTGTATGCTGAAAATTAAAAATCGCTGATGAAAGAAATCAAAGAAGAACCAAAATAAATGTAGGGGCATACTGCGTTTGTGGATTGGGAGACTCAACATAGCAAAAATGTCAATCCCTCCCCAAATTTATCTATAGATTTAATGTAGTTCCTACCAAAATCCCAGCAAGGTTATTTGTAGAAATAGGCTTATTCTAATAACTTTATGGAAAAGCTAACAGCCTAGAACAGCTAAAACAATTTTGAAAAAGAAGAATAAAGTTGGAGGAATCTCTCTATCAAATGTTAAGGCTTACTTTCTAGCTATAGTAATCAAGACAAATGTGGTATTGGTAGAGATAGATACACAGATCAGTGGAGCAGAATAGAGAACCCAGAAATAGACCTCAGGTATCTCCAACTGATTTTTGACAAAGATGCAAAAACACTTCAGTGGAGGAGGAATATAGCCTTTTGAACAAACGGTGCTAGAGCTATTGGACGTCATAGGTAATAAATGAACCTAAACCTAAACTTCCTGCTTTATACAAAAGGTGAAAATGGATCGTGGACTTAAATGTAAAACATGAAACTAACAAGCTTTTAGACCAAAACAGAAAAGCTTTGGGAACTGGGGCTAGACAAGGAGTTCTTAGACTTAACACCAAAAGTATGATCAATAAAAAAATTGCTATTTTTTTTATTAAAAAATGAAAATTAAAAACTTTTCCTCTGCAAAAGAGGATGAAAAGACAAGCTATAAAGTGTGGAAAATATTTCAAAGCCACATATTCAACAAAGGACTTGTATCTAGAAAATATAAAGAATTCTTAAACTTCAACAGTAAAACAATCCACTTAGAAAATGGGCAAGGCATGAACAGACATTTCACTAAAGAGGACATACAGGTGGCAAATAATCACATAAAAGGATGGTCAACATAATTAGTCATTAGGGAAATGCAAATTAAAACTATAATTAAATATTATTGTACACCTACCAGAATAGCTAAAAAAAAAAGAAAGAAAAAGAAAAAAACATGATAACACCAAATGCTGGTAAGGATGTGAAGGAACTGGATTACTCATACATTGCTAGTTGGAAAGCAAATGTCATAGCGACACTGGAAAATACAGTTTAGTAATTTGTTACAAAATTAATATGCACTTACCGTACAACTCAGCAATTTTATTCTTGGGCATTTATTCCAGAGAAATAAAAACTTAGGTTTATATAAAACTTGTACACAAATGTTCATAGCAGCTTTATTCATAATTTCCCCAAACTGGAAAGAGCTAAAATGTCCTTCAGTGAGTGAGTAGTTAAACAAACTTGGTACATCCATGGAATACTACTGGGAAATAACAGGAAACAAACTATTAATACACACAACAACTTGGATGGATCTCAAGGGAATAATGCTGAGTAAAAAAACAATCACAAAGGTTACATACTCTATGATTCTTTGTACGTAACATTCTTGAAATAACGTAATAGAGATGTTGAACAGATTAGTGGTTGCCAGAGCTTAGGGACTAGGGTGGGAGTGGGGGCGTGGCTATTACAGGGTAGCACAAGAGAGCCTTGTAACGATGGAAATGTTCTGTATCTTGATTGTGGTGGTTACATGAATCTACACATGTGATAAAATTGCATAGAACTACACACACACAGATAACAGTGGTGAAATCTGAATCAGCTCTGTAGGTTGTACCAATGTCAGTTTGTCATATTGTACTATAATACAATTGGTCTTATAGTGCAGGATATTACCATTAGGGAAAACTAGGTGAAGGGTACTTGGGACCTTGCACATTGTTCTGCAACTTTCTGTGAATCTATAATTATTTAAAAGTTTTTTTTAAAAAAGATAAATGATGGGAAATGCTATCACGGAAACCCACAAGGGACTGAGATGGAAAATGAAAGGAAGACCTTTTGAGGGGGTGGCAGAGACCTCTGTGGAGAGATTCTCTTTAAGCTGAGAGTGAAAGGATGAGGAGGGGTCATGGAGGAAGCCTTAGCCATGCCTTCTTCCCTCAAAGGAAACTCCACAAAGGGAAGCCTCCTGACCAGAGACGTTCTGAATGTCTCCGGACAGAACCAGGGCGTGGAAGGAATGTCTTGCTTTTCTTCTTGGCTCCTACTCCCTCCATACTCCCCAGTCCCCTGGATTGATTCTCTTCCCCATTTTTCTGCCATCAGCCTGGACAAACTGCTTGATGCTGGTCTCTATACTGGAGAAGTGACTGAAATCGTAGGAGGCCCGGGTAGCGGCAAAACCCAGGTACACATGCGGCCAGCAGTCCTGAGGATGGGGGTAGGTGGGTGTACAATCCTGGATCCCTGGGAGAGTTTCTGCCAGTGGCTTTTGATTCAGAACTCAGAAGAGAGAAGATGGGTGGTGAGGAGTGGGGCTTGAACTTGACCCATTTGTATCACTGGGATCTGGACTAGAATTGGTGGGGAGCTTCCATTCTGGGTTCTCTTTGAAGGCTCAAGTTCACCCAACGCCCTGTGTCTCTATTCAGATATGTCTTTGTGTGGCTGCAAATGTAGCCTATAGCCTACAGCAGAAGATCCTATATATTGATTCCAATGGAGGGCTGACAGCCTCCCGCATCCTCCAGCTACTTCAGGCCAGAACCCCAGATGAGGAGGAGCAGGTAAGGGACAGGAAGATGGTTGGGTTCCTTTGAAGCTCTGACACATAAAAAGACTCCATTATCTCATACATTGCAAGAATTTGGGCCATTTGGATGAACAGTCATTTCTGGCTTTGAAACTTGCTGTTCTATTAATACTTTTGGTATTCTTCAAGCCTCCCCTATTATGACATCATCCCAGCTTGAATGATACCCACACTATCCTTCCAGGAAACCCACCTCTTTGCGTACCCTAACTCAGGGCCGGCAAACACCCAGCGTCTGTGTTTCTTTCCCATATCTTGCTCATGGCGCATGCCACTGATCAGTCCTATCTCTCTTTCCCCGTGAGCTCAGAGGTGGCTTTGCAGCTTCGCACCTGGGCAGCCACCACTGTGAGAAGTGTCTCATTAGACAAAACCCATTTGCCCTCCTGGACCTGAGTCCTGTATCCAGGTTGCCTCTTCCTGTTAGATACCTCTTCATCTTGCTTGACCCCCTGCTCCCTCTATTGAAAACCCCTCCTTCTCTTTCCCACCCCTTCAGGCAGGAGCTCTCCAGAGGATCCAGGTGGTGCATGCCTTTGACATCTTCCAGATGCTGGACGTACTGCAGGATCTCCGAGGTGCTGTAGCCCAGCAGGTGAGCCTGCTGTTCCTCCCCTCCCTGCTTCACCCAGCTTGCCGGGTGCCACCTGTGTGTGGGCAGGTGTCCGACTGCAGACTGTTGGGCAATGCAGATGTGCACTCTGGTGACTCCAGCTGTGCTTGCCACTCCCAGGTGGGATTCCCGTGTGCGTAATTCATTCTTGTGTGCCTCATTCTTTACATGCTCATCCTCCCCACTCAACAGTCAGCCCCTCGAGTGCAAGGATCATGTCATATTCATCTCTGCATTCCCCTGCTGGGTCAGTTTTCAGCTGCAGGTAACAGAGTTTGTCTGACAGACATTTGGACCATGATGACATTTAATTATCTCATGAGTCTGGAGGTTGGCAGGGCCACAATATCAGGGCTCCAGGTTGGTGTGTCCGATTCTCTTGCTTTTGCACCTCAGGATTGCAAAATGGCTGCCATAGCCAAAAGCCTCGTGATTTTATATATCCACATCCATACTCAGGGCAGTGAAACTCAGTACCTCTTCTCTTTTATCAGGGAAGAAAATCTTTCTTCAAAACCACTGGTCGACTGCCCACTGGCCCTTATATCTAGTTGGCCCAAACTGGGTTATATGTGTATCAGACCAGGGGTTGGCCCTCCCTCCCCAATTTCAAGAGATCTCTGCCCAGGACTTGACCACATTCAGAATTCTGTTAGCAGGGAAGAGTCCATTAACAAGGGTTCAGTCAGAATGGTATTTGGCTTGGGATCCCGCTACACCTGCTAGGTGCTTCGACAGGATTTGGTGCCTGTCTTAACAGACTCTTAGATTTGGAAGACACCTTAGAATAGTTTACTTCATCTTACATGTTTTCTCTCATCCCAAAGCATGACATGTTCCTATGGGCATACCCAGAATTGTATATCATTTTTACAAACTTTAGAATATAAAACCGTTGAACAACTACTACCCATAGGAGTCATAGCTGGTTCTGACCCACCTGTGTGCTGAGACGTGAAGGCATATAGTCCTGATCTAATCCAACCCTCTCATTTCTAGAGACGAGGGCCAGAGAAGTTCAGTGAAGTAGCCCAAAGTCACCACATATTTAGAATAAGAACTAAGCTTATAACCCAAATCTCTTCACTCCCAGCTCAGACTAGTTTTTATTGTAGGACCATAGTCTGTTATTGCATAACAAGTTACCACAAACTTAGTGTCTTAAAACAACATATTTATTACCTCACAATTTCTGTGGGTCAGCAGTCTAGGCACAGCTTAGCTGGGACCTCTGCTTAGGGTCTCAGTAGACTGTAATCAGATGGTTGCTGGGCTGCATTCTCATCTGGAGGCTCAACTAGGAAAGAATCAGCTTACAAATTTAGTCAGGTTGTCAGCTTCAGTTTCTTGCTGGCAGTTGGCCAGAGACCACCGTCCATTCCTAGAGGCTTCCCACTGTTCACTACCATGTGACCCTTTCCATAGGCAGTTCACAGCATGGCCACTTGGCTTCTTCAAGACAGCACGAGAGTGAGCAAAATGCAACACACAGTCTTATGTAACGTAACATAATCATGGGAGTGATGTCTCATTACCCTTGCCCTATAACATAGGCTAATCAAGAGAGTGACACGGCAGCACCTGTGATCCTTTATTAGAAGCAAGTCACAGGACTCACCCATGGTCAAGGGCAGAGGCTTATACAAGGGGCTTGAGAACCTAATGATGGGGATTGTGGGGGCCACCGTAGTGGTCTATCTGCCACCGATGACCTCATAGCACCATAGTTACAAGCAGAGAAAGGCTTACTCTCTCATTTTAGCTAGCGATTTCAACCTGCTCTCCCAGAGACTAAAGAAGGCCCAAGCTGATTTCAGTTTTAGCTTCTCTCTTTTCTGCCATCTTTCCTTAGACAAGTTGGCTGGTCGAGAGGCAGTAAGTGGAAGATGAAGGAAGACATGCAAAACGCAGAGCAGATAATGCTGAACATCCAAGATTTGGCCGACATGAAGTGAAAAAAAAGTTGTGGAAACAATCAGCAAATGACTTAGACATAGGAGTAAAGGAGAGGAGAAGGGCAGCATCAAAGGCTGTTTAGGTCCAAGAAACTAGAAGGATGCTAATGTTGGTGTAGAGACAAAAAAATGGTTTTAACAAATGACTGTCTACATATAGTCTTTATTAGGAACCATTTTAGATATGGAAGATGAGGCCCTAGAAGCCTAATCTAGAAGGAGACAGTAAAGTAGAGAGAAGGCTAAACTCAAAGGAAGTTAGGAATTTGGGAAGTAAGCAGGAGAAGGAAAAGAGGGGTCCACGATGGTGGAGGGCCGTCCCTCAGGAGAAAGATGGCCACTAAGAAAATTCCTGACCAGGGGCCACAGGACTCTGAACAAGAATTTCCCAGATTTCATTATTTTAGGGTATTGTGATGTCCTGTAATTTAAACCCTCTCTATCCACCCAAGTCTTCAGTAAAATCTGTGACACATACAAACGGGGCTGGGGAAAAACGACATTGCTGAAATTGGCTGATGCCCGCACCGTGGTCAGAGGTTACCAGTTTCTGAGAGGAGCAAGCTTGTCCTGTAATGGGAGCCCCCTAGAGGCCAACCGGTTCAGTGCACCTGCTTCCCCCCAACACCCCCAGGTGAGCGATTCTCCAGGGAATGTGAAGGTGGTATTTGTGGACTCAGTCACCGCCGTGGTTTCCCCACTTCTGGGAGGTCAGCAGAGGGAAGGTGAGTGATGTGACAGAGCCCAGGGTTAGAGCCATGACCTTGTCTCCCAGCGCTGGAGTCCCGTCTCTGGCCAGCCCAGGCCCTGATGCCCTGCTGCCCTCCCTCTCTGCTTCTTCTCCCTCAGGCTTGGCCTTGATGATGCAGCTGGCCCAAGAGCTAAAGACCCTGGCCCGGGACCTTGGCGTGGCAGTGGTGGTGAGGCAGTGGGCTTGGCCACCCGTGCTTGTCTTACCCCTGGTTCCTGGGCTTCACCAAGGGGGGAGAGCAACATGGTTTCTAGCTATAGCTCTTTATTTCCCTTAAACGGCAACTTCTGAACCTTTAGGAGAGTGGCCCTTTAGGAAAGGGTCACAGCCCAACTTCCCAGGGTCATCTAGAGCACTGGCCCGTGAAGGGATCGGACCATAAATGGCCGAGGGGTCAAGGACAGTCTTGTTTTTCTTTTTACTTTAAGTCAGGATAACTGAGGTAAATTCATATAGATTAACTTTCTCCTTGTTTGAAGTTTGACTAACAGATACCATTGTATTCTGTCTTGTTATCCCTCTGTAATCAAGACACAGAATATTTCTATCACCCCAGAAGGGTCCTCCAGCCCCAGACGACCACTGATCAGGTTGCAGTCCCAATAGTTTTGCCTTTTCCAGAGCTTCGTAGAAAGGGATCTTTTTGCTTTTAAAGTAATGCTTATGGAGTAATTTCATAACAGTCTGTGTGCTTCTCAGAAAGGGTAAAAATAGTTCAACATAGTAATCAATCTCCACATCCTCTGAAACCATATTTTTACCAATGTCCATAGAATCTTTTCTCTCTGCATATATACATGTATGTCTAACCAACTTTCCAACTAAACAGTAACCTTGTTTGAAAAAAAATAGCTTACCATCTCATTCCACTTCCCATGTCTTTAAATACCGTGTTTCCCCAAAAATAAGACCGAGCCGGACAATCAGCTCTAATGCGTCTTTTGGAGCAAAAATTAATATAAGACCCAGTCTTATTTTAATATAATATTCTTTAAGAGTGCCATTTTTAGCGGCTACATATTATCTTGTTTAATATCTATGTTATAGGGGTTGGCAAACTTATTCTGTAAAGGGCCAGATAGTAAACATTTGAAGCTTTATGACCTTATGGGCTATGTCGCAACTGCTCAACTCTGCCCATATAGCATGAGAGCAGCCCCAGAGAATATCTAAACAAATGGGCATGGCTATGTTCCAAGAAAACTTGATTTTCGAAACCAATTTTTGGGCCAGATTTGGCTTGTAGACAACAGTTGGCCGACTCTTAGCATACCATAATGATCTACACATTTCCTGATTTGGGGCCTTTAGGTCATTCCCAGTTTTCCTCTATTTTAAATAAAACTATAGTGAACACCCTTATACCTAAATCTCATTGCACATCTCATATTATTTTCTCAAACTCCCAAAACTATAACTACTGAGTCAGGGATACATGTGTTTTGAAACGTCTAGACATGACATTGCCAAATTTCCAGGAAGGCTGTATTAATTTGCGCACCCACCAGCAGTGTAAGAGGATCTGTTTTCCTGCTCTTTTGTTCTTGCACTGGGTCCTAGGGCCTCCCTTACCCCTGCTGTGTGCCAGGCTCTGGCTCAGGCAGTGGGGATTCGGTGATGAACAAGCCACAGCCCCTGCCCTGGGGGGCTGGGGTGGGTGGGTGGGGAGGAGGTTACCATGAGGCTCAGGTTGCTTACTTCTGACTAGCCTGGACAGAGTAGAGCTGACCCACTAGATTAGGACTCCCCACCCCCCCAAACACATAGATGCACCGCCTGACACAAAGGGCTGGATGTACATGGTCTCAGGATACCCATCTGCTGGGTTGGGGGGTAGTAGGCTAAAACCCACCACTGGCTTCCCTGCAGGAAAGTGCAGACAGCGCTGCTTATTCCCAGACACGTGCCTCATCGCCTTTGTTAGAGTCAAGCGTGAGGCATCGTGGTTCAGTGGAAAGAGCTGTGTACAAGTCAGGAGCCCAAGCTTCTAGTTCCAGACCTGCCATGGATAAATTATGGAGCCTTGGGGAAGGCATTTCTCTGCACTAGGCCTCAGTGCTCTCATCTGTAAAATGAAGCAGTAGGAACAGATGGCCTCTATACTTGCATTATGGATCTGCAAGTCTTGGATCCTTTCTGCCGCAGGTGACCAACCACATGATCCGAGACAGGGACAGCGGGAAGCTCAAACCTGCTTTGGGCCGTTCCTGGAGCTTTGTGCCCAGCACCCGGATTGTCGTGGCCCTCAGTGAAGGAGCAGGAGCGCCATGCAGCCAGCGCACAGTGTGTCTGACCAAATCTCCCCGTCTGGTGAGCCGGCCCCAGGAGACAGGCAGTAATGTGGGATCTTCAGGGTGGTTTCCATGCCTGCAGATGTCTTATAGAGGAATTCTTGGATGCTGAGACCCTACAAACAAAGAAGCTATCCACTTGGGTTGTTTAATGGAAAAACTTATCCTTTCCTCCTGTTTTCTTCCAGCCAACAGGTTTCCAGGAGATGGTAGACATTGGGACCTGGGGGACTCTAGAGCCGAACCCAGTGTTACAGGAAGATCAGATAGGACCGTGCTGTTGATTGGGAAGGGGGAAGGCATCAAGGCCCCTAACTCTCCTGCTCAGGAATGCTTGCTGTTCACTGCCACCCAGCACTCGGGACTGCAGGAGAAGCTCTCAAGCTGGGTAAAAGAAACATCTCAGTTTCTTTAGCTTCTGTGTCTGCGGAAACATACAGAGCTACAGACGAGAGAAGGTGCTATGGTGGAAGGACCCAGAAACTCGTGCTGGTGCCAAGTTTTCTTGTTTCTACCGTGTATGTTTCCAGTAGGAGCTGGGTTCACCCTGGCTTGGGCATTTCTGAAGAAGCACACTCATTCACTGTACTGGGTACCTCTGGATAGATAACCATAGTGACCGGATGGATGGATGACCCTGTGTGCCACCATCATACCTGCACTCTGTCCTGACACGGCGACTGAGCCCTGAAGCCTCTAGCTTGCCTTTGCTTCTCTTCTCTTCTTTTCTTCTTTTTTTTTTTTTGCCTCTCTTTTTCCAACTATAAAATGAAGCTCTCTTCCTCTTAGCTGTCTTTGAGTTACTGGGTTGAAGTAACCTCATAAATGCAAAACGCTTTTTCATCTGTGTCCTGCTCTTAAAAATATAAAAAGGAAATTCCCTGAGCTCTGGAGCCACCTCATTTCCCCTCAGAAGGTTGTTTTTCAGTTTCCCCCAGTGAGGCCCCCCAAAACGGTTATTCCTCTTTTGCTCTTGCTGATTTGGTCTCGCACACCTGCATGCATCACCAGGACTAGGTGAGACCAAGAGCTCTCCACAGTCTCAGGGATATAATTCAACGGAAAGGGAGGATATGACCTGCTCCGGGTGAATCCAGCCGTTTGTTTAATGTGCATGGTGCCCTGTGGGGCCCCTCCACAGTATAGAGTATCCAGAGGTGCTGAACCATGGCCTTGCCCATAAACAGACAGAGGAGAATTTGCTCAGTAAATAGAGCCAGCTGGGAAAATTGATGCTAGCATAAATAATACATGGCAAATCTAGTCTTTATGCAGAAATTCATTGCCGGTGGCTCCAAGATGCAATATAATTACCCTTCTCTTCCTGCCAGCTGTACTACAGCCCAGTGCCCTAGTGTATGAAATAACCCCCCTGTCTGTTACCAGTGCTGTGGCCATTTGTCTGAGAGCTGTAACCCTGGCTGGGAGAGGAGGAGGACACCAGGGAAAGGAAAATAAAAGACAAAGTAGAGAAATGATCAAGATTGTTTACTGAACACATTTTTTAAAGGAAGATCGCCTCTCTCAGTTGGAGAACCTATTGTGTAATTAATTACTTGTGTCTTGGCTGCAAGAAAAGGTGGAATGATATGACATTTGGAGATGATAAACACAGCAGGGATAGAAGCAAGAAGCACAGAGGATTGGGAATGTGTGGTGGGCCGGCTCCAGGGCATCTGCCTGAGGACGGTTGGTGAGCCTAACAGCAGGCACCCTGGCACTGCTTCTCCCACCATGGACCCCAGGAGAAATTAATCTCCAGTATCCTTATACCATGAGTGGTTGGCACTTTTCTGCAACCATGGTAGGAAACAATATGTTAAGCTAGGAAAGGCCAATGCCTGCCCACTCTTAACCATTTGGGCCTCCTGAACCTGTGCAGACATCACCAATCAATCAGCTGTTCTTTTTTGCAGATCTCGGAGTCTTGCAGTTTTCCTCCACACAACTCTCCAGGTAACCACAACCAATTGCAGTTGGAATTGGCATTCAGGGTGGAGCCTGGTTGTCATCGCAGCCCTAGGCAGATCTGCCATGTTTCCAGGTGCTTAGTCCCTGAGGACCCTAGAGTAATGCAGTTTGAAAGACCTGTAAAGATCATCTATCTGGCCCATCCTGTCATTGAACCGAGGAGAAAACAGGCCCATGGAGGAGTAGTGACAGTCCCAGTGACAGAACAATCTGGAACCAGGACTCCTGATCCCTAGGCCAGGGCTCTTTCTGACATCATGGTGCCTTTAATTCCAAGCCAGTTCCATTCCTGCTGAGGCCCTTATTCCAGTTCACAGTGCCACAGCCCTCACCCAGGTGGCCTCCTTGGCCATGGGAAGGCTGTCCATTCACTGCTATGCCAGACCACCCTGTGACATTCCTGCAGGACTTGAATTCCTCCTTGGGCCTTGCTCTTAGACCAGGACTGTATCTCATCTTGCGTGCTGTCACTGCACACTGCTCTGGGCACACCACACTGACAATTCCCCAGCATGCCTCAGGCTAGGCTGGCTCTTCTACCCAAGTGCTTTTTGCTCCCCTTTGTGCTGCCTCTGCCCCCGCCCCCCTGCACACCCACCCTGACATCCTTCCTTCCTTATGCCTCAACGGTGGTCCAGATAGATGTTCCTCATAATCCCCCTGTACCACGCATACTTCCTGTGCACTTGTCTGCCCATGAGCTCAAGATTCACTTTAAGGGCTCCTATGTTAATTTTCTTTGGTTCTTTACACATTACGGGAGCTCAGTAATTGTTAAATATATGAATGGGTGGGCTTTAATGTGTTTTAAAGACGATGGAAGAATTCAGGAATGTTTTCCCCCCCCTTATTTTGATAGTCATTGAGTCCCCAGAGTGTCTTTTTACGTATCCTTCTACAGAGGACTATTGTATGTTGATATTAGACAAAATTAATGTTGACTCCCTACTATGTGCTGGTCCTTGATGACTTCAAGTCAGGCACTTTGAACCCCCGAAGGCTCTCTGAGGCAAAAGGTCTGCGTATCATTGAGGCTGCCTTCTGCTACAAGTAACAAAACCTGGCTTAAAGAGGCTTACACAATAAGGACATTTATTATTTCTAAGAACATGAACTCCAAGGTTGCCTGATTCAGTGGCTCATTGTCAAGGGGCATAGTAGGGCCTTTCCATCTATTTGCTCTGTCCTCCTTCTGTGTTAGTTTTGTCTTCAAGCTCGTTTTCATCAAAGCCTGACTGCAGCCGTTCTGAGCATCAATCCAGATAAGACAATACCTACAGGCAGGAAAGTGAACACCTCCTTGGGTCCTTTTGAGAACCAGGAAACATCAGAACTTCCTTCCAATGAAAGCAGACTTATATCTCATTGGTGCAGACTTGCTTTATGCACCCACGTCTAAATCATGGCAAGGGAAATGGGACCACTGTCATTGGCTTAGACGAAATAACCCTCCAGGAAATAACCCTGGAGCTGGGGCTGGGGACAGGCTTTCCTTAAGCACATCCTGTGATCATTGGAAGAAAATGGGGGTGCTAATAGACAGGAGGGAGTGGGTGTGGAGGAATTGGACATTGGGTGGGCAACCACTAGTGTCTGCCATGGTCCAAAAGATAAATTTATTGAGGTTCTCATGTGCTTAGGCTCTTTATACACATCTCATTTAGACCTTAGGACAGCCTGTGGCATGGGGAATCATTTCATTTCAGACGGTAGCACCAGAATCCAAACTCAAATCTGTCTGATTCCAAACCCTACTTCTTTTTATTCTCATGCTGCCTTTGGCTATGAATATATAAATGTTTCAGTAAAATTCTTTTTCATATTCTGCCCTGATAGTAGCAAAGACCATGCATCCTAACCTTTTCAGCTTAGCTCACCATAAAAAGCTAGACCAGAGATCTACTTTTCGATTTTCCTATTTTCCCTAGGGAAGTCGTGAAAGAATGACAAACACTCAGAGAAGGAAGATATGATTGGCATTAAAGTCAAATGGAGCCTTAGGGGTAAATAAAGCTGAATAAAACCTTCAGGGTCTACCTGTTCCTGAGGTCTGAGCCAGAAGGAGATAAGTGATTTAGATACATATCCCACTAGGTTTTGCTGTCTTCTGGCATGGCGTAGTACTGGGTAGAGTTAAAACTCCAATTGTGTGTGTTGGGGATGGACATTGGGGAAGGCTCTGTGGTGTATGGAACTCACATTAGAGCTAGATACATTATTCATCAAAAATCACCCTTGAAAAGGTACTTTCCCTCGTTTTTTTCTTTTCCTATTGCTCTGGCTAGACTGACTTCCAATACTAAGTTGAATAGAAGCAACTTGGTTGAATAGCCATTGTCCTTGTTCCTGATGTCAATGGACTGTTTCCAATATTTTATCATTTAAGTGAGATGCCATAAGTTCCCTGTTTAATCAAGGTAAAGATCTCATTGCATTTCCTGTTTATCCTGGGAGAAGGGAGTCCGGGTACTGGCCATTATTTTGCCATGCATATAGTTCTCTCTTCCAACCAGTGGAGGGTCCATTCATCCTGGAGCTATAAAACTGCACTTTGGCTGCTACACAAGTTGGATTCCTTGAGTAGCCTTTGAATCATTGCTCTCCCCTGACTCTCTAGTTTTGGGGTGTAATAGCCTCACTTTAAGCTTGGGTTCTGTCAGAAGACAGTGGGCCTGCACGGAACGGCTACAAAGTCAAAGAATAAGATTATTCTATGTCTCAACTAACTTGGTCGTAGCTCTGACACTGGCTGTATGTCATTGAATGAATCATTTAAACTCTTTAAACCTTAGTTTCATTTTCTCTGAAATGGGGACAATAATACCTGCTGCGTAGAATTGCTTTAGGGTCATATAGCTTAGGTAAAGCACCGAGTGCTTTTCCAGCATGTAATAGGCACCCAGTCTCATATCATTGTGAGACTTATGATGCCTGGGAGATACTGGTGACAGCTTCCCTCCATCCAGGCAAGGCCAGCTTCATGGTAGTGTGACAAGTGCAGTTGCACAGAGCCCGGTGCTTAGTTTAATGCTCTGCTGTTTTCCTGAAATTCTTAATACTTTTTGAACAAAGCTCCAACATTTGGCACTGTGCCCTGCAGCCTATGTAGCCTGTTTTCAGGGATGGGTAGAATTCTTGTACTGGCCCTTTGGGAAACCACTGATTTCCTACCACTGATTTCTTAAGGAATAACTCCAATAGAAAAACTAGAGTTAGCAACCTGTGTCTGTTTACCTCTAACTATTCCATTCTGGGATAACCTATACAATCTCTTAGAAAGGAATACTTTATATTTTACAGACTTTATTAGGTCCAGAAAAGTCAAGAGGGGGCTGGTGGAGTGGAATGATGATTCAGAATTTTAGAATCAAGAAGAGATCTAGGTTTAAAACTCTGCTGGGCCCCTTATGGCAGAATTGCTTGGACAAAGTAATGTCTTTGTCTCCTTAGTAAAATCTATGTTGCAGGGGAATCATCTCTTCCTTCTTGGTACAATATATGTGTCAGGGGAATTAAACAGGTGATTTATGTAAAGTGCCTTTCACAGAGAGTCTGGCACACAGTAGGTGCTCCGTCACCATTAATTCTTCCGACTCTTGTCAGAACTAACAAAAATCAGGGCCCTAGGACTTAACAAGCCATGCTGCTACTAATACAAGAAATAATATGATTTACTTTTTCACTACTGTTTGGGGAAAGGCGTGAGCTTCATAAATATGTATTGGAAAGTACTTAGCAAATGAGTAGAAATAATAAAAATATGTCAAAGTAAACAGCTCCCATAAATATGTCACTTGGTAGACAAATTAGTGTTTTATTACTACTAAATACAATTGCTCGCCGAAAAGGATTTCAGATTACTTGCACAATGGGTACATTATTGAGTACCTCTGTGGAAGGGCATGATAAAGATGAAAAATAGTGATGGTGATAATGCTAAAGGGGAGAAGGGTTGCGTGTGGATAAAAGCGGCTCCGAGACCTCCTGGCTTCAGTGCACATTATTTAGCAGCCTTCCAATATTTTTAGCTGTAATATGGACCACAGGGCCCCAAAAACAATTTCCACAGGATGTCATGAATCCACACTCCAATTATTGGGTTCATCAGTGGATTAAGCACACTCCCTTTTGGAACTAAACACTCAGTTTGTAAACTTTAAGTTTACAAAAAGACATCTCTGGGTCCCACCCCATCCTCATTTTGGACCTATTAACTTTCTATGACTATAATTAACATGGAGAAATCGGGTGGAGAATGCTGGGTCTTAATCACAGGTCACAAATCCATTTCAGAAATAAGAGAGGTCCTGACATCTCAAGAGAAAAGGAACAGAAGAGGGAAAAAAGAGTAGACAATAAATACCTTCATGTGGGAAAATAAAGCCCTGGAAAGAGGCCGAGAGGGCAGGGAATCGCATCAAGGAAAGTTACCAGCATAGCAGGTTAGGAAAAAGGCACAGTTATTTCAGGTGTGGGAGGTCTTTAGAAGGCCAGTTTTTCCATGCCTTCCTGGTGATGGAAAAGACCCAGTTTCAAATTGCAGCTCTGCCTTTTTCTAATTGTGTGGCTTTGGGTAAATTACTTAATCTGCAGATCTTCATTAATAACGGGTATAATATTACTCAGTTTGCTGGGTTGTTGGGAAGATTGGAAATACTTGTTAAGTGACAGTATACATATTTTTGTATGTATACATATTTTTACTTTTCCTTGTGATATTTATTTTAAAATGCAACACCCCCCAAAACAAAACAAAACAAAAACAACCATTGCTCACAAGAACTCGGCGAGGTCTCCAGAGAAACCTAAAGCATAAGAAAATTAAGTGTCAATAGACACCAGTCAGAAGGATTCAAATTTATATTATTTTCATGACTAGGCATTTTCTTAGCTCACCCTGGCTAATGATTCCCCATTCAATCCTGGTGCTTTATAGGTTACTAAGCCTTCGGTGTGCACTAGCTCATTTAAATCCTCATACCAACCTGCCTTTCAGGGGTGAGGAATTCTGGAGTTCAGAAAGGTTAAGTACCCTGCTCGAAGGTACAGCTGATGAATGGCCGGGGCAGGCTCCTCAGCACAGAGCCATTTCATTCTACCAGGGCAGTTCATTCTTCTGAGCAGTTTCCTCATCTTACTGGGGGTTTAGATAGAGAACTGTTAGAGGAGAGAGGTGCTACAGAGTGAGTGGGACAAGCATGGGTTTTGATGTTGACAAAACTTCTGAGAGGTTTTAAATTAAATTACAGTGGGTTGGAGAACAGGAGAGAGAGCAGTTAGCCTGTTAATAGCTGGGGGCCAGGTGACAGACTGCTCACATTCCTGAATGTATGTCGGAGCTTTGAATCAACATTCTGGCGTCTTCTAGCCGACTACTAGATGGGCCATCGCATCTTGCATATGCATGAACTTTCAGGATTATTCCCCGTAACCAATCAAAAGTAGTATTTTGTCCTTACAGACTGTGCTCTTATCATAGAATTGCCTCTTCATCTTATCCCAGCCCCCCTTATCGGTAGCCAATGTAAATTCTTTCAAAATAACTTACATTTTTCTTCCCCTTACTTGATGTATAAAAAAAGCTGGTCAACTCCAGGACAGTGGGACGTGTTGACTTTTCCACCTAGCACTGCTACTGGTAATTGAGACTTCATGCCCAGTCCTTTACAGTCCCTGGTCCTTTATGGTCCAATAAACCCTTTCTTTTAGGAAGGCTTTCAGCCACGGAAGTTTTGTTTTTTGTTTGACAGTGCCATACATATATGTGGCTTCTAATACCTCCCAGCTATGGGACCTTGAATAGGCTAGTGAACCTTGATGGGCCTGGGTTTCCTCCATGGTAATTTGGGGAACCATCATCACCTGCCTATGGCATTGTAAGGAGCAATGAGATCTGAAGGTGAAGCAACTTTCAAACTTTTACCGTATTATGAACCAAGTGCAGAGATATTAAGGGACTCGCTCAAGGTCACCAAGCTGGACCATGGCCCAGCTGAGACCTGGACCTGGACCCTTCCGCTCCTCGCGCAGAGTTGGGTGACCAAGGCAACGAGGAGATGCGGACGCCCTGATCCCCGGGAACCGACACCTGGCCCAGGCTCAGGCTCAGGCTCCGCCCGCCCCGCCTCCGGCAATCTCTGCGCCGCCAGGGGGCGCGCGCGGAGGCCGCGTAGTAGCCCGCCGCGCGCCTCGCCCCTCTCTATGGTGTCTCGGGCGCGGCGGGAGCGGAGGCGCGCTCCCGAGAGGGGGCGGGGCCGCGCGGGGGGCGGGGCCGCGCGGGGGGCGGGAGCGGCCGGGCCGGCCGGCTGGAGATGGATGGGGGGGCCAACTTCCTGGGGCAGCCCGCGAGGATGTCGCGACCGCCCCCCGGTGCCCCTCAGCCCCAGAGACGCCGCGGCGGCTGAGTCCCGAGCCCCTGCCTCAGGCGTCGGCGGCCCGGATCCCGCCCCTCCCCACCACTCCCAGGTGCGGGCCGGGCAGGCGGCCGCGGCAGGTGAGGAGGCGGCGGCGGCGCTGCGGTCCGCGGGGCGCCAGGCCCGGGGTTGGGTCCAGGGGGTGGCCGCGGTGGGGGCGCGGCTCGGCCTCGGGGCGCGTCCGGCTGTGGTCCGGGGGCTCCTCCTGCGCGGGGCGCGGCCTGGGACTCTCCTTGCGCGACACGGGAAGGGGGAAGCCCCTGCCTCGCAGGAAGTCTCCACCGTCAAGGTGGCCCGCACCTGTCCCATTAGAAGTCCTTTCAAAGATGGCATTTCCCCTGTCGGGGCAGTAACAGGAGCCGTGTAGCCGCCAGTATCTCCAGACGCCTTGCGGACCGGCAGGTCCAGTTAGCTTGGGGCGGACAGATGCTGCTGTACGGCGGAGTAAACTGAGTCAGGAACGCGGCGGCCTGGTTCCCCCTTTCGAGTCCCCGCGGCCCGGTGGGAGCGTTTGCGGGCTTCTTGGGAGGGGGAGGCGGCTGTCGTTTGGAAGCTTGACGGAGGCGTGTGGAAGGTGGTTCTTTCCCCCAGGGTCCACTGTCCCCTCTTTGGAGACTTGTCCTCTCGTCGCTCGAGGGGCTTTGTGTGAGGTCACCAATGGCTGAGACGGAGAGGAGGGGATGGGGCCCCTCTTCAGCGGGCTGCCCCTGAGACCTTTGACCGGGCCTGGGGAAGGATGGCTAGGCCAGGGGGGCCGGGGCTGCGCGGGCATGTCTGCTCAGAGCTGGGTTTCAGGCTGGCGGGAGCTAAAACCCACGGCGCGTTTTCACTTTTGGTTGGTTGGTCTGTCGTTGGTTCGAGGGCGAGAAGCTACTTGTGTAATCAAGGAAGTGTGTACCGTGCACTGCCTCCAGCCGACCGCAGGAAGGCAGGTCGGTAGCTTGGAAATAGGGCTTTCCCCACAACTGCCACTTTGCACCCTAGCTCAAGCCCGGTGACAGGATGAACACACATCCCAGCTTGCGCGTGGCCTTCTAAGAAAGCAGTAAGTACCATACGCATCCGTTTTACAGGTGGTTTGCAGGACAGAGTACTCCTCCTGTCACCCCTGTTGCTCACAACTCTTTGGGGGAGCCTTGTGGTTTTCCCAGGGATAGTTCAAGTTAACTGAAATGTGGCCATTTATTGAACCATTTTTTTCTAGGAATAGGAGTGCGCAGGGGACGTGGTGCTGGGCGGAGTCTGCATACAGCGTTGTAGGGCTGGGAGCTGGCAATGATGCTTCTGTTCTGGTCAGGGGATTTCAGGTTGCACGACTTAATAATATATCCCTTTTTCCTGATTGTACTCTCTTTCACGTTCAAGGAAATAGATGGTGGTGTGGGTTTTCTGGAACTTTTATGGAAAATGTCCTAATAATTCTGGACGTCAGAGTAAAGTTGAAATACAGTTTGTTGCGAGTTGTTATTTTCTTAAGTATGAAAATGTTTGAAAATTGTGCATAACAATTGCAGATTGATGTGGCAGGGCTAACTAATAACTTGATTGTGTTTGGAGAAAATTCCCATGTAATCCAGGACACCCCCTTTTTAATGTCTGTATCTAATTATGAAGATGAACTCACTAAAAACTTTATTTTTTTCTTTTTCTACAGTGTCAGTATAATTTTATTAGCAGTTATTATGTCAAAATTCACATTTACAGGATCCAAAGGGCATCTTAGAGTATTCTAAAGCATATGTAATTAGATTTTAACGGTAAGGTAGAACATATTCTCATTTTTAGCACAGCCTTTAAAAAGTCAAGAATACTGAGAATTAAGTACAGTTCTGTCAAGAGCTAGAAACGAACTCTGCGTGCAGAGTGCCACTTAAAGCAAAGTTCCATGAAAGTATAATATAGTTCTGTGGATGTGAATTTCAGGAGCAAACAGCATTGCTTCCAAACTAAAAACTTCCTTATTGTATGGATCAGGTAGACAGCTGTTATCCTGACTGTTCACATTGGAATCAAAGGTTGTCGATTCTCTAAATTGACTTAACCAGTTGCTAAAATAATATGCACAAAAAGAGAGAGAGCCCTTCCAGAATGCTTAGAAATTAATTTGTTTTCAAACTTTCTCACAGCCAAGCCAGTTAACATAACTCTGCTTAGCACCATATAATAGGAATGTCTCTTGAAGGGCTCTTAAAATACCAATGGAAAAGGCATTTTCAGTTATCAGCATTTAAGAAGACAAAACAAACTAACAAAAAGGGGCACAATTTTTTCCCTAAGTACATGTTCATTGTGATGTTTAATATAGCCACACCCATCGGTGAGCGAGTTGTGTCTAGGACTTTCTGAAAACACCTATGTAAACCTAAGGAGTGTTCGGAGAACTAATTCCACCTTGATTTTTTTATCCTTATGATAGGACTTTTATTGTTTAGTGGTAAATTAGAGATGTAAATAAAACTTGCACCAGCCATAGTGTTTATGTTTTGGGAGGAAAGATTTGACCTCTGCACCTTGGAATCTCATAACCCCCGTGATACAGAGCTAAGATATAATTTAGAGTTTAATAGTTTAGATTGCTGTTGGTGAAGTCTCAAAGGACATGCTGCTTCATTAGTAGTATTGTTTGGTAATGGCTACTGGTTTGGTAATGGTTGCTGATTATAATGTTTGGTTACTGGTTATTGGTAGTGGTTACTTGTGTTTATGGAATAAAGCGTTGGCAATTGTTAAGAACAATCTTCTTCTATCCAAACACACAAACTCCCATTTCTTGAATAGGGAAATGGTGTGGTCACTTTCTAGTTTTGACTTTGTTATTCATAGAGTTTTAAAATCCTAAAACCAGTTGGGCTCTTATATCCTATTATTTCTCACATGAAAGCCATCCCAGGTAGGTAGGAATCCTCAGCCTCAAGTGTTGAAAGACTGCAGTTCCCCGTTTCTAGGTTTTAGCCGTTGCCATGGAAAGGACAGTGGTTTTATCTAATTCTGTAATGCCATTCTTAATTTAAAACCTATTATCTTCCTTTCCCTTCATTAAGACTGTCATGAAGTTTCTCTTTCTTTTTTTCAGTTCGAATATTCCACATTTTTCATGCATTTGGGCCTGCCCATTTATGTTGTGGATTGGAGCTAAGCAGTTAATTAAGAGAATCCTACTGTATGTTTTTAAACATTTTTCTTTTTCAAAGCAAGCATAACAATCTGCATTTCCTCTGGGGGAAAACCAGATCTTTGAATCTGGTAGAAAAACAAAAGCTGGTTTTTCCAGATTTCTACCAATTCAAAAATCTTCTTCACCTTTCCTTACTTTCTGGTTTTGCCAGTGTAGTGGTG
This sequence comes from Rhinolophus hipposideros, assembly GCF_964194185.1. Lineage (NCBI taxonomy): Eukaryota > Metazoa > Chordata > Mammalia > Chiroptera > Rhinolophidae > Rhinolophus > Rhinolophus hipposideros. The sequence continues at coordinate 21,531,183 of NC_138066.1, read as the reverse complement.
AACTGGAGGCACTGGGAGAGCCTGAAGCCTCCTGAATCATCAAAAGAAGGTCACATTGTATTTAGTGCAGCTTTAGCTTTTTTAGCAGGTTTTACTGCAAGAAGTTCTGAAAAGCCAGTGCTCCTTGAAAGATTCGGTACCTAGCAGTTTGCAACTGAGTCAACCGAGGGGTTCTTTAAAAAATACAGATTTCCCAGTCCAACATCCTGGAGACTTTGATTGGGTATGAGATGACCAGAGTCTACATTTTAAAAACCTCTCTGGCATCAATTGCCAAAAAGCTCCTGAGGTGATTCTGATTTGTAGCAGATTTGGGAGCCACTGTTGTATTGCTTTGAAATTCTTTATAAATTGGTAGTCCCTTTAAAAGTATCATTATGTTACTCAGGATGTTTGATTTATTTGGTTTGCTAGAATAGCCCATTTCCTAGTCATGACAGATAACAAAGAGCTTTTATAACTTTCATGTAAATTACTTTACAGAGAGGCCCCCTCTGCTGTATTATCTATCAGGAGTCATGAGGGAGGGTTGGTGACAGTAGCTTCATTTCCTGAGTGGACAAATAAAAGATAATGTGGAAACAACTGGAAGTCTGAAAGGTATGTCAATCTAGTTACGATCAGTGTTGGATAGGAGAAATGCCCTGGGAATTCCCTGAATATAGGATTTAAAAATAAAGACAACATGCCAGATGTTTCATTTCTACATAGCAGAAGTGCTTATTGAAAATAATAGATGCTTAATAGTCAATAAAGTTTAGTCATAGGTACTTTGCTGAATTCATGGAAGGAAGGCCAATTGCTGAAATACAAAACCATCTGAGTTAAAACAGAACTGGGACACTAAATAGTTAAGGGATTAAACGTGGGGAAAAGCCTAACAATTTAGGAAATAGACCGCTGTGGTTTTGAATCCCAGCTCCTCCATCCCCTGGCCGTGCTCCTTTATAGATACATTACTTAACCTCTGTGAGCTTCGTTTTCTTCATCTGCAAGGTGGAAATAATACCTGGTAGGATTGTTATGTGGATTAAAAGAGAGAAAATATGTTCTTTGTACATTGTAGGCAACTCAGTGAATGTTCTCTTCTCCCGCTTTCTTACAGGGTTTTTATTCCATAGGCTTAAGATGTCTTTCTAAATCTGGACTTCTCTCTGTCTCCTTCTAGAAATATCTACTTAGTCAGCTCTTTTAGAAGACATATGAAAGAGTGAGGACTAAAAGTTAAGAACTAGAGAATGTAGGTAAGAAAAATGAGTCATAGGACACTTAAAACATTTTTTTAGAAGGTGTGGCCTGTAGGCATATATCCAGTTACTGTCTGCGGGAATAAATCAATAACACTATCTAAATTCTGCCTTATATGTCTGGGTGGTAGCCTGGGAGTTCAGATTAGGCTAGGAGGCTTTGAGGGTGGCCCCATTAGGTAGCACCCAACATCCATTTATTTCCTCATCTTCTTTTCTCCCTTTTGGTTTCTTGTTTCTTTCCCCCTTTCTCTCCTCCTTTCCCCTCTTTCAGATTGCCCTTCCTTTCTACTTGCCAATCATGCCACAATTACCCTGTATCCGAAAATAAGACATAGCTGGACAATCAGCTCTAATGCGTCTTTTGGAGCAAAAATTAATATAAGACTTGGTATTATATTTTATCATATCATATATCATATCACATCACATCATATCATATATCATATTTATTATAAAGACCCGGTCTTATATTATAGTAAAATAAGACTGGATCTTATATTAATATTTGCTCCAAAAGATGCATTACAGCTGATGGTCCAGCTAGGTTTTATTTTCGGGGAAACACGGTATCAACGGCCAGCCAGGCCCCTGCAACTGGAGGCTAAAAGGTTGCTGGTTGCTAACACCTGTCTCCCAGCTAAATGAATAGGCTCTTTTGTCGGCAGGATGTTAAAAAAAAGCTGATTAGTACAATACTGCGTAAAGGACCTATTAATGGTACAGCATATGTAAATCACTCAGTGATTTAAGCTACTGTGTTTCGCTGAAAAAAGACCTAGCTGCTTTTCAGGAAACAGGGAAACACGGTATTTCAAAGATTTGTTTCTTAAACTATGTATTTTTTATATTGAATTATGTTGGTTGAATTTTTCCATCTAAACCATGAATCTGTTTTTTGTCCAGACTAATTTCTGTTGTATTGATTGGAAATCATTTATGTTCTAAAGAACTTCTACCCTTAAGGGACTTTGTATTGTTCCTCAGATGTCTGACTAGTGTGTAATACAATTGAAGGTTTGTTCATTGAGCTGTTGACATAGTTAAATTTCTGCTCCTTATATATTTCTGTTGGTAGCTGGGAAATTAAAATACTAGATGTTGCATAAAATTGTTTCTTCGAGGGATGATTTTACTGTCAGTTGAATGGACGTAGGCCCCAGGGTGTATTTTTTAAAGATATCTTACTCAACTTTCCTGTAATTGTCTCTTTCTCTCTATAGAATTAATGTATTAAGACAGACAATTGGCTGTTTAAGCAGTCAGAAGAGACAGTGTTTGGCCTTTACCCTGTAATTATATTTTTTCCTACAGCTCTATTGAGGAAATGTATGTAATTTTTGGGAACGCCTAGGTATATGACAGTTATATAAGCCCGTGAACTTTTGCAAAGACCAGAGAATGGAGTGGGTTTTCTCAGGTAAGCGGTGTTATTTGAGTCCCTCCCCCAAATACCTGCTCTGTTCTTTTTAGATCATAGCGTTTGCAGATCTGATGTGAAAGTGGAAAGGCTGTGGTGCCTGGCAAATTCACCTCGTAATTTTTGTATGATACGTTTTACAGAAAGGGCTGTAGTCTTCCAAAACAGAAGCTGCTCTCAATGAGACTGTATATTTAATTACTCTAATCCGTACTTAATTTCCTATAGGATTCTTGGAGAGATTCTCACCAGGCCACTGATTTCATGGAGTTACGACCTACACAGATTTCTATCTCTGTTGAGGCTGCTAACCTTTTTTTTTTTTTTTTTTTAAATGGGAAGTGACCTTGGTCTGGTAGTTTCTCCATTGTCTCCTCCTATAAAAAGGTACAGCAAAACTTTCTTGGCTCTCAGCAGCCTTTATCAGCAGCTACCACTCAGGCGCTGAATCTGAACTTTTAAAAAGCTTAAGTTGAGCAAGTGGTCTTGACTTTTAAAATCTGCTCCTCTCCAATGCTGCAGGTTAAGCCTATATGTCTTAGTTTAATGTTCACATGACTTTTCTAGAATTGCCTATAAAAATATAATTTCATTATCTCTGGGCTGTGGAGTGGTCGGGGCTCCCTGGGAGAGCCATTTGTTTCCGCCAGACCAGTTCTAAGAGTAGGGGAAGCTCAGCCCCATATGAACTAACTACTTGGAGCCAGAGTGATTTGCTGAAAGATTTTAACTGTCTTGATCCTTTTTAAAGAAATGCTGCCTAGTCATCCTGAAACTTACAGGAAGTTTGGCCAACTGGGGCTCTGCTGGCCTCTGAGTGGTTAAATGTAATTCGTTAGTAATCAGCACCATTGTTTATTTGCAACTGCTGGATTATGTTAAAAGACTTGGGGGAAAAAAGCTTTCTTTGAGTAAATGGAAAGTCCTTCTTTCCCACCCCATCCTCCGCTTGTTTTTTACTCTTCCTTTGCTTTGGAAAATCTTTCACATGCGCACAGACTTACAGCATAAGCATCAATGTATTTTATCCTAAAATACACATGGAAGTGTGTTGTTCCAACAGCATTTTCTTCGAATGTAACGGTATTTTTTTTTACTTTCATAATGATTAAGATGTCTGCTTGAGAAATAACCAAGCCTCTATCTACTCCCAACCTTTTCCTAGGTCTTGAGTCAGTGGGCCCATAGCCAATTAATTATACCAGGCTAAATTATTATTTTACATGGTGTGGAAGAAGATTCACTAGAGCATAGTCTTTATTCGAAAATGCTAGACAAAAGGCGCGTTCTAATTTGGGGAAAGAGGGCGGAATGATTTCTAGGGCTTTAGCATGAGTGGGTCAGCTGAAGTTCAGCCAGTTTGAGGAATTATTAAGGATGGTTCTGTAAGAGGGAGGACTTGTTTGGGAATTGTTTTTGCAGATGAGCAATCATTGTTTGAGCAATTTGGATTTTGTGGAAGTGAAGAGGAACAAGGGCTAAGATTTTGTTCAGGTGGCCTAGGGTGGGAAGGAATAACCACAGGGACTAGGATTGCCCAGTCCACAGTGGAAAGTTCTTAGTCCTTCAGGGTCTCTCACATTTGTCTGCCTCTGTTTTCCACCTTTTGGGCATGACTAGATTCAGGTACTCTTTTTGGTTATTTTACCATATGCTGATGGAAGAGTTTGCACAATCATTCTACGGCAGAGCTGAGGTTTACCTTAGCAGTGTTGACTATGGAGCAGGAGGGGAGGCACATGCCAGAATATCCCCAGAGAACCAACTGGGCATTCCATATTCCCTACCACCCTCACCACGTGTTTAGACCCAGGGGTCCAGGTGACTGAATCATGACGCCCATGCCCATTGGGCTAGCCCAGCGTTTCCTAACTTTCTGGACTGTTGACATAGTTGCTGACCAGCAGCTCGATGAATAGTGAAAGTGAGCAAGCTGATTAATGGGGGACAATAAAAATGATAGTCCTGAAACATTACTTTCAGATGATCTTTATCAGATTCCTAAATTTTATTTATTTGATAAAAATTTTCATACAGCATATCGACATGTCTCTTGTACAACCAAAACTAATATTAAAAATGAAAAGATGGTGACAGTTATATCTAATTTAGTTTTTCTTTGAGATACAGGCTATCCACACCTGCACTGTTATTTGTGGAAACACTTGCAAATAGTAGTCTTGTCTCCTTGTCTCATCTTTTTAGAAACAAGGAACAAAAATAAGCCATGTGTTTTCCTTGATACAAAATGCAGGAGTTCTGAATATCATGTCAGAAAAGCAGTTTTTGATGCCATAGCATGTAGTTAGATGTTTATGTGTATTTTAATATATACGTCTGATCTTTGCAACTAAACAGTATTTTTTAAAATAAGGAGAAGTTGAAATTTGTTGTATATTATAAATATAGGCATATTAAAATATGCTTTTTGTTTTAATTATTTTAAAATATTTTTTAACTAAAATATTTTTGTGTGTCAGGGATTACATACAAATTGCGACCTTTTTATGTTCCTAAGGGCATTAGTAAGGTTATATATTACTACAGTGGATCTCAAATTTTAGTGTGTGTCAGAATGTCCTGGGTGCTTATAAAAAATATAGATTCCTGTTTCTTAGCCCAGGCCTATAGAATCAGTATTTGGGAATGAAGCTGGGGATTCTGATGTAGCTTATCTTCAGACCATACTTGGAGAAAGTATTACTGTAAGAAAGAACCACACATTTAAAATAATAATAATAATATAATAATAATGTTGAAGTGCTGATATTAGTGGGCTGCCTTTATTTTGCAGAGGAGAGAAGATACCCAAAGTCACCCAGGGTCTTCAGCTAGTTAGTTGGCTCTAGCAGACAAGCGGTGAGGTCTGATTTGGTACTCTTTCTGTTAGATTGGTTTCTCAAATTACTTTCAGACCAGAAACTATAGAATAGTGAGCGCAAGTGTGTTTTGGTAATTTTCAGAACGACACATAACTGACTGAATTGGCACTTAATAATGTGAAAAATTAGTGCTTCTAAAACTATTTGTGGTGAAGGACCAGCTTTGTAAAGTTTTTCAGTCTGTTTCCAGCTAATGTTTTTATTAAGTACAAGAAAAATAAGTTGCCAAAAAAATGGGCTTAGATGTCATAGCAATGTCGAAGTGCTATAAAAGTTTCTTCACACTTACTGTGATGTTTTTTGCTTGTATATCTTGACATGGACCTCCATGGAGGGTCTGCCACTGCACACTTGACTGGCATTGTTCTAGGTGGTTCTAAGGATGTGTTAGGAACTCAATATCAGAGGTCTTGGATCATTTGCTTCCTTGCTACTTATAACTGAAGCACCAACGGAGAACTATTCCTACTTGGAAAGGGAAGTGTATCACTTGGTGATTTGCTAGATCACAACCACAATTTTTAGTATCTGGGGATTAGGTGAGAGACACTTATCTTTAGAAGTAGGTTCCATTTCATATAATGTGGGCTTCAAATTGTCCTTTTATACATGGGCCTCCGTGGGTGGAATGTGTTTTAAAAATGATATTAGCGGTAGTTGTTATTTGTTTGACTAGCTTTAGTTGTATCAGCACTGAAGGATTGTTTTATAGTTTATTCTTAATTCTAAAATGTAATTGTATTTGATACATAAACCAGTCACTCTTAAAAGCACACTTGGATAAACAGCTAAAGCATTGGGTTAGAGAAGAATTTATTCGTGGTTTTTCTTTTCTCTTTTCAATGTCTTTCTGTTTGTCAGTAGGTCTTCTCAATAAATTGACTCATACGTAAGATATATAGATGTTGGTGCCTCACGGGGCCTCCTGTTGTAAGTGATATATTTAAGAATAAATTGATAGAGCTTGCATGTGGTGCCTGTGTCAGGAGAGATATTTACCTCTTCTCAGTAAACTTCTTTGCCTGTAACTTTACTCACAGTGTACAAAGATGCTTAAAGGTGGGAGACAGGGAATACAGTTTGCGGTGGTGTGCAGTTTCTTTGGGCACTTCAGTTTGTGTTTGCTTTTTAGAAACCATTTATAAGTAGTCTAGGAACAAGCATTATTAGTTTGTGTGGCCAAAATGTCAAAATGAGTATTGATTAGGAGCAGGGGAGAAAAATCTCTCCATGCATGCTTTGTGTCCTGGTTTAATTGGATGAAATGTCAAACTTAATAGATGATTGGAGCTATTATTTTAGTGGTTAAACAATTAATGAAACTGTTTGCAAGGAACACGGCTCCCTGTGTCTGGACTTTGTGCTGGAGAAAGTTTCAATTGTTCAGAAGCAGTACTAGTTGGAAAAATGCAGCTTCTGTGGCTCTTAGCACAGCTGTCTAAATTACTAGCTATATTGGGGCTGTTGGACAAGCATTGTTTAACACTTTCGGAAACAATTTATGTTTCTGATTCCAAAATGTCAGATGATTGTTCCCTAGATAGCGTCACAATCTAGAAATGGAGAAAGGTATTGTACGTGTCTAGGTTATTCATGTCAGGTCTTTTTTCTTAAAGCACCACTAGAACAAACTCTGTTTTTCTAACTGGGCAGGGTGGGGGTGAGGGATTTTAGGGGACCATTGACTGTGCCTTCTTTCGCTCATTATTGACTATTCAGTAGGATGCTTAGCATGTTGTCAGGCTGTGCGCCAGCCTGCAGAGGACTTTGATTATTATAACCTTGATTAGAAAAGAAGGGGGGGAACATGAGTGAGGATACAGGTGTTTTTGAAAGTCATTCTGCCTGCTATGTGAAGTCTTGAATTTTCACTTTGAACATTTCCTTTGGTGAAGGGTTTATAAAATTGTCTTTATAAAACAGTCCCCTTTCCTATTGAAATCATATGTTGCCAAGTATGCTCAGCAGGATTTATTTTACTCATTCCATTGTATAAGATGACACTTTTTTTCTGAATGAAAGTGTATGCATTCTTTGGCAGGAGTTAGGGGGAAAGCTTATTCTTGCCTACAAATATGAGAGAATTTTGTGTAAGACTGATCAAAAGACTGGCATTTCTTTTGCTGTGTGACACTCATCTGTGTGGCATATTTTCTTTCCCTGTATAAAAATTATCAGCGCTTATATTGTGTGCTTACTATGTGCGAGGGACTTCACTGCATGAACTCATTTCATCTTCCCAACAGTCCTCCGAGGTGTAAGTGCTATTATTTGTGTTCCATAGATGGAACAGAAATGCTGCACAGAGAAATTAACACAGTGTTTGAACCCAAGTAGTGTGGCTGTAAAGGCTGAGCTCTCAACCCCCAGGCTACAGTTTCTTCACACTCCATCGGTTCATCTATTATGATTACTTTTCAGAGTAGGTCTTTAGAAATAGGTACTATTTCATGTAATGTGGGCTTATCATTATCCTTTTATACATGGGCCTCCTTGGGTGGAATGTGATTTAAACATGATACTAGCAATACTTGTTACTTGTTTGACTAGTTTTAGTTCTGTTAGCACTGAAGGATTGTTTTATAGTTTATTCCTAATTCTGAAATATAATTGTATTGGGCATATAAACCAGTCACCCTTAAAAGCACAGTTGGCAGAACTGCTGAAGTATTGGGTTAGAGGAAAATTGATTGGTGGTTTTCTTTTCTTTTCTTTTTTTTTTTTTGAGTGTCTTGCTGTTTGTCAGTAGGCCTTCTCAATAAATTGATTTCTGTATAAGATACATTGATGTTGGTGCTTCATGGGGCCTCATGTTGTAAGTGATAGTGGAATAAATGGTGATAGATCACTTTCAGTAAGAAACCCTGATCATATAGAAAGTTAAAACTTTGTTATTTGAGCTGCTTTGGGTATATGTGAGACCCTGTGAGGACTGGCCTGGAGAATCACAGAGGAAGAAGCATCATTTTAATTTTTCCACTAACCTCTCTCACATTTTGGAGACTGCTCCTGAGACTTTTGTACAAAAAACCGCAATAAGAAGCTTGTCACTTGTGAAGTGCCCTACCTGGTACCACATCTTTCACAATTTGTCTAATTGGTGCAATTTTCAGATGATTTTGATTTCAAGCAAGACACTTTTGGCTGAATGCTGAGCCGAAATTGCAGTGAGGGTTCATTCTACATGGGTTACTTCTGCTGCCTTCTGGCTCATTGCTCCTGGCTTGGGGGGAGCTCAGGTAAAAGGATAGGGCACAGGTAATGCCTGAAATGGATTTAGGATGGTTGAGCCAGCAACTGATCCGCGCTTGAAGAATCTTTTTCTTTTTTCCTGCTATAGTAGGTATTGCAAAATAATATGAAATGTGCTTTGCTTTATAGACTTTTCACTTTCCTTGGTTCCCCATAGTGGTTGGAGAGTTAAATGAATAATTGCGTTTTGACCGTCAGGCACAGCCGCTCTCCTCCATCATCCCTAATGCTTGGCAACGAGTGATATGTTCTCTATCTCTGTAATTTTGTCGCTTCTGAAATAACATGGAAGTGGAATCATAACGAATGTGACTTTCTGAAATGGGCATTTTTCACTTAGCTTGATGCCCTCCACTCAAGTTGTTGTGTTAACAATAGTCCATTCCTCTTTATCGCTTAGGAGTATTCCATGGTATGGCTGTACCACAGCTTTTTTAACCACTCACCTATTTGAAGGGCATTTTGTTTGTTTCCAGTTTTGGGCTAACAGATAAAGCTGTGAGTAACATTTGTGTACAGATTTTTGTGTGGGTGCAAGCTTTAATTTCTCTGGGTTAAATGCTGAGGAATGCAATTGCTACATTTTATGGTAAGTTGTATGTTTAGTTTTTTAAAGAAACCGCCAAACTGTTTTCTACAGTGGCTGTACCATTTTACAGTCCCACCAGCAATGTATGGATCCAGCTTCTCTGCATCCTTGCCAGCATTTGGTGTTGTCACCATTTTTTATTTTAGCTTTTCTAATAGGTAGCATATCTGGTTCTTACATTTGTCGGATTACTTAGTAAAACTGATCTGGCCGACACAGAGCAAAGATTTTTGAGTTGTGTGTTGTTAGCCTTCCGTGTGGCTCTGCCTCTGTACAGTGTTCAGTGCTCTGTTGACTTACTTTTTAATCCCCCTGCTGTTTTCTTGAGAGGGAAGACTAACCAAGACCAGACTTAGGAGGAACCAAGAACTGTGAGCGCGAGACTCACTGTCCCTTTATCTGACAGCACCTAGCACTGCCCTGCTTCTAGCACAGGGCTGCTGGCAGTGGTGAACGAACAAACAAACACTGCTATCCCCAAACTGAATTTTTGGTTAATTCTTTATAAATTTGCCTCAATGAATATAGCCTTAAATATACTGAAAAGTTGGCTCAGAATGGCCCTGACATCTTGTTCAAATTGTTTTGTTTTCATTTTATTTGTGAAATGATTGCAGGTACTTTATTTCTGGGAATATTAATTAGCTTACACTGCTCATTTCAAAATCTTAAAATAGCACAAAAGTATGTATATATATAAAGCAGAATGTAAACCCCCATCCCTACCAGAAGTAACTACTATTAAATGGTTCTAGACTTTTTAACTATATATATGTTTTGTATTCTTTTTCTCTATGTTTATGTGGTGTGTGTGTGTGTGTGTGTGTGTGTATTCGTGTATTCATTCTCCACCTGCTGTTTTGTAGTGCTTTTTCTTCCCCCAATGGACATTGTTTTTTGCTGTGTGTTTTTTTTTTTTTTTTTTTTTTTTTTAGCACTTAATGCCTGGGACAGAGCTTTGGGTTCCTTTCTCTAACCTTTTTTTTTTGTTTTCTTATAAAAGGGATGAGAGAAATACCTTTGAAAGATCTGAACAAAATATATTTTATTCCTGTTACAGGAGTTTGGGTTGAAATAAGGTTGTACCTTTATTTGCAAGTAAATCAGTAGAATTCTGGATGTTGGTATCTTTCTATCCATTTTATTATAAATAATGCAAGTCTGATTTTTGCTGTGATCTCTTGTAGAACCTTGAGGGAAGCAAGAACTATGAGCACAGTAATCTTTAGAGAAATGTACAGCCCTTTGGGTATTTGTCTACTCATCAGCTGCTTAGTCAGATGGAGTGTTTTCTTAAGTGCTGCTGAAATGCACATTTTAGTCTTCATTTTGAAATCTCTCCTTCTGTCTTCTCTCCCTCTTCCATTACTTTGATTACCTTGATGGGACATTCAAGCTGTGTGGTCTTATCCTTTTATTTCCGTAGCCTACAGAAGCCAGTTTGAAGATTAAGTGTAGGTGAACAGGTAATCTTATATACTTGGCGAGACATCACCTGTCAAGATGAAACACATGTCAACAAAGGCCTCCTAGACTTGAGGTCCTGAATGAAGGTAACTTAATCTGGTGGCATTTTTGGTGAACACCGGGGTGAAAATTTAGGAAGTTTGACTTATTGGGGCAGGACATGAGTATGAGATGAGGAATTGGGAGAGAGAGAGAGAGAGGGAGAGAAAAAGAGAGGGGAATGCATATATTTGGGGAGGAGAAGAATCCAGAGGTATACAGTAAAGAAGAATGATGAATTCAGGAAATCTTCAAAGTCAAAGTACGGAATCTTTGTTCTGAGAGGGTGATAACTGGGGGATAGGACAGGAGCTTACTAGTCAACGTCGTTGGGGTTATTTACGTGATGGAGTTTGATGACAAGGGCCTTTGCCCTGCTTTTTTTCTGTATTAGCAGCTCAGGGGGGGAGAAAATAAAATAAGTTTGTATAGAAAAGTTACACCCATCAAATGCTTCCAAGATTTCCATTGCCAGGTGTCTAAAGTGAGCTGCCCAAGATAGCCATTTGGTCACGTCACTGACTTCCTTTCTCCTGAGCTTGTCATCAGGTCCTCAGACAGTGTCCTGTCAGCTTTGGATTTTTCCTTTTCCTGCAGGCTTGTTACGTTTTCAATTCATGACATTTAGGAGCCTCATATTTTCATTGTGCCGGAGGTAGGCCGTTGCTATCCCCTTGATATCGGATACCTTCCTGCACTATGAAGTATTATACGACAGTCGATAATAAAGTACCCACAATTACATTACAGAACAGATTCTGGTAACTGTCCCTGCAGGGACAGACTTGTTTCGTGTGCCCTCACGCAGCTCAGGGGTTGTTTTGCAGCAAAGTGCTATGAAGTGGGTTGTGCCTCGTGCAGTGCCAGTTCCTGTATCTGAACATGAAAGTGGCTCGTTAAAGATTAAAGGGATTGCCGGGTCCTTCTGGCCCCAGGATGGAATGATCCCTGCCATGGCGACAGCCTTTGTCTCCCAGGAGAGGCCATTTTATACAGCAGGTTTGTGCTTCCAAATGTTACAGTAAGCCTGCGTTGGCTGATGCTGTGGTGATAAGTCGGCGTTTGGGTACTCTCAAGACATATGAGCTACGTAACATCCCATGGTTTGAATTTCTGGGCAAAACTGCCTTATTAGGAAGTCAAAACCCTCTACGTTTAACCTGTCTGTATCTTTGGGGAGGTTTTCGCCATGGTTTTATTTGACTGTTCTTCTGTTGAGTCAAATGAACTTTAATTTTCACAGCTGTAAAAATTCCATTAAGCCCCTTGTACTGCATCCCAGGTATAAAAATGTCTCAGTATAACACGGCTGGGTGACAGCTAAAATCCTTAAGAGTAGTTAGGATAATTGTCTCTGGAGACTTGAAGAAAATAATGGTCCAATCGACAAAATAAATTCTATTCAATTATGTTCTTGGCGGTTATTGTGGGTGAGGAGACAAATGTCTAAAACCTGCTCACTGAGACTACTGTTCAGTTTGGTGGTCTTTGAACAAAACTTTGCATTTTACTGGGAATAGTGCTTCAGGGACATAGCGATGACATGTTTCTCAAAATATGATCTGAGGCCTGTCTACATCAGAATCACTTGGGAGAGGGGAATGCTTATTAAAAATTCTGACTCTGGGGCCCCCCTCCACTTCTGCTACTTCAGTGTCTGGGACTGGGAAGAGGAATGATCATTTCCAGTAAGCACCCCTGCTGATTCTGAAGTACTTCTAGAGCTGATTCTCGAGTATCCAAAAATTTACTTCATTTTTCATGTTTAAGTTCTGTTGTATCAGGTGATAGATGTTTGGCTGACATGCATATTCTCCACTTTGAAGAGGAGGGACCCTAGTTTTTGTTTGTTTGTTTTTAAGGAAAAGGTTATAAAATCCCAGAGCCCCAGATTAGAATTTGGCAATGTCCCTAATTCTTAACATGGTAAGACAGCCACTGGTGCCTGGAAATTTGGGTTTATCAATTCACCAGTCAGGAAAAGGATGTGGACGTAGGTAAGATTAATTTTGTTAAAAAGAATGTACAGTATTATTTAGGGTGTTGGGAATGGGAAATTAGGTAGGTGTTGAGAGGAGAAAGTGGGAAGGGGAAAAGATAAAAGTAGTTTATAAATGGTAAAACATTTTAAACTATAACTGAATTTTAAATTCCCAGGTAATATTTGGATATATACTTGTTAAAATAAATTCACTTCAAATATATGGTGATGGAAGGAGAACTGACTCTGGGTGGTGAACACACAATGGGATTTATAGACGATGTAATACAGAATTGTACACCTGAAATCTATGTAAATTTACTAACAATTGTCACCCCAATAAAATTAATAAAAAATAAAAATAAAAAAAAAATAAATTCACTTACTGATAAAGCTAAAAATACCTCCTTGGTTTGCTCCCACTGCAGTTCCCTTCCTGGCGTGTCTACCCTCTCTTATCTTTTTCTAACTATTTGGTAATTTTCTGTGGATTTGGAAGACTACAGAATCCTGAGAAATATTTTTATTTCTCTTTGAAATGAAAATGCCTGCTTACTGTTTTATAATGTTAAGATATAGTACAAAAAAAACCCCAAACAAACGTTGGCTATTAATGGCATTACATATTTCTGTTCAAGTAAAACAATGGGTATAGTTGTGTGCAAATATTATATATATATATATATATATATATACCTATACACACATAACTCTTATACAAACCTATAACATATCTGATGTGACCACCCGTAAAAAGTAAACCTATATAGCTTTGGGTGGTAAACTACTTGTCTGAGTTTTAAGATAATGTACTGAAAGAACTTAAACACAAAGCCACAATTACTTTAAAATTTTCTCATATAGCCTTTTATTCTCATAATTTTCATATAACCCTGTAAAACCTCAAGTGCCTGAAACCATTAATTCAAAATTAGCATCTTTTGAAAGCTCTAAATATGCAATCCTCAGCTTTTCCAGTCTGAAAGAAGGAACTAGGGTGGTTATATTCTGGGGAAACTGATGGGAACTGTACAGAATCCCAAACAAGGAAATGATAATCTGTACTAGCTCTCCTCCCCTGCTAAATTGTGTTTATGTTAGCAGAATTAGGATTCTAATGTTTCTGGCCCTTATGTTGCTCTTCATATAATTTACATTTATTTCCTGGGCACAGTACCCTCCGGATTTTCTCTTCCTTATTTAAAGTTTACTGATACAATGAGTCAGAAGCTTCTAACAATACTGTGCTTTTTTCCGAAAGAAGTTCCATATTTGTCTATACTGTTTGTGCCTTGAGAACTGCTCCATGTCAGAATAGTTGTGACTTATCATCAACTACAGCAATATTTTTAAAAGTGTGGTCCATGAGATAATGGTTGTCAACTGCTGTAAAGAAGCTTTTATCATTTAAAAAGGGCTAATTAACATACACTATAGAAGAACTTCAAATAGCCATTTTCTGAAAAGGAAAACACTGAAGGGGAGAAACAAGAGAGAATCTCTTGGGTCGGTGCAAAAGTCATTGCTGTTTTTGCAATTATTTTTAACCTTCTAAACCGCAATGACTTTTGCACTATCCTAATAAAACCTTATAGAAGCTTACTGTGGCTAAGGACAATAACTGTGGAATAGTATAGTTACGGGGAATTAAGTGAGTTGGATAAATACATTTTTTTTAAAAACTAGCCCCTTGAGAAGGAATAAAATTAAGTAGCATCATTTTTTGAACCCAAATTACGACCGTTTACATGTATTTTAATTGCCCTAATAGCATTTATTGAATGACCAGTGGGTTGGCAGCTACATCCAGAGTTCGTGCTGTTTGAGACCTACCTTGAAAGACGGATGACGCTAATTATGGTGACCTTGAATGTGCATGCTAAGAATTAGCTACTGACTATGGGGAATTCTGAGCAGAGAACAGGAGGCTCTGATATGAACTTTGTTTTTTTGTCAAATGAAAACACATAGAAAGCAAAGACTTAATCTTTTGTTTTCTTTATGTAGCACCCATGCCAATTCTAGCCTGTCAGGTTCAATTCTATAATCATTAATTGCTGCGGATGAGCCAGTCATTCTAGAATTGATTTTTTAATAAGCGGGCCAATAAATGAGAATCGGCATAAGTTCAGGGATTTTTCTTTTAAAAGCAAGTGTTAATGCATTTTTCAGACTCCTATATTCCTTAACCATCTAGTAGGTATGATGGTAGGTAATTTAGCTTTAGCATAGAAAATATGGCAGCTGATGAAACAAAAATTCCCCAGTATTTGTCTCAGAGAACTTGAGTTGTCTGAGGAAGTAGAGAGGTCAGAAAAGGCCTAGTGGGGAGAAAGAATAATGAACCCTGGATAACAGTGACAGAAATTCACCCTAATAATCGAACCATGCTGAGATGACTGAGCAAGCCCTCCACGTCCTCTGACTTAGGTGTTTTAATTTGCAAATGCAAAGTGATTTCTTTATCATCTTCTTGGGGGAAATCTTCAGAGCTGTGAACCTACTACTTCCAGTCATCTTGCTGTCCCTGAGCCCCAGCTGTTCTCGGGTGAAATTTCAAAAAGGGACCACTGGAGCTTTCCAGGTAAGGGCTCCCGAGGCTGCTGATTGACCAGCAGTAGGGGAATGAGGTTTACCTGTCCCCGGTAATCAGCATTCTATTTAAAAAAATCAGTGGGGCGCCTCGTCTAGGTTGCAGTTGATTGCGGTTGGCTCCGGCTGAGTTGTTTGGGAAATACGAGTTTTGCCTGGCATGAGTCAGCACTGCCCTGGGTAAACTGCCTGCTCTGTTGCAATCTTGCTTACTAAAGATACGTCCCCAGGCGGCACCATTCACTGCCTGAAAGCCACTGCTGTTGGTTCCTGAGATGATCTCATCAGAACATGGCTTCAGGGACCTCAGCAGCAGGAATTGGAGGCAGCTTGCTTTCTGCCGAGGCAGTGTTTTGAAACAGGCAAAATCAGGTAACCCCAGACTGATTTCTTTTAGTTTCATTAGCCATACTGAGTTGCAGTAGAAACTGGGGAAATCCTTAGTCTTCGGAAGTGAGTCAACACCTTATCCATTTGAGTATCTGAAAATTAGTCATTCAACTCTTTGGGACTTAAGGGGAAAAAAAGTTTCATTTCATTTGGGATCTGGATGTGGTTTTAGACCAAATTGTACCATTTAATTTATTATATAAACCTTAGAGAAGCCAAACAGGTTTACAGCTTTACCCATCTTTTGCTCTGGTGTTTTGTTCTTTTTGTGTCTTGTGAGAAAGAGTTTAGTCAAACTAAGTTATTGTTAAAGGAAGAGAGAGAAGCAAACATATTTGCTACGTATGTAATCATCGTGCATACTGAATGGCAGAGACTCACTGTCTTACCAGTCAGTTTCCATAGTCTTTTCGGAGGCATTATGAAGAGCCTCCCCTCATCCTTATTGCTGGTCAGGCTACTGCCCTATCTCCCTCCTGCTCTTCATCTTTTAAAATCTTCGACCTCATTACTAGGTAGTTGCCCCTTCAGAGTTTGCTTCTGTTCATTAACAATTATCCCAAATGATCCATCTTCTCTTTTGCACAAAGAAGCCTTCTCTGAAACACCCTGCATCAACTTATCCTAGTGAACTAGCTTCAGCTTAGAAGTCACTTTTTTCATGAAGTCTCTTCTTAGTCACCAAGACTGGACGAGTGCTTAGGAGAACCCTGTTTTGACTCCGATCATAAGATGTGTTGTTTTGCACGATCATAAGCATGTTTTGTTAGAATTATATCCACAGTACTTGGCACACAGTAGGTTCTCAATAAGGGTAGAATGAGGAAAAGTCTGTACTCTACTTCCTCAACTCTGATCCTCTTAGCAACCCTTTATTTTGGCTTCTACCCACATTACCCTACTCAGGTTTTCCTGAAGATCACCAATAAACTCTTAATTATCAAACTCGATGTCCTGGTTTCAGCCTTCATCTTACTTAATCTCTGCCTAGCATTTGGCACTGTTGAACTCATTCTTTTTTTTTTTCTTCCCCATTTGGCTTTGAGAACTTGTCTCTTCTGAGTTTTCAGAGTATCCTCCTATTATTTCTTCTGATTCTCTTTTGATCATCCCATAAATGTTGAGATGCTTTAAGGCTTTGCCTTGGGTATCTTTTCACTCTTTCCCTATCCCCTTCCTTTAAGAATCTCTAATACACCCATAAATCCTTCTGTCCTCAATATGTCTTACCAACTCGGCTGTTTCTCCCAACAGATCCTTATTTCCAACTTTGCAAATCTTGACAAACTTTGTCTAACTTGACGAAGCTACCAGGATGTTTAAAAGGCGCCTTCAATTCAGCACGTATACATAACAACTCATTATTCCCCCTGTCCCGTATCTGTTACCTGCTTGAACTCTGGTAATTATATCCAAATCTTCCTGTTTACTCTTTTTATGCCTCACATCC
Organism: Rhinolophus hipposideros; assembly: GCF_964194185.1. NCBI lineage: Eukaryota > Metazoa > Chordata > Mammalia > Chiroptera > Rhinolophidae > Rhinolophus > Rhinolophus hipposideros. The sequence goes on along the minus strand of NC_138066.1, from coordinate 21,513,874 downwards.
TCTAAATATGCTACATTTATGGTTGCTAAACCCTTTTGATTACTATATTTGAGTACTGTTTGATGTGTCTTTTCTTCATTCCCTCTGTATTGCCTTAATTTGCCAGAGGTCAGAAACTTGACATTTTGTTTGATCCAATGGCTTAAAATTTTGCGTGTGAATAATTTTAGGCGGGATTTGTCCTCATCAAAGGTTACAGACCCCACAGTTCTCCCAGATCTTACATACTAAAGAACTTACCAACTTTGCCTGCAGGAATTGGAGTCTGTGACTTCTGGGCCAGTGCTTATCACATCTTGACTGGGCTTCTGCCGCTCCACCATAGGTCTTTCTCTGCTCCATCTCCATATTGTTGTCAAAGTTACCTTCCCAAAGGCCAAATCTAATCTTTTCGTTCTCAGGTTTTCCGAGTGCCTTTGGTTCCCTAGTTCCTGCTTAGCTTGGCAGGTAAAGTCCTTCACAATTTGACCCTATCCTACCTGTTACCATTACCCGTCTTATCTCTCTCTCCTTTCCCCAGCCATTTCTCTCCTCCTTAACCTCACTGAACTTCTCATTTTTCTGGTTCGTGGTTATATGCATGCACTTTTAAGACTCTGCCTTTTTTTAGTGGTTTCCTGCTCTCTGACTTATCTTCCAGGAGACTTAGTTATATGTTAAACCTTTTCTGATCTCAGTAGAAGGTACTCTTTCCATTTGGACGTCCGCAGCCCTGTGTGTAGCTCTTCTGCTAGATGGTTGAGTTCCTTGACTGACCGTGGTCCCTGCCCTAGTTCCATCAGACAGTGGCTAAAGTGGGTCCCTAGGGTCAAACCACTAGTCCCAATGTCTTTATTAGTCTTGGCAGTATGACAACATTTATAAGCTCTCCTGTTTGATAGCATGTTTTTAATTCCTGTTTGATGAACTTGAGCGCATGGTGCCTATTTTGTATCTGTCACCTGCAAACATCAGGTAACCACCCAAAGTTAATGTGAAGATATATAGGGCTTGCTGAAACCTAATTTCCTAGTGCCACCTAACATTTTTGTAGCACTTTATAAAATTATTCCCTTGTATCATTTTATTTGATACCTGCAATAACCTGTGTTAGGTAGACTTTATTGTCCCTGTTTTACTGATTATAAAGCTACTTCTGACATTGAAGCATACATTCATAAAAGATGCAGAGGGAAAACATGTTTTTACATTGCATTAAGCAACTGGCTTGTCTTTGTAGTTTAAAATACGCTCCAGAAAAGGTGCCTTTGCTCGATAGGCAAGTACACAAGATCTTGCCTTGTACAGTGCCACTTTACCTTGGAGCTAGAAGGAAGAGGTACCCAGAGCCTGTCTGACCTATGGAAAGACCTTGACAATGTTAAGAGACCTTGATTGAAGTTAATAGTGGGCCCACTCCAACCTCTCAAGCTTTCCTATTGTGCTTCAAACGTCTAGAATTTGTTAAAACCTACTGAGGTAGTGGAGTCAAATCAAGTTGACAAGTGAAGTTATCACAAAATGGAGTAAACTGAGTGTTAAGAGCAGAACAGATTTCATAGTAATTCTTGTACCTGGTTAAGTTTGTAGGGTATTTCACAGTGTTTGCAGTGCTGATATGCCATATTTGATATTATGTGGAATTTGATTATAGAAAGATGAATCATAAGGGCTAGGAAATAACCTCTGTTTTAGATGCTGGTATGTGAGATCCAGTTTTGTATCCCCCATACGTAAGAGGGGATAAAATGATTAAAAAGTTAAAAAAAAAAGTCTAGATAATAGTTTAGTGGTTACCAGAGGGTCAGGTGGGAAGAAGGTTCTAGAAGAGGGTAAATGGGGTCAAATATATGGTGATGGAAGGAGAACTGACTCTGGGTGGTGAACACACAATGTGATATATAGATGATGTATTACAGAATTGTACACCTGAAACCTATGTAACTTTACTAACAATTGTTACCCCAATAAACTTTATTTTTTTTTAAAAAAGTCATCATTGTAAGTTCTTTTAAAAAGGAAAGATTTTGGCCCGGAGAAGAAAATGCTAAGGGATGGCTTGATTACCATCTTCAAGTACAAAAATAGTTTTGCCAGGGGGATTTTGATTAATTGTTCTTCATGTACATGAGAGAGACTTAAAAGGAAATTGGGCTTAAATTGAAGGAGTAATTTTAAAGAATATGAGGAAGAGTTTCTTGTTTTAAAATTTTACTGGGTAACTGTGTCTCTCCAGGGCCCACCAGCTCCAAGTTGTTCTTCAATCTTAGGTGTGGAGGGCGCAGCTCGGCTCCAAGTCCAGTTGACGTTTTCAATCTAGTTGCAGGGGGCGCAGCCCACCATCCCATGTGGGAACCGAACCTACAACCTCGTTGTTAAGAGCACGTGCTCTAACCAACTGAGCTAACCGGCTGCCCCCGGAAGAGTTTCTTGATCTTCAAAATTGGGAAACGTTTGAATGACTGCTAGGTGAGAGTGTTGATTTTCTGATTGTTTCAGTTATCTATTACTGTGTAACAAATCACCCTAAAACTTTTAGTGGCTTCAAATGACAACCCTTTTATTGCTCATAATTCTGCGGGTTAGTAATTAAGGGGAGAGAGACATACTGCTTTGTTGTATGTGATGTTGATTAGACAGGAGGATTTATTATGGCCTCAGTCAACATATCTGGGGCCTCAAAGCTAGCTGTTGGCTGGGAGATCTCGGTTCTCCTCCATGAGGTCCATTTCTCTCTTGGCCTGCCATCATTCATTCATGTAGACCGGGCTCCTTTTCCATGATGGTTGGCTTCCAAGGGGCCGTACTGAAGCTGTAGGGCTTCTTAAGGCCTCGGCCTGGGAGTCATGCGTCATTCCTTTTGCCCCATTCTTTTGGTTAAAATCAGTCCCAAGTGTAGCCCACATCCAAAGGGAGGGGGCACGGACTCTACCTCTTGAAGGGTCGAGTGTCAAAGTCACACTGCAGAGGGGCATGCAGTATGGTCGGGATTATTGCGGCCAGTTTTGGAAGCAATTTACCACATTGACCTTAGAGATTTTTCAGGAGAGAATAATCAATGCATGTTTATTGAATAGGTAGTTTGGGCATATGATTTACAAACTTGGCTGCATAGCAGAGTCATCTGGAAGCATTTTATAAGCAGAGACTCCTTAGGTACCCGACGGGTGAATAGGTGTCTCCTGGAGGTGTTGGCACATAAGAGACACTCTGTGTCCTTTCTGCCAGGTCACTATCAGTAAAATGATGACGGAGGGTGGGGAAAATTAATTATCAGTAAAACGGCAGTGGGGGTTGGGGGAGGGACCAAGACGGTCCAGACAGGTACAGTAGAGATAAAAGGCAGATTGGTAGGTGCCTTGAGAGAGGCCTGCCATCTCTTCCTGCTTCCAGGGCTTGGCTGAAACAGCCATGCGCTACCTTCCAGCCTGTTAAGTTATATCCCATTCAGTTAGCACATCATCAAAGGAGTGTTTCTTGACGCCTCACTTATTTTTTCTCCTAGTTTCTAGCACTTTTTTCCTCGTAGCATTTTTTAGTTTTATAATTAAACATTTGTGTGATTGTTTGACTGATATATAATAGACAAAATACCTCTGCTTTGCTTTCCAGTAGCTAACAGTGCCTGCCTCATAAAAGGTACTCAGTACGTATTTGTTGAATGAATAAGTGGTTGATTGAATGCATGAATGAGTGAATGAATGAAATGATAGTTGAATTGAGTTTTAAAGGGTGATTAGGATTTTTGATAGGTGGAGCAAATGAATGGGAAATTCATAATTCTGAAGCAGAAAGTGTGGATTATTTTGCTCATAATGATTTCAGAAGATCGGAGGGACTGGTTTGGGAAAAGATGAAGGGTTTGCTTGTGAGTGCACTTGGTCTGCTAAATTTGGGGTCTGGATCTTTAGCAGGCATTTAGAAATGAGGTACTGAAACTGAAGGGTAAGATTGATTCCAGATATTTAGATTTGGCGTTACTGATTGAAGACTATGGAATCTGTTCATTCAGCAACTACTTACTGAGCTTCCACTGTGTGCCAGACAATGCGTTGTAGGGAAGGTAAGCTGAAGTCTGACTGATAAGGAGCCAGCTTGATGAGAAGAGCTGTGGAGAATGTTCCAGGAAGGAAAGGAACTACAAGTGTGTAGGTCTTGGGACAGTAGATAATGTATTATTTTTGAGGAACTAAAAGGAGACCACCCAGGGCTTAGAGTGAGGTGAAGGCAGGAAAGATAGGTCGAGTCCACATCGGATGGGTCCTTCGTGCGCCATGTAGAGTCTAGGTTTTACAAAAAAGCATTGTGGGAAACTACTAATGGCTTTAAAGCAGGAGAGTAAGAAGCAGAGTGTATTTTTGAAAATAAAAGTTTACCCTGACTGCTGTGTGGAGAATAGAGGAGCAAAGAGGGACCCCTAAGGAGATGTTTGCTGTAGTTCTTGAGAAAGAAAGTAGCACAGCCATGGACATGGTGAGAACAGGATATTGGTGGGGTATGTTTAAAATGTAGAACCAATAGAATTCACTAGAGAAGGAAAGGAAGAATGGTTAGTCCAGAGCCCTAGGAGATATGTAGGGGACAAAAGGAGGAACTAGAAAAGGATAGGGAGAAAGATTGGTCTTTGAAGTCAAAGGAGAGTCAAACTACTGTACTTTCAGTGGGAGCTGCAGGGTCGGAGGGAGCCTATCAGACAGACTGAAGGAAGAACATGGATAGGTAATTGGTGTATGGGGCCGCAGGGAATTCATGAAGTTTAAGGACAGGGAAAAGCCATGCATTTACCGTTTCCCTGAAAATAAGACCTAGCCGGACAGTCAGCTCTAATGCGTCTTTTGGAGCAAAAAATTAATGTAAGACCTGGTCTTATTTTACTATAAAACCTGGTCTTACATAATATAATATGATTATATTATATCTTATATTAATTTTTATATTAATTAATTAATAAAATATATATTATATCTTATATTAATTTTTGCTCCAAAAGACGCATTAGAGCTGACTGTCCGGCTCGGTCTTATTTTCGGGGAAACACGGTAGCCATCAAGATCATTGGTGACCTTGGAGAAAGGGTTTTCAGTAGAGTGGAGTGAAGTTAATGAACAAGTGAATGTGTGATATGAACGTGAAACAGAATACCGGCTATTCTGTTGGGGGAAGTAAAGAGAATTAAAGAGAAAGGGAAGCCCTGCGGAGAGCTCACATTTTGCAAACTTGCACAGAGAAGAAGTATGTGTGAAGGCAAGTTTTTCAAAACTGTAATGGGCCGATATTTACTGAGCATCTACTCGACACCAGTCACTGTGCCAGGAGCTGTGTCAAGTCTATTCTATTTATCATTGTCTTTCAACAGTTTGCCTAACAGTGTAGTGACCTTCAAAATGAATTTCTAAATTCTAGGGGTATGTGAGACCAACCTTTCAGGTACAGGAAGGAAATTATCAGCACTAAGTTTTTCTCTATTTTTATCTTACCCTTTGAAATTTGTTTTAGTGTTTTAGATAGAACAGCATATTTGTATAGTGGTCCTTGTCCAGTTTGCTGTTATAATAAGTATATTGGACATGTACTCATTTTTTTAACTGATGGTCAGAAATGGTGGACTCTACCCGTCTAATGAATAAAAGGGATGTTATTAAGATGAAGAGAAAAGAAGAGGCAGAGAGAAGGATGGGAAATCAACATGCTCAGTAGTCTGCACATTGTTTTAAACCTCTTAGGAACCCTGTGAAGTTATTTCCCCCCATTTTACAGACAAGAAACTGAGGACCAGAGAATTGAACTTGTCCAAGGTCATACCACTAGGTAACTGGTACAGCTGGAATTTGAAACCTAGTCTGTTTTACTTGAAAGCCTTTTCACCTCATTTAATCTTTTCTCTTTTTATTTGCTTAATGCTTTTCATATTTTTCCATCTAATTCTCATAGTGATCCTATAAGGAACATATGAAAATATCCATTTTGCAGGTGAGGAATCTGAGGCACAGATGAAACAATTAGTGCATGATCACATCCGCTTATGGCACCAGCTGGACTCCCAATTCCATTGTTCTTTCCATTGTACCATTATTGCCTCTCAAAATGAATGGATGGAACCCAGTTGTTTTGGTAAAGTAGGCAAGGAGGTTTCTAGTTATCCGACAGAGAAGGAGTGGAAGAGGGGATAGGTGTGGGAAAATTACTTAGACAAAGCAGAAAAGGGTAATGGCTCCCATTTCTTGAGCACATTATGTTGTTAAGGGTTTGCATTAATTCATGGAGGTTCTCATTTTACAGATACGGAAAATGAAGTTTAGGTAAGTCAAGCACCATAACTGAGGTCACACAGAGTGAGTTCTGGCCCCATATCCTAAACCCTGCACAACGCTGCTCTGTGGAAAGTTGATGTGGAGACCAGAGATGACTTCTGAGCCCAGTGATGGCTGATCCTAGTTGTATGAATTTGTTGGGAACCCAGTAAATAAAGTCTTCTGGCCTTTCTGTAATACTTGGTAGCTCAGGTGTGGAGAGGTTGGGGAAGAGAGGAGAAGAAAGGGAAGGAAAAGCGTAGAGTAAGAAGAGTTCAGTAAGTCAGAAAAGGTCCCAGGGTATAGGAATGGCAGATTGCAATGGATTGTGTTGTTAAGAAAAGTTGTGTTTTAAATTCATTCTTACAATAAGTATTTATTGTGTTTCTGTTTGGTGCAAAGTATATTAGGATATGGAGGAAAGAATGCAAAGATGGATAAAATGGGATCTTTGACCTCTAGAGAGGTTAGAGAAGGAAATAAAGCACATGATTGAAGGGTCCAAGAGAGGTGGAAAGTGGAGAAATATCCATATTGGCTTGTTGTAGATTGAGGAGGGCATTATGTAGGGCTGGCCTGGTGGGTGCCATCTAACTTCTCAGGAAGACTCCTAAACGTTTTGCTTACCATACCTTAGCCTCTTTCTCAGGTCATAAAATATATTTTGTTTTGTACCTGGAAATGATCGGTCTTTGGAGACAGTATTCTATTCAGACTTGAGTGACTGTGCTCAAAAAGGAATGCCAATTTATTATTTTAGAGTGAAAGATTCCTTTCCTGTTAACAGGATTCTGGATTTTGCTAGGATATTGTTTTTCAATATCAAGAGATCTGAGAAATGAAATTTAATGGTATCGAGCTTGCTTGGTGAGCATGGAATAATAGGATAGAATAGTTTGTGGGGAAGGATATAGTTACAAAAAAGCTAAGATTATTGATTGCTTACTATATGCCAGGTTTTGTACTAAGTGCTTTGCATACAGGAGGACATTTAATTCTCCCAGTGGTCCTCCTGCAAAGTAGGCACAAGTATCCTCAATTTACAAATGAGGAAACCAGGGCTCTGTCCACGCTGGTAAGAAGCTGAACTGAGATGGGAAGCAAGTCCCTCTGACTCGAAGAGCCCGTACCCTAACTGCTCCTATATGCTGTTGCCATTTAAGCTTCATAAAAAACCTGTCCTGCTGCAGAGAAGATGATGTGTCACCTCGCTCCAGTATTTCTCTACTTTGGGGGATTCTGGAGTCAAAATGGCCTCCTCTATTTTTCTTTTAGATTTTTTAAGTTTCTTTGTTGACCACATTTTGATGTGGTCACAGTTCTTTGTTGAAATGTATTAATACCATCCAAACCTTTTTGTCCTCTCTTTTTTTTTGGTTTGAAAGATAGTGTATCGACTTAGAGGGACTTTACATATCTGCACACATTGATTTTGTGTTGATTTTCTTAATTTTATGGGTTAAGTTAATAATGAGATTCCTCTAGTTCCTAACTTGTCAACCTCCCCGCACCCGACCTTTCCCACTGGATTTAAATTTAAATTCTGAGTGTGACTTTGGAGCTTCTCCGTCTGACTCCAGTTATCCAATTTAACCATGGCTGTCTGGATCGCTAGCTACTGTTGTTACCATGCCTCCCTTCGTGCCCATTTAGGTCTCAAATCAAATCCACTTACTCACTGTCCCTCTGTGTCCTTGATTTCCTGCTTGGGTGTTGTTTCAGTTGTGTTTTTGACTTCACATATCATTCTTCCTATGAAGCCCCCTTGTCTGATCTCTCGCTGGAAGTAATCACTTCCTCTTCTGGGTCTCATAATAGAGGATTCTCTTTTCTGTCTCCTTTACGGCACAGTGCACTTTCTGCCATATATTTCAGTTGTTTGTGCACATGCCTTTATCTCTCCTGTTAGACCATAACCTCGTGCAGTTCTCTCTGGTTGACCTTTGTATCTCCTCTAGTGTCTAGTTCAGTTCCCTGCACATAGTGGGCATTCGATATCTGTTGGATGAATGAATGGGTAAGCAGAATATCAGATTTAAGTTTCTGCCCATTGGTTTAGATTTCTTCCCCCTTCTTTCCTTTTTTTTCCTTTTCCAGTTCCTTCTCTTTTAAACTTGCTGTGCTTTCCCTTGCCCTGACTCACCGAACTTGTCTTCACCACTCCCTTTTTTTCATCCAGATTTTGCCTCATTCTTTCTCCATTAGCAGTCACTGTGTGGGAGTGCCTCATGCTGCTGGTTAGATTTCCTCCGTCCTTTTGTGGCTCTGTTCTCTCCATGAATCATATGACTAGTGTGATTGCATTAAGATTTTAATAAAAAGACCATGTGTAAAGAATAGTCCTTCAGGTTTTTTAGTCAATTACTTTCAAGCGGGGAACTTTCTGATCCACATTTCAAGGGGAAGGGAAGAAAATCCTTGGGTACTGGGGAAGTAGATCAAGGCATATATTCACACTGTGGGATGTGGGATGCCAGGCATCCTATTTGACCAAAGAAATAATACAGGAAGCCACAGAAGCTTCTGCTAACTGTTAGGTTGAATCGCTGAATTTTTTCTACAGCTGGAAGAGGCATTAGAGATTCACGTAGTCCAATCCTATTTTCCAGATGAGAAAACAGACCAAAGAGCCTGAATGACGTGCCATAAAAACTGGGATATCGTTGCCTAGTGTTTACTCCCGATACTGAATGTGGGTTGGAACCACTAGCTCTTTGAAAGCAATGGAAGTTTTGCTTGCAGTAGAGGCTTCAGGCCTCTAAAACTGAAGGCATTTGCAGTGCTGGAAAGTAGACTCGGCGTGGTACTAGGTTGGATTGGGGACAGTGTTCACCAGAAGGGTCCTTTCCACTGTTGTGATCACTCTGGGTGGTTCCCTTCTGGGAAGCTGCTCAGTGGGGGACTGGCTGACAAGTCTGTGCCTTCTCCATTTGAAAAGAGGCCGATGTTTGATAATAAAAACCTATCCAATTTTTCTGCTCTTTTTCCCAGCCCTCCTATTCCAAGTTTTGTTTCAGGCTTAATTTTCTGACCATGGCACTTTTTATGGTAAGTTTCTATTATTTACTCTAGGTCAGGTGTTAGTACTGAAGGATAGGCAATGCAGAAGCTGTCTCAGAGGCCCATGATGGGTTTGGGTGCTTTTTAGGTGCCTTTTACCGGACTCACACATGATGTGTAGAATGATGTGTTTTGTAGTCAGGGAACCCGTTGTTGGCAGATATGAAAGGTTATCTACCTATTTGTAGCTAGGGAGTAGCAGTGTAAAGAGACAGCCCAGAGCAGGAAGTCCAGTGCAAACAGGATGTGCTTGTCTTTACTGTAACTTGGTGTACCTGTGTTTTGAAACTTGCTGTGGTTAAAAAGAAGCCTTACACTATTTGAGCTTGGCAGAAGAAGTCTCTTTCTGGTTTGAAAAGGAGCCACTAACTAGTCCTTTTCCTGCCTGGCCTTTTATACAGTTGCACATCTTTCTTCTAGGGGTTGGGTCCTTCTTTCTTCCTGGTGCATATTTTTTTTCTAGCTTACGCTATTATTGAATCCATATGTTTTATAAAATGAAACCACTGAAATTGACTGCTGATCTGTTATTTTTAGTCACAATGGGATTCAAGCTGTGCTTGGCTATTTATTTATTTATTTTTAATAACAATAGAAAATCTTAGCCTAGAATTTACCTGCCTTTTCGATTACCGGATCCTTTTGTTGGATTGCAGGATTTCTGGTACATGTTTTGAGTGTGTCCTGAATGCGGTAATTTACAAATTACTCTGGTTTTAGTCTTTGAATTGAACATTTCCTTGAATATTGAAGGCTAGATCTAATTTTTAACTGCGGAACTGTTTCCCCCTTAGGCAAGTTTCTGGAGAGGAGATTAAGTAATTTGCTTGGCAGTATTCAGCTGGTAAACAAACACTCTGAGGAACATCTATTTTCTAAAACCTCCCCCCTCCATTCCTCATCACTCCCCACTGTGAAATCTGCTTTATTATGTTCATTAGGGGACTGGATTGGCTATAGAATAACTGACTACCTGTGGAGAGTAATCTTGGAATCTTGGTGGAGTATTATAACCGCTTGAGTTATTTCAGAAATGGTCCATTCTGATGATCTCAAGCCATAAGCTAATGAACGTGGGGCAGGTAAAGGCCTGGGTCCTGTTTTTCGTGCATTCTGTATCCTTGCCGCATCGCAAAGAAAGCTGTCCTTCCACTTCGTAATTCCAGGAGCAAATGCGTGAAGTAGTAGCACACCTCAACACCGATGAGAACAGCGTTATAGCACAGGAGTCTTTTCTCAGGGAAATATGAGCCAGTTTGCACTTTGTTTTGGGATATAGGCAAAGGGCAAGACCTGAAGGAAGACAGGTTAAGCACATGTGTTCACAAGGAGACAATATGGTGAGAACAGGTTTTCTCTGTGGTATTAGGCAAACTAGAAATCTCTATTTGGGCTTCTTGGGCTAGATACGGGGCCCAACACATCCTGGCAGGAGCAGAAAACATTTCAGACCGTCAGCATAATTTTCAGATTGAGATCAAACATCAAATCAAGCCAAAGGTCTGTGGGAGGAAGGAGGTGGGCAGTCTGGATTCATCCTGGATTTATCACAAAATCCCATCTGACTTCAGTGCAGTGCAAGCAGTTATGGAGCATGAGGTAGGGGCCAGAGGTGTCTGTGTTTAATTCTTCTCTGGATTCGGTAGGCAAGAGAAGTTGAGATGCTAAGGGAGAACGTCTTAAACTGGCTGTACTGCTGGAAAAGTGACAAACTCCTTAGCAGTGGAGTAGAATGGGGAAGAAATGGGCTGCCTGGAGGATAAACCGCTTCTGACCACCTCTGAGAAGAGTTCAGGGATTGTACAAGAGCTGGTGGGAGAGGCCTGGAGTCCTTTAGTTCTTGGAGGGTCATTGGGAAACTAGATTGAGCCTTATGAAAGTATCTGCACGTCTAACAAAAAGGTAGATAGGGGATAGAGCAGATAATTTTGTCCCTTTAAAGACCCTTAACCAAGATTTTCTTGAAATTATTTATAGCCAGCTTTTATTGAGCATCTATTATGCGCTAGGCTATATTTATTTATTTATTTTTAAAATTAAATTTATTGGCGTGACAATGGTTAGTAAAATTACATAGGTTTCAAGTGTACATTTCAATAATATTAAGTTGGTGCAAAAGTAATTGCAGTTTAAAAGGTTAAAAATAATTGCAAAAACCACAATTACTTTTACACCAACCTAATCTATCCTGTGTATCACATTGTGTGCTCACCGCCCAGAGTAGGTCAGTTCTCCTTCTGTCACCATATATTTGACCTGGCGCTAGGCTTTACGCAATACCAGAATCTAGAGCCCTGGTTCATTCCACACCACAGCACATTTGGCGACAGTAACTTTTGTACAGTCCACCTTGGAAAGGTAAAATGCATAATTTTGATCCTAGACAGAATTCCTGTCCTGAAGTGCTGCCTTTTCCCAGGGCGTAGGGCTGCCAGAAACCCTTTCACGGAGTCCCTGGCTTCGTGAATGTTACCCATTATTCAATCACTGTGATCATATCTCGTGAAAGCAGCTTCTTCAGTCAGAAAGTCCAGAAAACCTTACCTGGTAAGTCCTGTTCCCTGCACAAGAGTACGAGGGAGATCAGAGTCTCTATTCTTGAAGAGTTTTGTCATCGGTATTGATGGAATGAGAGTCCTGTGGTAATTAAACTGCAGGCCTGTTTATTCTGTTTTCAGCATTGTTAGGAGATTTTACTCTGAACTGCTTTCTTCCCTGATTGACTCGCCCTTTGGGGCAAAATGCTGGGCTGAAATTAAATGTGTAGGTTTCTCTGCTACAGTGTTTAATCTGTCATCTCTCCTAAACTTCACACTAAGAAGCAGCCATTTAATTGGCCAGCCCCCGAGGGTGATATTTTGGCACAACTCCATTGGTTAGAGTTACTTCTCCCTGAAGTTGACAGCAGATGCTGACGCCCCTCTGCAGATATTTGTCATAGATTTGTTGAAAACAGGGAGTTTCCAGGAACATATACGACTTGTGATTATTATGTATGTTTTTCAGTTGTTTCCAACAGTTATTACTTCAGGAAAAGAGCTCATTTATTATTATGGGAAAGTGAAATCTGCCCTTTTCTTCCCCTTATTCATATTGTCATTTTAACACTTTATGCTCCAACACCCTCTGCTGTTCTGTTTCTCTTTTCACCTTGCCTGTACTCTGTCAACAGCAACAGGCAAAGCTCTGCTTAAACCTGGGTGTGTCTGGCAGAAGCCTTTCTCTTTGATTTCTGGCATTTCTTTTCTCTGTTATTTTACTTCTCCATTTGTGGTTTTCATTTCTATTTGTATTCTTTGCCATTCTCATCACAGCCCCGTTCCAAGCCAAAGTCCGTTGAAGGGCATTGAAGCCTTCTGGGCCTTTTGGAAGTGATGCTCTTGCTTCTCTCTGCAGCTCTTTCTGGTTTCCTAATGCTGTGATAACTACAGTTTTAATATGTTTCTGTTACTTTTAGGTGGTCAGTCTGTTACCATTCTTGTTGCTCAAGTAATCTTAGAAGACACTTAAAAATTATCTTAAATGTGTGTGAGGTAGGCATGTTACGATTAGGCTTTGCCTTACAGGTATTTATGTGGTGATATGAGTTTAAAACCTTTAATTTGCTGATCACCCTGGAATCACAGGTGTGAAGTTTTCAAGCATGACTTTCTGCCTCCCTCCTTTTTTTTTTTTTTTTTTAAGGCGGGCACAGCTCACAGTGGCCCATGCGGGGACAGAACCTGCAACCTTGGTGTTATCAGCACCACGTTCTAAACAACTGAGCTAACCGCCCCCTCCAAGCCCTCCTCTTTTTCTTGAAGGTTGTTACAACCTTCAAAAACCTGGAATTGTTAACTCTAAGTTGTTACCATTAGTAATACTTCAACAGATACTTAGTGATCACATTTACCTGGCACTAAGGCTGGTAATAAAGATGTAAAGTACACTCACTCTTCTTTCCTTTTTCACTTTCCATGCCCTAACCATGGGAAAGAATACTTTAGAAAGAATTATACAAATTCTTAGGCAGTTGATTAAATATAGTGCTGCTGGAATGCTCATCCCCTCAGAATGTAATCACCTTGCGATGCAGGGATCTTGCTTTGTTTCGTTCCTCTTGGAATCCCCAGCAACTGGAAGAGGACTTGGCAGACAGTAGTGCTAAATAGGTAATCAGATGAATGAATTAAAGTTATCGGGAGGTGTACAAGATGCCCCGAGAGAGTACAGACAGGGTCAGAGAAGGTTTCCCTGAGGAAATAAATGCTGCATGTGGGAGTTAGGGTGAGAATAGTGGTGGAGGCTGAGAAAATAGCTTGAGGGACGTTCCTAAAGCCTAAATAAGCTGGGCACTTGGGCTGAAAGAATAGTAGGGTAGCTGGAACTAAGAACAAGGAGAGTGTGTCCCTCATCTCTAAGGGTTTATTTCATTTTTATTTAATGGTTACCAGTGAAAAACTTTTAAAAGGAGGGTAATAGAGCATTAGTAGTAGTGGACACAAGTGAAAAACCCCTCAGCTAGGCACAAAGCTAGGCAGGAATAGAAACTGAAACCCATTTTAAATATAGTGAAGGGCTTTACCTTCAGAAAGTTGGGGGTCTATCTATAGCACTAGAACCCTGAAGTTGTAAGTAGGAAGTGCAGATGACTTACTGGATATATAAATAGATTCCCAGGGATGGGTTTTCTGTCCGTTGCACCTTTTAGAAGTTTCTTAAGTGTTGAAAGTTTGGCTTGGCGGTTAGATACTGCTTTTTGGTGTCTCTAGAAGGGAGTACAAACTAGTGTTAAATACTTCCTCCCTGCTGGCCACTCTAGGTGATTTCCATGGTCTTCTCTCTCGGTCAGTCCATTAACCTTGCTATTCCAGCGCATAGGCTCTTGAATTACTGGTGTTAAGCCTAGGGAGTGTGGATGGTGAAAGAAGATGCCCTCTTCCTGTAGCTACACATTAATCAAAGAACTTGGACTTACATCCCATTATCCTCAGCGCTGTTACCCAACCCTCAGAGCTCAGCCTCTTCATTTACAAAATGAACATTTTAATTCTGAATTTTGCAGGATTATTATATTAAATGAGACAATAGATGCAAATGGTTAACAACTCACTTAGCACATTAGGTGTTTTATCATGTTTTTCTTTGTCCATAAAAAATAAAATCTTCTAGGATCATCTGAGAAGGGACTTGAGGACCCCTGAGTCTGAATAACCCCCAGTTTTCCCCTTCTCTGCCACCTGAGGTGACAACACAGGAGATTTTACCACCTAAAGCTTTGATCATTTATATTAAAGTATAACTTGGGAGCTGGAGGAGAGAAGAGACGGAAACCTAGCCCTAGAGTCTTTGGGAGCTTTGCCATGTCAGTATGAATTGAGGCTCTGGAAGCTGGTTTAGAGAGAGGCAAACATTTAACATTAGTCCCGTGCCTTACGATAATACCTTCTGCTTACTGAACGGCTAGTACTGCCTCCTGCTTTCTGTATGATGGAAAGACTGGTAATGTTCCCTCTTTATCCTGAACACCTACTCTGAGTAGGTAAGTTCATTCCTGTCACACTGAGGCTCAGAGAGGCGACTTTCTTAAGCTCCATCTGTTACTCTGGGTTAGAACCAGGATTTAAGGTCAGGTCTGACTGAGTCTAAAACCAAAGTAAAACATATTTGGGACCTTGGTTTTTTTTTTTTTTTTTACAGTTTTAAAAAAATTTAGCCCCAAATAAAATTCTTATCTGAGAAATACGCATTCCCCATTTACCCACATCCAAAGTCCTGCCTTGGAGGATGGAAAATGTCTATTAGGTTTTAGAGTCTTCAGAAATATTTTCCTCTGTTGTGTTCAGCCTTGTGAAATATCCCTTGTTTGTGTCCTGCCCATATACCACTTCAGCAGGGCTGTTGATCTAAGTTAGGCCTTGGGTTCTAAAGTCTACTCGTCGCCTCTGTGACTTAGGTGTTCTGAATTCTTTATCTGAAATAAAATACCTCAGCAGTAATCTCAGTGTCACAAAGGACACACTTCATTGTCCCACACCCAGCAAGTGAGACCAGCCTGTAATGTGGTTCACTCTGGGTTGCTCACTTACAAATGCAACAGTTGCCCTATTGGATGCTCATTGTGCTGTCACCAGCATTTTAAATCTCCTGAGGTGGACCCCTCAGGCAGGTTTACTGGAAAGTTTCATTTGTGAGTCTGAGATTCTGTTATAAATTAAACAGTTTCGAAGGAGTTCAAGTTGCTTTTCAGACTAAATTATTTTTTAAAGTAAGCAGCCTTCCAAGTTGAGACATGATTTTAAATTTCAGGTAAGTTCTTAGGATAAAGATTTGATTCTTTATTATGTGGGTGACGTGATTAGCTGTTCTAGAGTCCCCACCCAATCTCAAGCTTTGTGTGCCTGGAGACAGGGATGTTGGGCTTTCCGGCCAGTAGTCACTATTGAATATATAGGCTGTTGCCATTTTAGAATTGTAACTTACAGGTTAATGATAATTTATTTTAGTGTGCTATTTATGAAGCTCTTGCTATAGGTTAGGCACTTTGTTATTTTTCATCCTTACACATTACCTTCCAACAGAGGAGGTATTTTCTCTTACACAGGTGAGGAAACAGATTCAGAAAGCTTAAATAACATGTGCAAGGTTAGCTACCCTTTGTTTTTGATAAAGGACTTTTTCATGGTCCGTTTCTGTCACTATAAATATTGATACAATGCTCTGGGCCCTAAGGAGAGATAACTAGTACTTATCTCATCAGCTGTATTGATAAAATACTAAATGTTCCTTTGGCCTCAGTTTGTTCATTCCACAAATTTTTGGGGTGCCCACTCGGAAGTGGCACTGGGCTACATAGAGGATGTGGGTAAAGAGGTGAAGACAGATGAGGTTCCTGCTGTAAATACACCAATAAATACACGTACAGATTACGATAGTCCTCGTGAAGGAAAAGGGCAGTGAGAGCGCATGTGACTGCAGAGGACTCCTCTAAATGGTCCTGTGTGAGACCATAAGGATGAGGAGCAGTAGCAGCAGGGGGACCAAGTGCGGAGGCCCTGAGGCAGAAAGGAGCTTGTTGTGCTTGAAAAACTGAAAGGATACCATGGCTTAAAGCTCAGTGAGTGGTGCAGAAAGTAGCAGGACATGGACTGGAGAAGTCGGCAGGGAGTGACGGCACATACAAGGTCTTTTACTCATGTAAGGAGTTGGAATTTTTATTCTAAAACGCAGTGGGATCCATTGAAGAGCTTTCATGGGGAGGAGGGAAGTGGTGAGGCCTTGTGGCGAAAGAATTGGAGAAGGGGACGGACTGGAGCTGGGAAGCTGGTGTGGCCATTCTTTGGTGTGAGAAGCCTTTCTAACTCTGGAAATACAGTAGAACACAAAGTCCTTGCCCTCAGGGACTTTTTGTTGTAGTTAGGTGAGACTGTTGACAAATAAGCATAAGCAGATAATAGTAGCTAGTGCTAAGTGTTATGCATGAGATTAGAAAGTGACATTTAAGCTGAGGGATGAATGACAAGGAACCAAGCATATGATGTCCTGGAGAGAAGAGTACAGGCAGAAGGAACAAACAGCAAATCAAAGGGCCCGGCGGGGGAAACCTGAGTAATAGATGCGAGATGGTGATGGAGACCCCTGTCGGGGGCAGGGGAGGGGGAGATGGGAATTTAGAATCTTCAGCCTAAGAGTCATATTGCAAGTCACTGACCGGGGTCTCCTCCCGAGAGAGTGGGATGGAGAGGGCGCTGGAGACAGTTAGGCACTCCCAAGGGCCTTTAAGAACAGAGGGAGGGGGAGGAACCAGCAAAGAAGCTTTGAGGTGGGAAGAAAACCAAGTGTTGAGTTCAGGAAGCTGTGATAATTAGAGGGGAGAGTGGTTCAAGGAGGAGGGAAGAAGCGTCACTGGGCTGAGAGGTTGAGTCAGATGAAGACAGAGAAGGGTCACTTGGGCCTGGTCAGGCTAGACTGGAGAAACTTGAAGAGTGAAGTAGAAGTTGAGGAAATGGAGTGAAATATTTGGAGAAATTTTGATGTCGAGGAGAACAGAAAAGGCCTTTATTGAGGAGTGGGGGCCGTGGGGTCAAAATGGTGTATTTTTGGTTATTGCTTTTTACAAATTACAAATATTCTTCTACATGCTTTTTAAAACTCATCAAATTTTAATTGAACTATAACTAGGGAAGTACACAAATTTTAAGCAGATACTTTGATGAATTTTCACAAACTAAACATTATCTGTATAATCAGCATTCAAGAAACGGAACATTACTGGAAGCTCCCCTGGGCCCCTTCCGTTTACACCCTAACCCCCAGGGATAACCATTCTCCTGATTTCTAACGCCATAGATTAGTTTGCCTGTGTTTAAATTTAACATAAATGGGATAATTTAATATATAGTCCATTTGTGCCTATCTTCTTTCATCTGTACTATTGCGTATAACTAGTTCGTTTATTCTCATTGCTGTGTGAACATAGCCATAATATATGTCTCCATTTTCCTGTTAATGGATATTTGGATTCTTTCCAGCTTGGGCCTATTACGGTAGTACTGCTCTTGTATATTTGAATATTCTTGTATACTTTTTTGGTGAATGTGTTTCTGTTGGGTATATACCTGGAAGTGGAATTTCAAAGCCACGGTGTATGTGTGTGTTTGTGTTTCCAAAGTGGCTGTACCAGTTTACACTTCTGCCAGCAGTTGTTAGAGTTCTAGTTTCTCTACATTCTTGTCAGCACTTGGTGGTATCTTCTTTTCCATTGTAGCCATTCCAGTGAGTGGTGGTAATACTTTGTGGTTGTAAGTTGTACTTGCCTTATGACAGGAAGAGGTTTAAGGTGAGAAATCTTGTAGCATACCTGTGTGCTGATGGGAAGGCTCCAGTAGAGATGGGAAGCAAAAGCCCAGAAGGGAATTGGCTGCAGGGTAGACCAAAAGGTGTGTGTGTGTGTGTGTGTGTGTGTGTGTGTGTGAACACTTTTTATCTTATGGCCTGCAGAGCATAGGCGTCAGGCTCTGAGCCACTTAGGTTCAAATCCTGGCTTTACTACCCTCTACCTATGACCTTTAGCAGTTAAGTAACTTCTCTGAACCTTGGTTTTCCTACCTGAAGATGGGAGGAACTAATCTGCTTTTCCAGAATTGTGAGGATCGCATGAGATAACACAAGGCAGTACCTAGCTCAGTGCCTGGCAGATAAGAAGCATTCTTGTTCCAGTGAATGGCTGCTTTCTTCACTTCTTAAAATATGTAATTACTTATCAATTATTTCAAAGAGGCATAGCTAAGCCATATTGATAGGCTTTTCATAGGATTTCCTTTCAGAGCCATTGCAATTGTACTTTAATTGCTTTTTAAGGGTAATATACAAGATGAAGCAAAGCACATTCTGTATTAATGATCCATAATGTGGGATACTTTTCTTTATGCACTTACAGCATAGATGCTTTTAATAATTTCAGGGCTATAGTAGTGACAGTAGGCAAACCACTCTCAATAAACCGGAGGTGATTCTGTAAGGCTCGCCATCTAGCCATTTTCTGATTTGCTGTGTCATAAAGGTACTTCTTCAAGGATTGGGGGCATTTTAATTAGGTATTTTAAAAGGATTTTTTTGGAAGTCTTAACCGTGGGTTCACCTGAAGTACGTTAATTCCACTTGCTCTCTCTGCATCTGTGTGCCTCTCCTTGGCACACAGGCCAGTTCATTAACTTCACAGTCGGTTGGGTGAGAACCTTGGGGACTTGACTGCTTGGATTTTGGTGGTTAACAAGGCGGTTTTGGAGTCGCACTGCACACTAGTACTCATTTTATTGGGACACTGACATTCGGACCCTTCTACTCCATGGGAAGCCCATGACAACTATCGATCCACTTAAAATGATTTGACTTAGGCAGGTGAACAAGGGAAGTGTTTGTAGGGAGAAGTCGCGTTACCTACCCTCTGGTCTCTAACTCTGACTGTGCTTAGCCTACCTGGGATAGGTCATTTATCTTACCCTGTGGGTAACACTGTAATTTTCCTGTTCTGCAGGCTCAGTCTCCCGAGAAATACCAGCATACTTATCAAGCTGACAAAACCCCATGTGCTAGCTAGCCATTCTTGCCTCAGACCACTGGGTTCCCCACAGGAAACAGTAAATTCTCTTGTTCACCCCAGCCCTACATCTCCCGTCCTTCTTCCCTTTAAGCAAAGTGGAAGGGGAGCGTCTGGCAGGTTTCACACAAACTCAGAGGAGCGCAGTCAGAGACTGTATTTGAGGATTAAGTCGCAAAGGCCATCTTTTCTGAAGAGGGATGGGGAATTAGGGAAAGAATTTTCAAGCCCTTGGTGACGATTTGATAATAATTTTCTTTCAAGATCAAAAGGAGGTTTGCCGATAAGAGAGGGATGTTTTTCAAAGTTGTCAACATAGGGAGAATTCTTTATACCCCTCTCCCCCAATTGGTTCCACTTTCAGTCCTTCAGTAACATAATCAGATGCTATGTGTGTATCTGCTTAGACCTGAGGGATGAAAAAATACATTCCCAAGAGGAAAGCATTTAGTTTGTATGACAGTGTTAAAATTATAAAATCTTTCCTTTCATTCCCTGAAACAGCCCTGAGTATACTTATTTTAGGAGTAGGGCTTTCCAGTTTGGCAAGAGAGTACTTTTAATTGACCACATTAGGAAGTGTGTCTTTTTGGTATTTAAATATGTCAAAAAGAGTAAAAGCCTGGTTTTTTGACTTTGGTGAACCTGTTCTGTCTGAGTGAGCAGGTCTACGGTATTTTACACTGGAGATTCTTTCCACCTAGCCCTTTCCCTAATAACACCTTCTCCACATATACAGATCCCCGGGGTAAGACTGTTCTTCACCTAAACACGGGGCCTGTGGAATAACTGGTAAGTTTCAAGTCTTCTCGCAGAGCCCAGGCCTCCTAAGAGTAGCCACGTCCTTGAACAGGCCAATGTCTTTTCTTTCAGAGCTGTTCAGAAGAAGCACTTAAGATTAGAACCAAAGTTGAGAGAATGAAAATAGTGCTGAGGAAGATAGATTCTCCTGACTCCCAGCTAAGGAAGGGCTTTCTTAGCTCTTGTAGCAGGATGGCCTCATTGAGCTATAGTGCCTTCCTGGGAACAAAGTTGCCTGGGAACAAGGACCTTGTCAAAATCACTCTTGGTGTCCCCAGTGCCCAGCACTTGGCTGGTGCTTCCTAAGTGCTTGTAAAGCACACAATATACAGCTGGCCAGCTTTGCAGTTTTTTCCTACTGATTGTGCCTTACCAAGTGGTTCTACCCGTTATGTGGCAAAAAGTCTTTATCTCTTAGGAAAAAATTGCAACATGTAGATGCCTGGTGTGGAATAAAGTTTGTTTTCTTTATGTGGTTAAATGCCCCCCCCCCCCACTTTCCTTTTTATTTCACTCTTTGGTTACATCTCTGTTCCATTCTCTGGTGAAAGAGAAGACCTTCCTCTTGCCCAGGATTGTCCACCGGAATCGGATCAGTTGGCCTCTTTTCTTTCTACTCCTGGCCCTTACTCCCATCATTTATTTCCAGCTTCCCTTCTTCTAATTATAAAACCTCCTAGTCTTTGGGCATTTCCTCTGCGGTCTGTGAATATGTGTGCATTTCTCTTACCTTAGTGACCTGGGTCCTCTTCCACTACTGCCTTCTCTCTTCTCTTCACAGTCAAAAGTTTCTTGAAAGAGCAATTTATCCTTAGAGTCTGGCAAATCCTCACTTCTCAGTCACTTTCCAACCACTGGTTATCAGTGAGCTTCACTCTTCCTAAACTGCTCAGGCAGAGAGCGCACTTACGTTTTCTTAAAACTAGGTCCATTGGGCGTTTTGCATTGTTATTGTTTTCTGCTCTACGGGTCTTGACAGTGTTGGTCATTTCTTCTTGAAACTCAGAACCACTCTTCCAGTTTTCCCATCCTGAGCATTTTGTCCTCTGTTCTGCTGGTCGGATTTCCTGTTTGCCCTTTAGGTCAGGGGTTCCCAACGTTTCTTGCAGACCCACCTCTCTTCTAAACCCAGACTGTCCATCAGTCTTCTGCCCTACTCTGACTTTACCTACTTGTAGTCTGAGGATTCCCAAACCTTCATCTTCAACTGAGACCATCTCCCTGTGTGCAATGTATACATCAGCACGTCCCCCGAGCACAACACTCATCGTCTTAACCTGCCCCCCTCTTTCACACACAGACACATGCCTTCTCCTGGGGGCTTTACCACAGTTAATGATTCCACTGTCTATCCTGTTGTGTAATTCAGAGACCCTGGGATTCGGCAAGACTGTTTTCTGTCCCCCCATCCCCAGCCCGCGGCAGCACACAGCAGCCTATGGCAGCCCAGCTCCAGGGAGAACTGTTGTTCACAATCTTAGCCATAGAGGGTGCAGCTCACTGGCCCATGTGGGAATCGAACCGGGGACCTCCGTGTTAGGAGCACGGTGCTCCAACCACCTGAGCCACCGGGCCGGCCCAAGAGATAACTCTTATGGTCCAAGAGACAACTCTTATGTTTACTTTTTGCCTGTACCTTCCCAGAGAAATTGCAGTTAAAGTATTGTTACAATGCAGGTAGCTACAACTAATGTTTATTTAGTGCTTCACAGCCTAGAGAACGTCCAGATGAGAGAAATAAAGTGCCAAAAGTTTATGACTTGTTAGAAGTAGTTAGCACAGCCCATAAAGTAGTAAAACAAGGCTTGGGACCAGGTCTTCTGATTCCAGGTCTTCTGATCCTGGCTTCCTTATATTATTACACACCATCTCAGATGTTTCTAGCAACAGGCAATTTAAAGAATTACAGAATCCCTCCTTCAGAGGGCTACTATTAGGTTGGTGCAAAAGTAATTGGGGGTTTTTCCTTTATTTTTAACCTTTTAAACTGCAATTACTTTTGCACCAACCTAATACTTCAATGTTGTCCCCATTCTCTTGCCAACAAAGAACTCACTTAATGAACTGCTCCTCATTATTCCATGTGAACTACTAGTTGCAAGTAAGGCAGATCAGGTCTCTGTCTTCTGGGAATTGAGAGTCTTCAGACAAGTAATAGTGAGTCAGAGAGAAATGTTTTTGATGTGTAGGAAATGGAATGAACTTGTGCTTAGTTAAGATTTAAATATTTTGTGTGATTCATTCATTCAGTAATCCTTGTGGAGCCACCAATCTGCTGGGCATTGTTTGATGTCATTGTCCCTGTTCTCATGGGGTCACAGGCCAGTGCGGGAGACAGATGTTCACTGGACCCACCTGCAAGAGGGAATGAATCATATCACAGGTGTATTGGTGGCATGTTGGGAAGCTGAAAAGGCCCGAGAGTTGTCAGAGGCCTGACATTACAGCTGTCTGACCAGGAAGTGCCTTCCTCTGCTGGGCCTCTTTATTTTCCTCTGTAAAATGACCAAGGTTGATTCCGCTGGGTTCTTAGTTCCTTTCAGCTTATCACATCTTTGAACTATGATTTAACAAAGACACTTTGAATGAGTCAGGAGGCAAAGCAGAAAGTACCATTCTTTTGTGTGAACTGATTGAGTAATAACACTAAATGTTCCATTTATTATCTCTGTAAATGGGGTTCGGGCTTAAAACGTCTATATTGAGTGCCTTGGTCTACTGAGAAAAGCACACTCTAACTTTTTACAGGAATGCTTGGCATTGTAGTGGACTGTCTTGCAATCTTTAGGTAATTCTGACATTTGAGGGACCTGAAAAAATCATTAATCCCCTTGTCCCTAGTGCTTGTATTTGGTATGCAAAATGGGCATCATAATCCAAAACTTCCTAATAAACTTGCAGAACACTGGTTCAGCAAGGAAACAAATACTTGTTGAGCATCTGCTCTGTGTATGACGCTGGACAGGGTACAGTACCGACCTGAATCAGAAGTCCCTGCCCTCAAGGAATCGACGGCTTAGTGGTAGAAAACAGAGAGTGAGCATATCTGTGCAACAAACTGTTACAGGTGCTGTGATGGAAGTGTATTTAGGGTTGCAGGTACAAACGTAAGAGTAGTTAGTTCTGGCTGGTGGGAGGATAAACGGGAGAGGCAGCTGCGGCACAGGGAGAACAGCGGCTGCAGAGACAGAGACCTGGCTTTTCAGTCTCAGTTCTCGATATATTAGCTCTATGACTTTGACGTCTTGAGCCTGGCTTTGCCTCATCTGTAGAAAGGAAATGATGATACCTCCTCACACGATCCGTGTGAGCATGGACTTACACACGTGTGTGTGTGCACATGACCAAGTTCTATCTGTCTGAGCTGTAGGGATGAGGTCATGTTCCTGAGTAAAGTGGGTGTTAGGCCACTTGTAATTGCTACGGCAAGAGATTTTATTTGAAGTTAGAGCTCAGATTAAACCCAAACAGGAATCAGCAGCAGCCTTTCAAAGGTAGTGTGCCAACTTGGCAGCCCGTGCTGT
The DNA here is from genome assembly GCF_964194185.1 of Rhinolophus hipposideros. Taxonomy (NCBI): domain Eukaryota; kingdom Metazoa; phylum Chordata; class Mammalia; order Chiroptera; family Rhinolophidae; genus Rhinolophus; species Rhinolophus hipposideros. Next base: position 21,490,142 of record NC_138066.1, on the reverse strand, counting down.
CCTGACAGATCAGATGTCTATACTCACCTCTTATGTGCAAAGGCAACTGCGGGGGTGGAAGGGGTGGCAAGGAGCCTGTGGCCCCTAAAAACCCATCTTCGCCTCTCTGGCGGCCACTGTGGATTGAGTATCTCTGCTCACTGTGCCCTCAGCAATGGTGGCGAACTAGAGATGTGTCTGAACTCTGACCTTTTCCTCTTTCCTCCTTTGTACCAGATTTTATCATGTGGGCAACCTGCTGCAACTGGTTCTGCTTGGATGGACAGCCTGAGGAGGCCCCAGCACCCATGGGAGCCAGGACGCAGGCCTATTCCAACCCCGGGTACAGCTCCTTCCCTTCCCCAACAGGCTCGGAACCAAGCTGCAAGGCCTGTGGGGCCCACTTCACAAACATGGCCCGGAAGGTGAGTGCTGCCTTCTCAGCCTGCTGCCACCTCGGGCCCTGGGCCAGCCTGCTGACCTGTAATGCCTGCTGCCTGGCCTTTGCTGGGCAACGCTGGTAACCCAGACCTGTTCTTGTCACAAAAGTGTTGAAGAAAAACTAACCCAGCAAAACCAAAGCATCTCGGCGTCGATTGGCGTCAGCTAGATCTGAATTCAGATGTTAGCTTTGCTACTCGCTGGCTGTATGTCCTAACCTTTCTTGGGATTCATTTTCCCCATTTATAAAATGGGGATATAAAAGTGGCACCCATCTGACAGTGTGTGAGAATAAAATGGGATAAGATTACGAAGGGTACCCAGTACAATGCTTGGCACTCGATGTTATTGTCAAGCTGCCATCATAAAAAGCCTGACTGCAGATGAACTTTTTTTTTCTTACTGAAAACAATGTCAAGGACATCTGAGTACATCGAGACCCTAACAACACAAAGACTGGTGCTTATTTACTGTAGCGATTTCATTTGAAATGGATTGTAGCTATGATTTCCAGATTAGCGAGTGGGAAGTGAAATTATTGGCTGGGTAATGGTGAGTGGGCGTGGGCCGTGGCTTTGTCAGTGCCCGGAGGCCACATGTTCTCTATGTCAGGCACGACTGGGGCTGGTGGTGAACCCTGACCCAGAGAAGGAACTCCTGTGTTCTGTATTTTGCTATGGAACAAGAGGTTTGCTGCCCAGAATGTGATGTTAAAATGGCGATAATGGGAAATTTGAGAGGAAACAATCCTTTTTAAACCACCTGCTATTTGCCAGGGGCTGTTTTAAGCAATTTAGATTTTGTTTCATTTAATCCTCACAATAACTCTGGTGTAGGTTTGGGGGTCCTTATCCCCCCATTTTACACATGAGAAGCTAAGACTTAAAGTTTGACAGTTAAAAGGAAACTGTACATGTGAAGTTCCTGACAAACAGCATAAGAGACATTAAAATACTCATTCTCTTCCCTCTATGACGGTAGTGCCCCAAGATTACACACTTATTAAATGGCAGAGCTGGAATTCAAACCCAGGTCTTTGACTCTCGGGTTATCTCCCAGAAGACATTCAACATGTCAGAATTTCTGCCACTTGAAGTGTTGACCACCGCCCCTTTTGTACCTATAAGATGATGGAGGCCTGGCATTTTGCCGTGTAAGTTGGATTTTGCCGACCGTTCACTAGTGTAGTGAGGGGGGGCACATAGCTGAGCTTTGCTTGGCTACCCCAGGCACTGTGGGAACTCAAGCAGAGAGGCTGCTGCAGGCAGCCAGGGAGCCGTGGCTTAGAGTGCAGAGGGGCCCCTCCTTTTATTCTTAGACCGAAAGGTTGAGTCAATAGATTGAGGCTGAAGGGGAGAATAGAAGGAACTTGATGTCACATGGCCTCAGTCTTCTCAGTGATGGAGACGGTGGGGTGGAGTTAGGATCTGAGGTGAGATGGAAGGAGGGCTGTTGGATATTGTCACGTGCCTGGCACCGCATTCGGCCTTTCACATGCGTTATCTCATTGAATCCTTGCAACAGCCTATGAAATATGTACCATTATTTGTTCCCATTTTACAGATGAAGAATTTTTTCTCTTTATCTAAAGTAGTAGTTTCAAGGACTCAGGTACACCGAGAGTCTAGTGGATAGCCACAGATGTTGCTGTTTTCTCTATTACACCAACAACTGCTGGTAGAAGTGGCAAAGTCATCGGAAAGAGGAGGGAAAAAAGCCTTGTTTAAATGAGGCAGCATGAATTTGCAGTATTTTTTTTTTGAACCTCTTTTTTTTTTATGACCTGGTGGTGTATACCTTTATATTGTTATTCAACAATTAAAATTTTTTTACACTTATATAAGTATACAACTTACAGTCAAATTGCTCAACAAAGTTAGTTATAAACAGTAGAATCCCCCTTCTCATTTTGCTCTCCTCAGAGGCAACTGCTTTCAATTCTTTTGGTTGATTCTTTTGGTAGTTACCTCTACATTTCTCTCTCTCTCTCTCTCTCTCTCTCTCTCTCTCTCTCTCTCTCTCTCTCTCTCTCACACACACACACACACACACACACACACAGCCCTTGAACAATGTGGGGGTCGGGTGCTGACACCCCGCACAGTCGTAAATCTGTGTATAATTTTTTTTTAAGATTTTTTTTTTATTGGGGAAGGGGAACAGGACTTTATTGGGGAACAGTGTGTTCCTCCCAGGACCCATCAGCTCCAAGTCAAGCCGCTGTCCTTTCCATCCTAGCTGTGGAGGGCGCAGCTCAGCTCCAAGTCTACCTGCTGTTGTTCGATCTTAGTTGCAGGGGGCACAGCCCACCATCCCTTGCGGGAGTTGAACCGGCAACCAACTGAGTCATCTGGCCGCCCAGGAGCTCAGTGGCTGCTCGCTGTCTTCATTCCAGTTGTGGAGGGTGCATCCCGCTGGCCCGTGTCGGACTTGACTGGCAACCCCGCTGCCCAGAGCTCATGCTCTAACCAATGGAGCCACCCGTACGCCCCGTTGTATAACTTTTTAACTCCTCAAAAACGGAACTACATTTCCTCAGAATCCAAGGGGCATTGTGAGCCCCCCGCCCCTCCCTTATTAAATGTCAGTTACAGTCTGTGGAGTGGAAATGGAGAGAGAAAGAGCAAAGAGAACAGGGATGGTGATCCAGGCTTGGGGATCAGCACGCCAAGCGTAGAACCAGGGGGTCTGGCGTGTTCTTGGCATTTCTCAACCAAAAGAGAGAATATGAATGAACGTGAATGACTGAGGAAACCACCCCCAGAGGAAAGGAGACTGATGGTTAGGTGAGGATGGGAAGATGCTTTTTCTTTATGGTTGTTATCACCACCTGACATAAATGTTTGTGGACTGCCTGTCTTCTCACATGGTACATAGGAACAGGGAGTTTGTCCATTTTGTTCACAACTTTTTATCCCCAGTGTTTAGAACAGTGACCAATACATGGTAGGTAGGCAATAAAATTTTTTTGAATGGACAGTTGAGTTGAGAGGCAACGTAAAAAAGGGGAAGTAGAGCAGAGAGTTTCTGTTTTTATTACTTTATGGCTGAGGATTCCATGCTGAAGATTTTCATAGAGGGCCCAATTCTGTACCAGCAGCATGATAGCAGCTACCATGCTCCTGTTTTGTGGAGGCAGAGCTGAGGAAGCCCAAGGCCTTTCCCTCAGGGAGCTTAATGTCTGGTTAGGAGGTGCACATTTACAAAGAACTAGTAACTGTCAGCTGCCTAAATGAAGTGCTGGGGGATCAGGCATTGTTGGTAAACTGATCGTTTTAGTTAGATGAAGGAAGGTTTATTGATTTGCACAACAGTGGCGGAAATAAAGGCACCAGACGTGGGGCAAATGTAAGGTGTATGGGAGAACTGTGAGTGGCCTGTTTGGCCCGAGGGCAGGCTGTTTGGGAAGTTAGGGTAGAATAAAGTTGGGATTCGGTGGTGAAGGGCCATGACTGCCATAGTAAGGAGCTTGTAGCCACAGACAAGGAAGTGTCAGAAAGGTTTTGAACACAGGACCAGCCTGATCAGCCCTGTCTCGGGTAGTAGACGTGGCTTCATTAGTGGTCATAGCAGCACTTAGGACACTCTTACACACCTGGTGAGAAGTTCTCAGAGCCTGGTCTAGGGTGGGGGCTGAGACTGATTGATGTAGCCACCATTTAGTGAGCAACAAACTCTTCGTGCCAGACCCTGTGAAGTAGTAGTTGTTAACTCATTTTACAGATGAAAAATATGAGACTCAGATACTTAGCTACTAAGATAGAAGGGCATGCAGCACATGAAGACAGATGAAATGTAGGAGGAGAAGATCAAACGATGACAGGATATTGGCCTGGGTGCCTGCAAGCATGGCAAATGATTAAAATAAAGAACTTTCCCCTATTCATTGGGAAATAACTTACTGAACATCTACTGCGTGTCAGGCATTGCCTGGGCTGGGAAGGCAGAGATGAAGTAAGTCATCCCTGCTTAACAGAGAGCTTGCAGTCTGACAGGAAGGTGGGGCAGATACATAGCCATTCAGAGAGAAGCAGAAAGCATCCGTAGTGAGAAGGGCTTTTGTGGAGGGAAAGACAAGTTCCCGTTTGGATAGTAAAAGTGGTTGTGGGTACAACATTTTCTTGCTAAGAAATAATTTTTTGTAATTCACAATGAATTTTGTGAATATTAAGGATGTTTTCCCCTATTAGCATTTTTGTTTTTGTAATTTTATGCTTTAGTGGATCAGCATTCTTATCATAAGGGTTTGGCATTTAACAGCGACAGGCTTTCAAAATGTCTTTTCTAGAAGTGGTTGAATTAAAATGATTACATGGATCCTACTATCTTCTTTTCTTCATTGTGGTCAGTATTTTCTGAATGCTCATTCGGTACAAAGCACAGATAACTTCCAGTACTTTGCAGAGACTACATAAGTAAGATTTGCCATGTTTCCCCGAAAATAAGACCTAGCCGGACCATCAGCTCTAATGCATCTTTTGGAACAAAAATTAATATAAGACCTGGTATTATATCGTATCGTATCATATCATATCATATCATATCATAGACCCGGTCTTATAGTAAAATAAGTAAAATAAGACCCGGTCTTATAGTAAAATAAGACCGGGTCTTATATTAATTTTTGCTCGAAAAGATGCATTAGAGCCGATGGTCTGGCTAGGTCTTATTTTCGGAGAAACACGATATCGCCCCTGACTTCCTAGAGTTTCCAGTCTTGGAGAGAAATGGCAGGCTGTAATTTTCCCACAAGGTTTAATAGCAGCCTTGACAATTTTGGAGGGAGTCTAGTACCCAGCCTCTTTAGTTGGACCAGTTTGAGGAGGAGGAGATTGTGTTCAGAAACATGGAAGAGATATTCAGATCTCAGAGTGGAAAGAGGAGTGGTTCCTAGGTACTGGCAAAAGCTCAGAGATGAGGCACAGGGGAAAGGGAGTAAAAGGTGACTGTTTTACCTTTTGGTGAGTATACCCACCTTATGCTGAGGTCTTGTATAATCCCATGTGATACTTCCAGTAGTCCTTAAGGGTAGGCTGGCCACCTGACCTCACAGGTGAGGAATCTGATGCTCTGGGAGGATGTCTGTTTTGCACACGTTCCCTTAGCCAGGAAGTGACCATCCAGGACTGAATCCCGATTGTGTCACTCCTCTGGCAGCCCTTTTTCCTCTCAATGGTCTGCAGAAAGGAATGCCTGTAGGAAGGATGGTGAGGAGGAAGGGCTGGTCGGGTGATAAAGTGGGCCTGGTCTGTGCCAGGGACTATGGGTGGGCAGGGGGCAGGAATGAGGGAAGGGCACGTTAGCAAAGGGGAGCAACCTATGTAGACTCCCTGAAAAGTGGTGCCGCCGCCAGCTTTTTTGATGCTGGATGGTTGTGTGTACTCTTGGCATTTTACAGGCACATTGGCTCCACTAATTTATCTGTCATGCTACCTTGTTACTCAGTTGGTTTGTACCATTTGCTAGAATTTATATAAACTGTGTTTTCCCGAAAGTAAGACCTAGCTGGACAATCAGCTCTAATAAATATTTTGGAGTAAAAATTATAAGACCCGGTCTTATTTTACTACAAGAGCTTATTTTAATTATAAGAACCGGTTTTATAGTAAAATAAAACCGGGTCTTAAAACATAATATAATATAAAATATAATATAATATAATATAAATATAATATAATATAATATAATATAATAAATGTAATGTAATATAATACCGAGTATAGTATAATATAATATAATATAATACCGGGTCTTATATTAATTTTTGCTCCAAAAGACGCATTAAAGCTGATTGTCCGGCGAGGTCTTATTTTCGGGGAAACACATGATTCCTTTGCTCATTCTGCCCACATTGGTTGATAGCTATTTTTTCCTTTTCCTTTGTTCTCTCCTGCCTCTGCCAACTGGGATTTTAGCTTCAAGCACTGTCTTTCTCTTTTAGGGTGTATTTCAGATGCAGGCTGACTTCCGAGTCCCTGGGAGGGGGGAGGAGACCATGGACACAGAAACTGGGTTGCTGTCTTTGCATCCTGATCTTACACCCAATAAACCACACACATCTGAGGAAAGAACAGGGAGTTGCGTAGGTTTGGCTGATTGAGCAGCTCAGGGCTTTTAATTGTGTCCAACTAGGTCTTGTCACACTGCCTTGACTTAAGAAATGTTCCATGTCAGGACCTACAACCTTAAGATATTGAAGCCTCTTCATTTCACTCTCAGTCATCCTAAACACATTTCATGTCCCAATAGAAAAGCTTTAGATAGGCATGAACCCCCCAGGATCCCGAAACATCCATTTTCCACCTGAGTGGCTACTGTTCTCAGAACCGTTTTGGTGCTAGTGCAGCCGTGCGACCTTTCAGTCAGCCTGCGGACATTTTATTTTCTGGTTATAACTGTGTAGAGAATAAAGGAGTTTGATATATGTCCTCTTGCAATGCCTTCTAAGTATTAATAGTCAAAACTGGATGGGAAACATTATGCCTGTTTCCCTTTACTACATAAATGACACTTAGACTAAATATAACTATCTCAGCTATGCAGACTTGTACTTCAGCCCCGCACAAGTGGCTGTGATTTTGACTATGAGAATCTAAGTCTCTTGGGCATTCTTGTTAGCTTGAATAGCTTTCTATACTTAGAAAAGAGTGAGCAGAAATATTTAGGTTAATCCTTGAGTCATCACAGGATGAAAAGTTTTTTATTCTCTAAACGATCAGTGAGTGTGCCTTCTCGGTTCGCCCAGTATGCCCTGGAAGGATGTCTCCTGTGGGAGTGTGGCCTGCTCTTGGCTGCAACAGAGCAGTCAGATGGCACTGTGCTCGCACAGCCAGTGGGGCAAGAGGCTGAGGCCTTGCTTCCTGTGAGTGGAGCAAGCCCTCGTGTGTTGTGTTGTCTGAGACCGTGGTGGGGGTTGCTGCTGCCAGGCAGTACCAGCTTGCCTGCCAGGCGCTCGTTGCCCGTCTGAGACACTCTGTACTTTCTCGAGCGAGAGCTCCCTAATCATGTCCAGAGGCCCTCCTGTAGCTGTCTAAATATTTGTCTTGGATGTGCTCTTATGTACCACTGAATTCCCAGCACTCGGAGTGGGCCTTCATTGGGGGGGTTGGGGGGGGCGGGAACCTGGCTCTGGCCTCTGTGGATCGGGCACCGGGTTGGGAGTCTGGACATGGAGAGCCAGGCCTTTGACTCAGTACTGCTGTCGGCGTGACTGGAACTGAGGTCAGCACCATGGCCTGGCAGAAGGAGCATGACTGGGCATTAAACTCAGGACACCTGGAGGGTAAGCCCTCGCTCTGCTCTCCTGCCTGCCCTGGACACTTACACTTACAACGTCAGACCTCGGTTGCTCTGGATGTGAAACAGGGAGGGATACGAATAACTGCTTTTTGGGGTGGCTTTGAGAATTCAGTGACAAACTGGGTACAGCTCTAGCACATAGTAGCCACTCAATAAATTTAACTAATAATAGTCACCACCACCACCACCTTAAAACATTTGCTTTCTTATCTCAGCAATAAAGTAGAAAGAATCATGGTTCAGGATTTGAATGGCTCTCATCATTAGCTCATATTTCATAGCAATAACTGAAACAGTTACTTATTGAAGACTCCTGTGTCACATACACTAAATGCATTATCTTTAACTTTACAACAACCCTATGAGGAAGATACTGTTATCACCCCCATTTTACAGATGAGGAATCTGAGGGCCAGAGAGGCTAAGTTGTACATCGACAGTGACACCATAAGAAATGGAGGAGGGAGACTATAAAAATGCAGGGGTTTTTGATTCTAAAGCAGGTAGTCTTAATTAATAGTCTCCATTTCTCTATCAGTAAAATAAATAAGGCCTCAAATGGGATAATAAATGTAGTATCCTGTACTTGGATACACAGATGCATACGGAGAGGTCTGCCACCTCCGAGTGGCTTTTAACCTGACACCTGAACGTTGTCCTGCACCCTGAGGTACAGGAGATAGCTTGTCTAAAGTAAGAGTGATTGGTGGCCTCGCTGGGCTCCGCAGCCCTCAGCTCCCAGCCCCGCTCTGTCTTGTTCTCACACTCTGACATGGTTTCCTGTGTCTCTTGTTCCAAGCAGCAGACCTGCCTGGACTGTAAGAAGAATTTCTGCATGACCTGCTCGAGCCACGTGGGGACTGGGCCCCGCCTCTGCCTTCTCTGCCAACGATTCCGAGCAACAGCCTTTCAGCGGGAGGAGCTCATGAAGATGAAAGTGAAGGACCTAAGGGACTATCTCAGCCTCCATGACATCTCTACCGAAACGTGCCGGGAGAAGGAGGAGCTGGTGTTCTTGGTGCTTGGCCAGCAGCCTGGAATCTCCCAGGAGGCCAGGACTCGTGCCCCCGCCTTGTCCCCGGACTTCCCCGAGCAGCAGGCCTTCCTGACCCAGCCTCATGCCAGCACGGTACCGCCTACCTCACCCAGCCTCCCTTCTTCACAAGCACAAGCCACCTCTGTCCCCCCTGCCCAGGCTCAGGAAAACCAGCAGGTACGGGTCCTTTGCGTCCTCGGCCCCTCTCTGCCAGTTGCAGGGTGCGTCTCCCCTCCTGTCTGCGCTGGGAGAGGGGGTGGCAGCTTAAGTGTCGTGGTCACTTGCAGCCTTTCTCTCTGCTGATGCACGAATGATATTTTCTTGACATCACACTCGGGTTTTGGCTTTTTTCAGAGAGGATAATGCATGGTTTCTTGTGTTTTTGTTTGATACATATCCCAGTTAGATATTTCTTAAAAATTCATGGTCCCAGAAATATTTTGAAAAAACTACTGTTAACTCTCCAAATCTAATTCTATTCAAATTGCCCACCTACTTACTCAGCTTTGTTGTGGTCTCCCTCAGCTGGGTGGGGAACGTGGTTCCTTAGTAACCATTGCAAGGCACGTAGGGGAAAAAGGCACAGGGAAAGGAAAGGGAGCATCGGGGACACAAGTAATGGAGACAAGGCCACTGCTTCTCTCCCCAGTCACTGCCTGGGCGGGGCAGTGGTTGGCACACGAGGGCACAGTGCCCCGCCTTATCATCCTCCCGTGGGGCCTGGAAATGGTGAGCTGAGAGCAGCACACTGACTGAATTATGAACCAGACACAGGAAGTACAGAAGTGAGTAATACGTTACCTCTGCCCTCAGAAAGCCTCTCTAAGAGGGAAGGTGGTGTCAAAGCAAGAAACGTCCCAACCTGTAGAAAGTGTTTATGACTGTATTTGAGCCAAACGGAGGACAATTTATGGGAAGCAAAATCTCAATGGATTGAGAAAACGCACCAGAGAACGGCAGTTTTATAGCTTATTTTCTACATTAGAATCAAAGGAGGAGACGTAAGGGGGGGTTACCTGAAATCCATTGGTGGTAGATGAAGGGGATGGGAGAAAGCCAAGCGGGGAAATCTCTGGGATTGGATAAAAAGTAAAATGGAGAGACACATACTTAACATTTACAACATGTAGAGATGGTGTGTGCGTAGTAAGGTGATGAGGGCTTGTGTGGTCTCCTGCTCTGGTGCAGTGGGTTGTACCTTGAGGAGTCTGGAAAAAGGGATTCCTCTGACATTCCAAGGGTGTGTTATCTTAGATGTCAAAAGACAACAGACAGGCTCACTTAAGGTAAAGACTGACCTTAGTCAAGGAAGCTCCAGGCCAAAGATGTGACTCCCGGCCTTGACCCGCTTGTAGTCAGGAATTTGTATGTTCAGACCATCCTATGTGGTTACTTTTGGTCTGAGTCTGTGGGGCCCGCCACGCTGGCCTCCCCTGAGCTTGTCAGGTTTGGTACGTAGTCAATTTTTTGTCCACAGTGGACGTGCAAATCAACTAACGATTGGATTCGAGTGAGGCCAGTGGATTTAAGCACTATGTAAGGATTGATGGTGTCCCGTAGATGTACCTCCGTGCCTTAAGGACCCTTTTATTTATATGCCTTGGGTAATAGAGAGGGGAGTAGGACCTAGAAGAGCTGGTTTCCACATCCAATTTGTCACTGACTGTTCAGTCACCTTGGGTGAACTTCGAGCCTTCAACAATGAAATGAAGTTCTGCTCTTGCCAGGATGTTGGGAGGATTGGCTAGTGTGATGTCACGTCTGAAGAGCTACTAGAGCTGGCATAGTGCTCCTGTTGTCAGTTCCCACCCAGGATGTGGGTGGCTGCTGCCTCTGGTTGATGATCACGTCCTTTGCCAGGGCTGGGCCCCCTGATTCAGCTCTGACGCGCACTGAGGCACAAAGGCCCGTGTGATAGCACGCTCCTGCTCTAAACTCATTTACTCCCTTGTCGGCTTGAGCGCGCTTTCTCCCCAGCTGCAGTTTAACTCTTTCCTAAGCTCTGGCTGCCTGTCGGCTGGACAGGTTTTATCTCCTGCTATTCCCTTTGCTTGGTTGAGCTCTCCTCTCTGTTTATGGGGAGCTAGGAGAATAACTTGAGGGCATTGTTTTTCCCTAAAGAACCTTCAGGTGGGTTTTTCAATAAAAGGAGCATATTTTAAGCTTCCTGTCGTTAACCAGAAATTTTCAGAGTGCACCTACAAGTCATGCTATGTACCAGATCTAATTGGATACTGCTCCTCTGATCTCTGATGTTTTTAGAGGGGCTTCATGTTAGCTCCCATCCTCTGTTCTGGTGAGATCTACATTTTGCAAGCCAGAAAAACAGACAGTTTCATAAGTGAGCTGCACCTTGCATGCAAATGTTCTCATAGTGCCAGCTCCACCAGGGTTCTTTCCATTACCTGCAATGCCCTGGCAGTAGTTGCTAGGGAAGGGAGTATGTGGAATAAACAAAACTGTGGACAGATAATAGTTGTAGATTTTGATTTAGTCAGTAGGCAAAAGAAAAGACAACATGCTTTGCAGCATGAGATCCAGTTTCTCTTTCTAAGAAACAAGGACATACAAAAGCTGTCTATTTAGGAACAGGGTATAGGCGCTGAAAGACTTTTTGTAACTCCAGGGTGACACCAGGAGGCCAGTGGGTACCACATTTGCATAAAGCAAAGAGAAAACTAGAGGTGTTGAAGAAGACATTGTTTGAGGTGCTTCCCAGACATGTATGCCATGCTTGTTATCTTATTCTTACGTGGCATTTTTGGTGGTGCTGGTGGTGGTGATTCCTGCTTGTCATTCCCTCTGTCGTGGCTTGCCTCTTCTTAGTTAGCTCCAGGTATGTGTCCTAATCTGGGGTGAGTGGCTGGGGCCAGCAGGCCAGTGGTTTCCTAGGTGGTCCCTTTTACTGATGCTCCAAGACGCCAGTGGGAAAAGCCTGTGAGCTCAGACACCTCTGCTCTGGGCTCACACCAGGCCCTTGGCCTGGAGGGAGCAGTGGGTGAGGAGGATCGAGTTGAGGGGTTTGTGGTCATGGGATTAGGAGGCTCACAGTTCTGAGTGCTCTTTGGCAAAACTTGAAGGAATAGCTCGGAAGGACCTTTTGAGAAGTTAGAATTCTAAGCAGAATGAAACTCAGTAAGCATAGATGTTTGTTTTCTATCGTCTTAGGCTAATAGATTCTTAGATGCATTAAAATAAATTTTTGACCAGGTTTCAAGACAGTTCTTAGTAATAGTGTGCCCTGCTGGTTGGAGCACACTTTCCAAATGTGAGAGTAGTTACTGTCCAGAAGAGAGGGTGTAGGGAAGTGAGGGTCTGGAAACTTTGTCTCATCTGGGCCGGATGAGGAAGCCGGGGAGATTTAGGATGGAGGAACATGTTATGAACAGTTATGTGTTATGAACGTGTTATGAACAGTTTGGAAGAAAATAGTGGACATTTTCCAAGGGGCAGAACCAGGGATGGTGGGTGGAAGTTATAGGACGGGCCGTTTGGGGTCAGTGTCAATAGAAAGCTCCATGGCAGTTAAGAGATCAGTCTCCAGCAGTGGACACGTCATCTTCCTGTCACTTGGTGTGTTCAAGCTGAGACGAAATTGACGGTGAGTGGCGCGAATGCCATCCTGGTGGTGGGCAGAATTACCGCACTCTGGCTGGCGAGTTGCAATCTGTTTGTATTGCTTCTCTGCCTGGCAAAGTCAGTATCAGAGAGCAGGCTTTTGGGATGCTGCTGAGTAAGGCTCCAGATTTCTAGGGGAGGCGGGGGTACGTGTGGGACATGCTGTCTCTGCCAAGCCCTGGGACGTCTGTGGATGTGATGGCACCTTTCTCTTCCTACAGGCCAATGGCCATGTGTCTCAGGACCAAGAAGAAGCCGTCTACCCGGAGGGCACAGCCAGAGCACCTGCTGAGGAGGAGACCCAGGTGGGGCCTCTGCTCGGTTCTGTGCGTTTTCCTGCGCTCTTTCACGGGTGTTCTTGGGCTGTTACGAGGAAGCTCTCCGCAGACTCGGAAGCAGTCTGTGGTGGTGGTCCTTGTCAGGGGTGGAGTGTGGTGCTAGTATTCCTTCAAAGCCATCCCTGTGTCAGTGTGGCGTTGTGAGGTCGCTGTGGGACCGGGCAGCCTCGCGGCCAGTAGTTTTCAGTCTCCTGACTTGCTCAGAGCTGCCAGAGTGCAGGCTTGTGCTGCTGTGCAAATCTCGTTCTCCTGCTTCCAGCACAGTAGCCGTTGTCGGGGGGAGGAGAAGGAAATGAGATAACGAGGAGGAGACATGAGAGGGAGTTCAGGCTTCAGCCGTGGCTGGCCAGCCCAGAGGCTACAGCCACCAGGGCCACGGGGCTATGGTCAGGGGTGCGTGCAGAGGAGTGCGTGTGGGGAAGTCTGCCTCTTGCGTGGGAAAGCAGAACTCCCCAGCGGGGAGAGAAAGGCTCGCACCACGTGACGTGGTTCTTGTACTGCCATGTTGAGTCTGCACAGGAGCCTGTGTGGTGGGGCTCCTCCCTCCTTCATGGAGGGCAGAGCTGAGCCCTCGCCTGATGTTATTTGGCACTCATCAGTGGTGGAGGTAGGACTCAAAACGAGGGCCATCTGACGCAGACTTGTGCTCCTTCTGCTTCATGCACTGCCTGCTTGGTCTGTGGCGGGCTGGGCCTGAGCACAGAACTGGGGGTCAGGAAGAGACAGGGGTCTGTTTTGCAATGCAAAGCACCGTGCCCGGTACTCTGCCTGCCTCTGTTCCTACCCTTCGTGAGGTCAGTTTCCCAAAGTGTGGTGAGAGGAGTGCTCTGGGGTCCTTGGAGAGAGATAAAACTTGGGCAGGAAGAGCTGAGCCCACCCTTCTCATCTTTGCCTTTCAGTCCGTCGACTCAGAGGACAGCTTTGTCCCGGGCCGAAGAGCCTCCCTGTCTGACCTGACCGAGCTGGAGGACATTGAAGGTCTGAGTGTGCGGCAGCTGAAGGAGATCCTGGCTCGCAACTTCGTCACCTACAAGGGCTGCTGTGAGAAGTGGGAGCTCATGGAGAGGGTGACGCGGCTGTACAAGGACCAGAAGGGCCTCCAGCACCGGGGTGAGGAGCTGTCTGGGGGGCCTGTGCACAGGAGTCTGAGCTGCTTGCTGTCACTAAAGCATGGCGGCCCCCCCCAAGGAAGGATTCCTGCCACATCGGCACCATCTAGTGATAGCTGTCACCTGGAGTTGGTGCCAGGACTGCTAGGCATTGTGGACATGTATTTACTCCTCAGAGCAGCCTATGAAATAGATGTTATTAGCATCCGCTTTTATTAGGGAGCCCAGATTTGAGCTGGGGATTTCCTGGTACATGTCCATGGCCTTTCCCACCATATTCGCTGCTCCCTCCCACAGTACTGTTTTAAACAGTTGGGAGATTAGAAAGCAAATCTTTGTACACATTGAGTGAGGAGGGTATCAGTCTGCCTGCACTTGGACTTTTCCTTTTATTCATTTTCTCAGAGGATTCGACACGGTATCATTTTCAGGCGATGCCCAGTAAAGTATCTAGCCCTGTGGTCAAATGAGTTTGGGGAAAAACGCTTTATATCATGCCCTCCTGGTACTGATTCACTGTAGGTACTCTACTACCAAGGCAGAGAAGTCCTGTAGAAGAGAAATGTGTTTAGCTGACTTGAGCTCTGCGTTTCCTGAAATGATTTCACCTAAAACCCATCCTCTCCTCCCCACCTGATTTAACTCCAGCAGATCAACATTTGGTTCCTTGTGTGCTGACAGTAGTTGGAAGTCAGATTGCAGGCTCTCCTCTCCCAGGAGCTCAAATTCATCAGAGTTAGGGGACATCTGACCAGTCACCTGATCACAGCCTTGCTCTTCCCTTTGGGATTGTCCCCCGAATCTCCCTGGAGTTGTGAGGATGCGGGGAATGGGAGATGGCTCCATCTGGGAGCTTCATCCAGATGCCCTGGCTGGCTGGAACAGATGGTTCCTTCTTTCTTGACTTTAATGCTGACTTTTAAAGCAATAGGAAAAGATACTGTGCTTGTGCAGTATCTTTCGTACTTGGCACTTTTGTTCGTGCAAACCAGTGGAGTCCTGTTTCCTAAGACCAGACAGACGTACGAGCAGGAGCTGTGTGTGAGTTCTCAGCCTGTGGAGTGAGAGAGAAGGGTGACATGGTGTCTGTCTGGGCTGTCAGCCACCCTGGTTGCCAGCAGGGAAATAGTCAGAGGTCAGAAATGAAGCCAGGGAGGTTGGAGACTTTCCTGTATCATCACACATTCAGATTTCTTCTTTTCTCTTTCTTTTTCAGTATGTGGTGCTGAAGACCAAAACGGTATGTAATTGTTTCTGTTTGGGAACGGGCTTAGGCTCTTGGTTCTTTCTCCTTCCCCTCCTTCAACCCTGATTTCTGTTAATAGTCTAAGAATTCTGAGCAATAGCTCCACAAAGGAGTGAATAGGTTTCACTCCTTTGTGGAGCTATTGCTCAGAATAGCTCAACCCACCTCAAGTGTCAAGTGTTTGACATTTTGAAAAGTCCAGAAAGCAGGAAAGGAAAGTACCCAGGCAACAAAGTACGGAGAATTCCCCTGTGGAATGATAGAGGAGCCTGACACAAGGCCAGTTCCCTATTTATGGCTGCCTGGTTCAGGCTCCCACTTAAAAACATGCTGAGCAGTTCATACTGTCACCTTGATAGGCCCCGCCCTTAGGCCAGTTGCCCAGAATGCCCAGCTGTCTAGATTTGAATCCTGGCTTCTCTACTTAGCAGCTGTGTACCCTTAAGCAAGCCACTTGACTCTTTGGCCTCAGTTACCTCTCCTATAAAATGAGGAATAAGACTACGTACTTCATTGTTTTTGTGAGGATTTAATGAGTTAATATGCAAAGCTCGTAGGACCCAACATCTATCATGTGACTGGCATTTTATGGATTCAAAGATGAATATCTGACCTCAGAGCACATAGCAGATACTAAGTATGTATAATTGTAGAAATTGACTGAATTTGTTGAATTGAGGAACTCAATGGTGTACGAGGGGAGATAAGCAGGCAAACTGAAAAAGTCTAATCCAGTGTGGTAAGGAGCCATGGGTGGGTGTATGAATACAGTTCTGTGGGGTAGCACACAAGAGTGAGCTATAATTTCTGGTGGACTCTTCCACCAGGAAATCTCCTCAGAGCAATCCCTGGGGGGCATTTGTGACATAGCACAGGGGGTCTCCTTGATCCTTGGCTGTATTTAATTGGGGATACGTTTACAAATAAGACTTGCGATCCTTAATGAACCATTCGTTACAGTTCCGTTTATATCTAAACTTTTCTGAACCAGTTTTATCTTTTCAGCATGTTCTGCCTCGGGATATTGAGCCCCTAAGTGGCATTCACTCACTATATTACAGCATCAATTATCTGAAAATTATTTCTTTTAAGCTTTGGGGACTTTCCCTTACTTAGTTCTCATGTACTGGGTTGTATTTGATCTATAGGTACTTTACTCTTCAAATCTATAACCTGACCTGTGGAGGTGCAGATTAAATAAGCAATTGGAAATGGCTACTGGGGAAATGTTTTCTTGGCGTTCTATCTGAGGGAAAGTGTGTGGGTTGGGGAATTTGTTCACAGTGTGCCTGTTCTCTCCCACCTCCATTCCTCCACTCCCCCACTCACTTAGACAACCTCCTTACTTTCCCCTCAGCCCCTTTCCTGTGCTGTGTTTGTACAGGGGGAGCAGTGCCATCCAGCCTGGAGGAGAACCTGTGTAGGATCTGCATGGACTCACCCATCGACTGTGTTCTGCTGGAATGTGGCCACATGGTAACCTGTACGAAGTGTGGCAAGCGCATGAATGAGTGCCCCATCTGCCGGCAGTATGTGATCCGAGCCGTGCATGTCTTCCGGTCCTGAGGGCGTGGTGCCGGCTTCTTCAGTGCCTTATAGGGACATAGCGCGAGGTGTCTGGGCTCAGGGTCGGCCAGCTTGCAGAGGGGCAGGCTAACAAGAAAACTTAGTATTCTGAAGACCAGGGCAGGCAAAGATGCTCTTTCACCTCTGGGCATGCCAGTCTTGCCACAGACGTGCCCCTCTTGGCTGGCAGAGCCCAAGGCAGTGAGAATTGGTATAGATCGCATGGGCAAGTCCGTGTTCTGATGGTCTTGGGTGATGATGGTAAATGATGAAGAGAGGACTTTCTAGAACTTGGACCGTATCTTCCTCCTTCCTATACACCCCCCCCGACCCCCTGTCCCCCTGAGCTGCTTGCCTGTGTCTCACCAATCAGAAGTCCTGGTAGAAACGGTTTTCTTCCTCCCCAGCACATTTGGATTTATTTCTGGTCTTCTCTGGCTTTCTGTGCTAAAGTTTCTTGCTACATTGTCTAAAATCCATTTGTTCCTTCAGACCAAAAAGATGACAGCTTACCAGATCAGTAGCGATCCTCTGGTGAGAAATGAAACAAATGCTGTTGAAAACCTTCAAAGTCATTAAGAGTTGCTTCCTTAAGTGCTGGGATTGGAAGCTGTCAGTCTCCCGACCTGAACTTGGGAGCCAACAAAGCATCTGGTTCTTAAACTGCTGGGAAATTCCAGTCTCTGTGCGAGAGATAGTGCATGGATCATCTGCTGCTTCTCTTGGGGTCTGACTTTGCGCCATCCTTAATTTTAGTTTATGAGGAAAGGGAGAGTGTTGGGTGAAGTAACTGGCTTTCTGCTTAACTCTGACTTCTCCAACAGACAGGAATTTGAAACCTTTTTCTCCTGAGAATGAAGGTCTCTCTGTTTCCCATGGAGGTTTTAAACATGGTCTCACTGAAGGCATAGAGACTTAGGCAAAGAGCCTGCTCTTTTCTGGCCAGACTTCTCGTGAAGTTACTGGAGACCAAACGTGTAAGACACAGACCACCAAAGAGGTGTCAGAAAGTACTGAATGAGACTGATTTCAGCCCTTGAGTGGACAGCCGGAAGTCTTAATTCCCCAGGTTGCTGGGGGCTCCCTACTGCCTTTCCTTTCTCAGTCTCCTGATCTGGGGGCAGGTGAGGAAGAAACATTCTACAGGCCTTTTAGGAAGGACCATGCAATGAGTTGGTCAGTTCTTGAGCCCTCTTAGGGTCCTTACACCTCTGGAAGAGCCAAAGGGCTAGAGAAAAGTTTGCTGGGATAACTTAGCCAAGCACACACGTACACGCTATCAGAAGAGCCATGTGTGCTGCCATTACCAATGGATGAGCGATGTAAACCGGAAAGACCCAAGGGCCTTAGCAGATTCCCCTTCCCCCCATGCAGCCAAGAGCTCACTCTAGAACCACTCATGACTCTGGAAAGCAATGGGAAACCTCCAAGGGGACCTATTTATTGGTACAGACATACTTAAGCTTTTCCTCTATCAACCACTAACCCCATTTGGGGGAACGAAATTCATGAAGTTGTCAGCTGAACACTGGGCCACTCACCTTGACGTCATAGCAAGTCCTAGATGATTTGATTCGGGGCTGCATACAGCCTTCGTAGGAATTGGGGGAACCGAGATTTCCCTGTGAAGACATCTGTCTGCCGGACAGTAAATGCTGTAGTTTACAATGCCTATCATTTTAGCAAAGGATTCAGCTACTCCTCGATTCCACTGTGAAACAGGTCTATATGTATGTGCAGCTCAGTGAAGGTCTAGCAATAACTGAAGGGCAGAAGCCAGCCCTCGCCCTACTGAAAACTTGCTTTCTCTGCAGAGGCCTTATCTCTCCCTCCCTTCCAGTTTCCCTCCTAGACGTGAGTTTAAAATATCCTAATGGTTGGTTAGTAACCTCAGTTAAGAATTAGAACTGATGCCATTTGCTCATTTTAGAGAACTTGCCTTTTAAGTCTAACCTTTTGGTGAATGTTTTCATTTAAGAAAAAAGGTGTCAGGCAACCCTGATTTTTTTTTTATTATTACACCAAATAAAAGTTGGGGATTCTAAGATCCCATTTCAGTTACCATCTCACCTAGGAAGAAAAATTTATTTTTATCCTTGAATGCTCCTTCCTGTCCCTCATGGGTCCTTGGTCTTAATTATTATGGAAGCATCTAAGTCTTCCAATTATCCTGTGGCTTTTGCTGTGACTGTTCAGAAATTTCAGTTGAGACTTGTTTTAAAAGACTTGGAGAGCTGACTGGTTCATAATTCATTGGAATACTTGCATCTAAGCTAGTAAAAAGCAGCTGTACAGGAATATATATTGTATAAATTTGTTGAAATCTTCTGGATGTGAATGTGTTACTTCAAGTGGCTTACATTAAGATTCTCTCAGACTTACTTGGGTGTTAAACCCACATGTGTATTTTTTGTTACAGAGCTCCGCTTTATAATTTTGTAATAAAGTTTCAACGTAGATGCCTGTCCCATCTGGTGTGAGGATGCAGAGGTCTGGTAGTGAAGGGTGACAAGAGTTGATAAACCACAGGCTAATCCCAGGCCACGTGCACATAGACGTGCTCTCGAGAGACCGTACTCTTTGGAGATGCTTGGGCCATGTGGCTTTGGTCAAGATATCCCCGTTCAACGGACAAGAAATCTGAAGCTTAGTGTTGTTGTGACTTGTTCTAGATCTCACCACTAGTGCCGTGTTTCCCCGAAAATAAGACCTAACCGGAAAATAAGCTGTAGCATGATTTTTGAGGATGCTCCTAATATAAAATAAGCCCGAATGCGTCTTTTGGAGCAAAAATTAGTGTAAGACCCAGTCTTATTTTGGGGGAAATACGGTAGGGCTTATTTTCCGGATAGGTCTCATTTTTGGGGAGACACGGTATGTGGGAAATGTCATGGAACAGCCTAGAAAAGGGTGGAGCTGGGTAAAAACAGGATCAGCCCTAAAACCAAATGGCAGGAAGTACCAAGTGAGTTCAGACATTGACACTGATTTGGTAGAGATGGGTCTTAAAGATGAGGGTGGACAGCAGTTGGAGGACAGCCAGTGTGGCCAATTTTCAGGTGACCGGAGGGACGGATGGTAGCTTGTGGATACAGCTGTGACCGTTGGAGTGTGGCTTAGAAGTTGGCCCAGCCTTGTGGGCAGACTGCTGCGGGTCCAGGGGAGGGCACTCCTGAGAATGCAGCCTTTGGGAGAGCTGCATTGTGTGCAGATCCACCTTGTGACTGAGGAGAGGCAGGAGGGAATTTGGTCCTAAGTGCATAAAGGCCTGAGGCTGAGCCACAGCCATCGTCCTCATTGTTCTGGGCAGATGACTTGTTGAGCGCCCAGGATGACCTCTCTGCTGCCAAGCAGCAGCATATAAACAAATGCTCAAGGTCTGTGAATGTAACACGAAAGGATACAAAAAATTGTATGTTCGGTATAATCTCAATAGCAAAGAAAAACATGCGTCAGAAAGACTGGAAGGCAATCGGCAAAACACCATGAACAGTGAATTGAAGGTAACACCCAGCGTGGCAGGGCTCTTTGCTGGGAGGATGTACCAAGTGGAAGTGCCCACCCAGTAAGGGCAGGTGGGATTGGGTTAGGGCTCTTCGGCACAATCTTGAGGGGAGAGCCTTGTTCTGCTGCTGCTCTGGCCAGTTGCTTGGCCTGAGGAGGCTGGAGAGGGGGATGGGAAGTTATGTAGGTCAGTTCTCGGAGGAGCAGCAGCTTTTGTGTCCGCAGAGGATAGAATAAAAAGAGTGTCTTATTCTCAGTACTGAAGCCAGACTGAGTGGTGCCAATTCACAAACACCCAATGTTCTGGGCTAGAGACAGAGCAGCACCTTCCTCCCTGGTCCCTTCCTCCCAACACACTTGAGTCCGCAGGTGGAAACCCAAGTCCATGAGGTTAAAGCTGGCTCCAGGCTGACTGGCCAGCAGCCTCCCGGCAGTGCATTACCTGAGTTGAGCACATCAGAGAGCTGGGGGGCAAGTAGAGGTATCAATCTTACAGACCCAGACACTCAGGTACGTTCCAGAGGTTGTCATATTCACCTAACTCAGGGGATGGACAGCAAGCCTGCCATTTTGTTGTTACAAGAAAAAAAAGAGACCTGACCCTCACGAGCCAGCAGACCAGAGAACACGGAAGTGTGTTGAACCAGGTGGCCACCTGATGCGCCTGCAGTCAGCCTGGAGCGAGAGCTGTCACACACAAGAGGCTGTGGAAGTGGCCTGACAGAGTCATGGTCAGAAGCCAGGCCTCCTCCCTCCGGGGGACGGTCTGCACATACAATCCAACGTTGATTTTTCCCAACTCCGTGCCAGGCTGTGTGCGCCGAGTGCTTTACAGAACTCACCTTGAGTTCACTTGGTCTTTACAGCACCCTTGTGATTTAGGGGCCGTTCCTATCCCCATTCCTTAGAGGAACAGAGGCTCAGCTGTTAAATAACTTGCATAAGGTTATAGGTATTACATTTCAGGATTTGGATTTCAGTCAGGTCTGTCTGTGCATATACCTACATGGTCAGTAGCCACATGTGATCATTTCAAGTTGAGTTAGAATGAAAACTTCAGCTCCTCAGTTGTTAGCCACATTTCAAGTGCTCAACAGCCAAATGTGGCTAGTTCATATTGGCCAGTGAAGATTTATAGCCTGTTTCCATTGCTGCAAAAAGTTCTGTTGGCACCGCACTCGTCTACATTAAACTTTTCCTCTTATTCAAATAAATCGGGAGCCTTTCTTTTTAAGTAGGCTGTGCACATTTGTCCTCAGGTGGACTATCTTAAAGAGCAGTCTTAATTCCAGATTTTGGGGAAGCATATCCTCCTGGAGCCTTGTATCCCCCAGAGGAGTACAAAAAACCTCCCCTTTCTCCATAAAGGTTCCATTTTCCCACCTGATCCTGGTTCCCTCCCTTCAAACTGGACCCACACCCTGTAATAGGAGAACACAGACAAGTCGTAAAATTCATTTCGTTTTCTTTCAAATGAGGCTTCATTCCTGGCAAAAAAGGGCCAGGTTGAATACAAGTTTTGCCAAATACAAGCAGCAGTTCTGAGGGAGGGCAGTCTCTGAAATAACAATTTTAAAAGGAGCCTAGAAATAAAAGGGGCAGGCAAGGAGAGAGAGAAGACTGCCACCAGAATTACCTGTGGACAGAGCTGCATAGCCCAGCTTTGCCATGAGGGGAATTACAGGGGGTGGGAGGACAGAGAGAACCGCGGGACATTTTATTTATTACAAGGAAAAAAGCTTTTTAAAGACGACAAAACGATGCCGAAACCAGCACCCAGATCTGATCTATGTAAACCAGCAGGAGAAAGTGACTTCATGGTGGCACCCATAGCACCTGACTCCTGGCTGGGGAGAGACCATGCACGGTTGGTAGGTTTTGTGGAGAAGAAAGTTTGTCCCCGCTGCTCTGCCCCAGCCAGAGCCCATGGTAGGGAAAGGTAGGCCACGACAGGAAGGGAAGGCGCAGGCCTAGCAGGGAGCTACCAGTCTCCGTTTCCGGATACATGCCCAAATCCACTCAGGGGAGACCTGCTGGGCCTCAGAGTTCTTGGCCCTGCTACCCAGCACGTGTGTGGCTGAGGCCACATCAAATTCCTGGACCAGATCCCCATCGAATGCTACAAAGTAGCGTCTGAGACGGCTGAAGTCTGGTGTGGAGGGCGGCAGGTAGAGTCGCACCCCAGTGAAGATGTCCAGCAGCACCTGCAAATGCACAGAGTCAGGGTGGAGTTAAGGTGGGGCCGCTCCTGTGCTGGGGCAGGTGGGTGTCTACCAGAGGAGCACTGGCCAGAGAGGAAGGTTAGGAAAAGCCAGGGACAGGCAGCCTAGAGGTCAGGAAGGACCAGAGCAGTTTACTGGAGAGAAGGCCCAGGCATCAAAACACCCATCCTGCAGCCACTTCAGGACTGACATTCCCCTGCATTCCTGCCTAGAGGAAAATGAGGGAGAAAGAACGGGTCCCGCATTAGGGACCTGGAGAAGTGAAAAGTACGAGTCTCCAAGAACCATCCAATGGCCGTGGGCAGGGCCAGTGGCTCTCCCTCAGTGACACTGTTCAATTGAGCAGTTTACTGTACAAATAGTGGGGCTCATTACTGTGCATGGATTCAAGGGCTTCAGTAGGAAAAGATGGGAAAGGCTCTATAGGACTGCTAGGGGCTGCAGATGGGGTCCGGAGGGGCCTGAGCTGTCAGACGTCTGTGCTTACTCTTGGCTGGCGG
This sequence comes from Rhinolophus hipposideros, assembly GCF_964194185.1. Taxonomy (NCBI): domain Eukaryota; kingdom Metazoa; phylum Chordata; class Mammalia; order Chiroptera; family Rhinolophidae; genus Rhinolophus; species Rhinolophus hipposideros. The sequence continues at coordinate 21,467,284 of NC_138066.1, read as the reverse complement.
GGATGTGGGGTGGTGCAATCACAGTGTATGGTTAGCACATGTTGACTTCTTTCTCTACCCTCTGGGCCAGCAGCTCTCCCAGAGTTGAGCCTAGGTACTGGCCTCAGTAGGTACTTGGTAGCTGCAATCAAACCAAAGACTGACAAGGGAGTCAGAAGGGAAAAGGCTCCTCAGGTGGGAGGACATCCACCAGGCAGTGCGAGCGAGCCCTGCTCCCGCCCCAGCACAAACTCACTGCTGCGCTCCCACACCCAGATTGGGCTTTCTCCCCTTTATTGTCCCTGCAGCCCCTCGGCCAGGCTGGGCTGTTCTATCTCCTGCCTGCAGGCACAGCTCTCCTTTCTCTCTGCTTGCTGGCCAGCCGCCTCTGCAAGGCAATGAGAGGGCACAGGGTGGAGCCACAGCACTGCTGGCCCCGTCCCGGACATAGGAAGTGCAGGAGGGAGGAGCTTTTGTCATTAGCCCTGAACACACCTTAGCTCATCTCAAAGTTCAAGGCAGAGGGTTGGGAACACAAGGCCCTCTGCCAGACCGACCCTGGTGCACTGTTATTCTTATCCTCACCTTGGCTTGGCATGGAGTCTCATCAGGAGCCTTCCGCTTCTCCCCCACTTTCACAGGAGAAGACTTCGTGGCTAGCTGCTCTCCCACTTTCACAGGGGCAGGCTTTGCAATCACCTTGTAGCCTGCAGAGGAGAGCTGGGGATAAGAACTAAGAAAAGCACAGGGGGAGCTGATAATGGTCTCTTAAGTCAGGGCAGCCAAGAGGGCCAGGCCTTGCTCTGCGACGAGCATGGGGGAAAAGGGAGAGTTCAGAGGTAACTTATCCCCAGATCAGATGGGCTCTCCCAGGGTCCTGTCAGGTTTACTGAACAGATAGAGGGTGCCTGGCAGAATGGCTTCTGCCCCACGGCTGGACACACAACGGGAATACCTTCAGTGTCAGCTGCGGTGGACAGCAAGTCACACGATCTGAGAGCTGGAATGGGAGACTGGGTCCCTGTCCATTGATCTCTGCCCTCACATGCGATCTTCATCACCCCAGCCCCCTCCCTTCTCCTTACCGCCTTTGCTGTTGGGGCTGCTCAGCTTCCCTTCTGCCTTCTTTGTGCTGGCATAGGGCTGCTCAGGGGAGGTTCTGGCCTTGTGAGACCCAGCAGGTGCCAAGGTGCCCTCGTTCTCTCCGCTGCTGCCCCCTGTAGTGGAGCTCCCCTCGTCTCCGGCCACTACAGTGAAGTCTGCCCTCTCCTTGGATAGCTGGTACAGTTCCTGGGGTGTTGTGGGGGAGAAAGGCAGGTCGTAGCCCCTTCCGAGCCACTGGCTTCAGAGGCCATCTGTGGGCAGGTGTGTTTTAGGTGCGTATGACTGGGGAACAAAAAGGGAAGAAGGAAATGGCAGGGAAAAGAAGCTGACTTCCTTGGTGCTTTTCTAAACTTTGGCTGTGTCTCCTTGAGTAGTAGGTACAAATCAACAGTTCTCTGTTCCCTAGTTCTTGTCAATAATAGAGGCTGTAGCCTGGGGCCAAGCCCTCAGCAGGATACTATGCCAACACAAGCTGTCCCTCTCCAGGCCCTTCAGCAGTTGGGTCTCCCTTTCCGCATGCCCTCTCTGCCATGTACCAGTGGAATGAGGAAACGACGACAGGACATGGGAACAGGCAGATGCCCAAGGTTCCAAGGCTGGAACAGTGGGGTAAGGGACACACATGCAGCTGGCACCTTGAGTTGGGGGAGGTTGGTGGCAGATTTCCAGTCCTTATCATCACGGATTCGGGTGCAGCGAGGGAATCGGATGGAGATCCCATCTGCTGTGTGAGCCTCCGATTTGGAGAATTCAGCCCCTGTGATCTCCCACACGGCAGCTTTCTGTCAGGAGGAAGTTAGGTCACTCCCTGGTAAGAAGCAAACATCTCCAGGCCACCTAGAAGGAGTGCCGACCAGCTAAAACCAGTCGAGCACTGGCTAACGGGTGGGAGACGCTTTAAGTCCCACGGGTGTTACTGGTGCTGTGTGAGCTTAGGGAAGCCCTATCTCTTCTTTAGGCCTCAGTTTCTGTCAGTGCAAGGAGGGATTGGCCCCAGTCACTTCTAGGGCTGACCCTCTGAGACTAGGGGGATGGGCAGAGTCTTTCCCTCGCTGTTGAGGACGCTTCCTCTGTGTTAACTGGACGTCCCCGTGTCTGTCACTTGACTGTCCCTGGGTGGATTATCAGTGAGGCTGAGATGGCATCTCCAGCACTAAAGCATGTGCAAGTTCATTCTGGGAGCTGGAGGACCCTAGGCCACTGGGTTGGTACCTTTGGGTCTGGGACGATGAAGTCAGGATAGTAGATCTTGTTGACTTTCAGCCAGCTGGGTATCTTGCTGGGATCCTGGAGGAAAACGAGATACTGTCCGGGCTATTCCCAAGCCAGAACCAGACTGAAACCCCTCTCGTTCATGGGCTGACCCTCACGCCATGGGATCGTCTCTGCCCAGAGCGGGTGTGGCCTTGAGGGCACACGACCCAGTCCCCACAAAGTAGGCACCCAGAGACTTTGAAGGCCTAATACTGCTCCGTGGCCAAGCAGCAGCTCTCCTGTCTGTGGAAACACGTAAGTGATACCTGCAGTCCCCAAAGTGCAGCCTGTCTCGGTCATGATGGCCCATCCAGAGGCCAAGGTCACCCAGGTCCCTTCCTCACCTTGCTGATCTTCACCATGTCCAGCTCCTTTTGTAGGCGGGCAAGTGTTGCATCGTCATGGCCTCCTGAACACTTGGTGACTGTGCACCACTTCTGGCTGTTTGGGTCGTAGCAGCCCATGAGGAAGATGGACATCATGCCACCTGGGGGGGAGGGGCTTAGTGGTAGGTGGAGGGAGCTGTCTCTGCCAGCTCCACGCACCCAGTAAGAGGCAGAGGCAGCCTGTTGGAGAGGAAAGGGCCTGGGCCTTGGCACCAGAGAGCCAGAGTTCACCGCTTGGATCTGCATCTTACTAGCTTTGTAAGTTTAACCTCTAGGAGCCCCATTTCCTCTTCAGTAAATTAGGGATAGTCACGCATAACTTGTTGGGCTCTGGTGAGGCGTAAAAGGAAATGAACATAGTAGATTGCCTAAAAGTACTAGTTCCTCAGACCTTAGCTTTCCCTCCAGTCACGAAACAGATTTTCCCTGAGAGGAAAGCTGCCAGGCCCTTTAGAAATAGTTGGTGCGCTTCTTTGTGCCAGGCTGGCACAGGGTATTCCTGACTAACCTCTCCCTGCCCGTCTGTAGCTCAGCTATTGCTACCTGAGGTGACATGGGCCAGGCCGGGGCCCAGGACTGGCCTTGCTGGCAAATCAAGCCAGTAAAAAGGCCAGCTTCTAAGCTTGAGTGGTGCCATTCAGTGAAGTAGAGTCCCAAGAGCCAGAGGCCACCCTGACCTTTGCTCCCTTGCCCATAGAAGGCCCCAAGGACCACCAGGTCAGCTGTGTCAGCCATTGCCCCCTCGTTCAAATAGTCTTTCTTCACTTTCAGCCAATGTCGCTTTCCAGGCTCATATGTACCCTGAGGAAAAGCAAGATAGAGACCATGAACTAGAATGGAAACGCAGCATATCAGAACTGTCACAGTGCCCATCCCACTGCGGGGAAGAGCGCTTAGGCGCCAGGCACTGCAGGAGACAGACAACAACCCATTCTCTAGATCCAGAACAGAGCCGTCCAAACCCTGGGCAGATGCCCCCTTAGCACCCACCCCAAACATCTCAGGTTGCCACTGCCATCTCCTGGCCAGGGCTGGCAAGGCTTAGCGGGGAGGGCTGAGAGTCTACAGGAGAAAGCAAAGGCTGTGCCCATCTTACCTTCACATCTTTCAGCACCAGCCCTTCCAGCCCCTCTCGGATCACCCGGTTTATCATGTCGGCCAAGTCTGAAGCTTTCTGAGGGACAACAGGAGAGATGTCGAGAATAGAGAGGGGGCTATGCGAGTGAGATGAGGGGGTTCCTTTGCACATAGTAAAGTGCCCACTGGAAACACCTGACTTGAATACAAGGAACAAAGGGCATGCAGAGTAGGGACCCTCCTAACCAAAGAGCTGCTGTGGCTTTGAGACACGGACCCCACCGAGGGTGATTCATGCCCTGCCTTTCTAGGTGGAGACTTGTAGGCAGCAAACGTCGGCAGCCCCATAAGAAAACAACTAAGACTCATACTCCCAGTCACATGTGACCCAAGGCATTCTCTACCCCGTTTTCAAACAAAACTCTGCCCAGTGTGGGGCCTTCACTCACCGTGACTCGCTTCATTTCTGAGAACATGATCCGGTTGGGAATTTCAACCATGTTATCATGAAGAAACTTGCGCCGCTCACACAGAGGCCTGAGGGGGGACAGGAGAGCTGAGGTCAGGCCAGGTTCCTCCCGCCCCCAGGAGTTCTGAGGAGGGACGGGACACAGTGATAAACTGCAGTGGTTTAAAGCACTCGTGTCTAACAGTTCTGCCTGTCAAGGGCTCCATCGTGACCAAAGATGGACAACTATGAACTGAGGTAGAGTCACTTCATTGTAGTTCCTGTTGCTACTTCATCGGGTCACGGGAGAACGGGCCTCTAGCCCCAACAGAGTCTATGAATTCTGGTCCCACTTGGAAAATGAGCCTGACTCTCGTGTTTTGTTCCTGGCACCCTGCCCTACCCCAGGCCCAAGGCAGGGTGGTTCCTGGGTCAGCAGGCTGACAGGCCTCAGGACCTGATGGCCACACCCCAACTCTGACCCACAACAATTCTTGCTCCCTTCCCTTTCCACACTCAAGGATGCGGACCAGTGCGGGAGGGGTGGCAGCAGAGATACTTTCTAAGAGTGGAAGGGTCCAGAGCTGCTTTCTTGGGCCTAAAATTTGGAGGCAGCTGAGTCAAGACTGCTAGTCCTCCCTAAGACCGTCCCACCCACAGGCCCCTCTAATGAGCGTTCCTGTGGCTGGCTTCTTCCAAAAGCAAAACCTGTGAGCTGAAGACCATCTGCCTTATGTCCCCGTGGGTGCTGTTGTAGAAATAAACTGAAACCCTACTGTGCTCACGGTCTATTTCTTACCAACAGTCCATTTTACTATAGCAAAGAAACTGGGCGGGGCCGGGGGGTTAGGTGTCCTCTGTGACTTAAGCTGTCAGAGGTGAGGTCTTCCTAACACCGAATGGGCAGTTGACGGTGTACCTCTCGGCTCCCTCCTACTGCTGCCCCGGCCCTGCCTGGGCACAGAGGTGTGTGCTTTAGTCCCTTCCCCTCCCTACTCTCCAATCCGAACCCCCCACCTAGAAATGGAAAATAGATTCCTCACCTGTCCATTAAGCTGACATCATTGAAGTAGATACAGTCAAAAACAAACAGGCAGACATTAGCATCCTGGAAGGCAGCTTTCTGTAAGGGAAAACGAGGTAGTAGGTACATGAAGGACAAAAATAAGAGGGCATGAAAAATAGGTGGCACCTGTCCACTTCTGGAGACCCCCTGAAGCCCCCGCTAGAAAAGTCCTGTTTGTGTTTTGAAGCCCCTCGGCCACAAAGGCACTTAGCAGATGGTCCTGAATGGAAACCAACCCAACTATAAGTTCCCAATACTAGCTCCTTTTTATGCAAAAAACCCAACACATCTAAACAGTCCCGACACGAAGACTAAGCCTGCCCCTAAGTCAGTGACATATCCCTCGGCCCCTTCCAGACCGACAGCGCACACACACGTACATGCACACGCGCACACTCTTTCTTGTGCATTTGGCGAGCCAGTACCTTGTGCACCCCCAGAGTCCCAAAGGGCAGCGGTTTGCCTGTCTTGTTGTCTATCAGGAGCACCTCGGAGTCCAAGATCATGCTGTGGCCCCCAGGGAAAGCTTGGGGGATGTAGTCCTTAAAGTGGGCCACCTGGAGGCAGGAGGGTCACTCAGGTGAGGGAGAACGGGCACAGGGACCTGCAGCCAAGCCCCAGAAGGAACACAACACCAACATGTGGAAACCCAGCTAATGTGCAAAACGTAGACCTAGGTCTGTCGGCCACCAGGGCGAGAGGAATAGGGTGTGTTTCAGGACCTCTGTCCACACCTAGGAAGAGGTCGGCCCATGCTGAGTCACTTTCTATGGGCTGCAGAGAAGGGCAGTTTGGAGGAAAAAGGAAGAAACAGTATGTGGGGGCAGGCCAACATGGGAGGGAGCGAGCAAAGGTGGGCAGGCAGAGATTGGGGGAAAACAGGCTAGATGGAAGGAAGAGATGAACCCCCGTAGGAACAGCAGGGAAACATGAGGCGGGTCTTCTCTGAGTGGGAGCCCTAACCCCACAGCCATCTTCAAAATGAGTATGAAACGATGTTTGGAATTGGATTTTTCCTGATCAAGGCAGAGGCTTAGCCCCTGACAGTTGCAGACAGGGAGAGGTCCCACTGTAATCCAGGGTAGCCCCACTATGTGATGATGTCAGCAGTGAGGTCCAGAGAGCGTGACTGTGGTCCATTTCCTCCCCTGGGCAGGGCGCACAGGCCATGTACACCTGTGATGCTTGGAGCAGGGACAAGAAAGGCCTTCACATCCATCCCACTCCAATCCCCTTACGAAGCAAAAGCACAGGAGCGACAGAGGTGAAGGAAACGTGGGTAAGGGTGAGCAGAGAAAGGGTTCTAATTCTGGGAAGCTCTGCTCAGACTTCTTCCTGGGTATAGGAGGTGCCCACTGAACCACCTCCCAGGGGGCAGTTCCTCAGTAGTTTTACTGCACCAGAGCCAGTGCACCTGCCTAACGCTGCACAGGGAGGCCGGTGCTCGGCTCTGCCGAACAACTGAAATGAATGACCTGATTGCTCAGGGCTCCAGCAAGCAGGCCAGGCTGAGGTCAGAATGTGAGCGACACACCACGACTCTTCACCCCCAGGGCCCTGACAAGTAGAGTCTGAGCTAGGAAAGACGGGGTAGCAAGGACGGGAAGTCCATTTACTTACAAGCTGCTGGAGCCATATGTTCCAGCTGCTTTTCCCTGAAGATACCCCTAAGGGCTCACAGAGGCCCTGGAAGCTAAGAAGCGCTGAAGAATGAGGTTCTCATGCCCCTGGTTAAGGCCAGGGGTCTGGGCTCTCAGATGTCTCCCATGGATTGTGTCCACATCAGAATGTAAGCTTCTGGAGGGCCAGAAAATTGTGGGTTTTTTTTTAACTGCTGTATGTCTGCTACCTAGAACAGTGCCTAGCACAGACTAAGCATTTGTAGAACAAACTCATGAATGACAGCCCAACAGCCCTTTGTACATGAGCCATAATTCAGCTCAGGGGGTAGCACACAGGACACGGAAACACAAAAGATAAGCACTACAAGTCACTCTCCAGATGGGCTCCTTGTCCCAGCATCACTGTCCCCTGGGGCTTTGTGCTGACTAACGCAAGTCTGGGCTCTTTGGCTGGGGCTACTGAGCAGCCGCTCATTATTAGACGAGTCTAAATATGAATGAATGAATGAATTCATTCATTCATTCAACAAATATAAAACAAACCTATTGTGTATACTAGAGCTGGAATGGCTGTGGCACTCTAGCCCTGAGGTTCTTAGAGGCAGAAGGGAAAGAGTCCTGGTAGAAATGAAGGGACCTTACCTTGTGAGGTAGGACAGGCTTGAGACTGCGGCTGAAGTAGCTGAAGTGGTCCCCGTTCTTATGCACCTGGACTCGTTCCCCATCATACTTGATCTCAGAGAATATGCCATTAGGACACTTCTTCATTGCATAGTCGATGGACTTGCAAGCCTCGGCCTTGGGGAAGGGAAAGACAAGTCTGGAGACTTACAGGTGCCCTTCCACTGAGGGGCTGCTCAGCAGGGACAGCCCACGAGCCCAGGTCCCGGGGGCTGTCAGAGCACAGCCTCAGGGCAGGCCATTGAGGAGGAGATGAGAATGGAAAAGGCTGGCACTGCCATCTCTGCAGCTTGCACTTTGAGGAATATGAATGCAATTCATTGTAGAGCAAATAAAATCCCACTGAAACAGCATTTCATCCCCCCCCCATAATTAAGGATCTTATAGGGCCTCTGGGTTATTATTAAACATGTCAGTTATCTCAGCACGGGCGTACGTGGAGGTTCCGATTAAAGAGTGCAGGTGACAATGAGGCTGACGGGGTGGCAATGGTCAGGGAGCCCGAGGATGGGGCATTCACACACCTGTGCCATTCTGCGTTCAACAATCAGGGCTACCATTTGGGGGGCGGATACTTATGTATCAGATCGTAAACAATTTCAATTCATTCTCAATGTGATAGATGATATTGTTTTCATCTTATGGATGAAAAAACTGAAATTCAAAGAAGTTACGTACTCGCTTGAGGTTACATAGTAGGAACTCCAAAAGCTGTGTGGTTAACCCCTCAGCTGTACAACCCATGCTGCTCTTTAAACGACAGGTTGTAGAACAGACTCCAGAAGAATTCTTGTAAAAGTCGGGAAGGCCACCACTGCAGGTGACTGGGAGTCCAGTCCCTGGTCTGGATCTGACTATTTTGGTGCTGGCTGTCCCACATTCCTAGGAGGGAGAGAACGCTTCTCTATCCCAAACAGGAAACCCTAAACCAAGGCTTCAGTGTCACACACAATAGTGTTTCACAAACGGCACTGCACGCCACTGGAACAAACCAAAGGATGTGACCGTGGTCGTGGCAGCACCCCTAGAGGTCCCGTTGCACGAGAAAACCAATGCCAGAAGGGAAATCCCCCTTCTCATGGAATGCAGAGTGATCTCTGTTAGAGCAAGTGATCTCTGTTAGAGCTGGTCTTTCCTTAAGTTTCCTCTTTCCAGAAGAGAAGGCCCATGTCACGCTGTTATAGGAAGCCTGGCTCTGTCACCAACTCGCCGAGCTACTCTGGGGCAGGTCACAGAACCTCAAGAGTTACTTAACACATCCACCTCCCTTCAGGAAAGATGGCAGATAAACCATTCTGAAGCAGAGGTAGATGCTTCAGAGGGTATCGTACATCACACTAGTCAAGTAAAGGTCAAGAGACGCCGAGGAACTCATCGAAGGGTCTATAGCTGTGTGGTGGCAGAGCTGGGCCTTGAGTTCAGCTCTTTCCACTAGGTCATGCTACCTTCTCCTTTGCCTGTGCTTCCCCACGGAGAAGCACCCCTCTGCATCTCCATTCTTCCTTCCCTGAAGTCCTGCAATCAGCGTGCCAGGGCCGTCAGCATTCCTACCTCCCAGATCTCCCATGGGAGGACAGACTTGGAGAGAAGGAGGAGGCAGGCCAGTGCGCATCCTTACCAGCATGGGCTGCACTGGGGTCATCAGCGAGGCCTGCACGCTTAGGGTTCGCCTGCGGCCTGGCTCCTTCTCCACCTCCTGCTCATTGCGGAGGACCCGCTCCACCACGTCCTGCAGGTTGCGTGACGCTTTGAAGGCTTCATAGGCATTGGGATCGAGGGCGTCTAACCTGCCAATGTAAACAGGAGCACAGAAACAAAAACCACTGCCTTTGACCTTATTGCTTTGGATGGCAGTCTGTGCTCATGGAGACGGGAGTCCCAATATATGGGGAAGGGGTTATGTTCTACTGTCTAAAGACTTTCACAGGGGAAAAAGCTCTTGGACAACTCAGCTCTTTCGAGGGACTGTGGCCATGTGGATGCTGCCTAGCAAAGAGGGGGCTGGAGCAGGCAAGCGACTCATACTATGCGTGCTGAACATACTCCATCCTTTGTGAGAAGGGTATAGTTATCTCCACTTTACATGAGAAAATGGAGGCTGAGCTAGGTCAAGTGACAGGTCCCACAGAAGAAAGAAGGTAGAATCAGGATTGAAATGCAGATCGGATCTCCAAAGTCCTGACACCCGCTGGCAACAAAGGAAGCTGAGAGCTTAGGCTGTCAAAGGAGCTGGTACTTACACATGTTTTGCACCCGAGTTCATCTTCAGATCATGTTTGATCAACCTGATTATGCACTTGAGGTCATTGGCTGTACACCTAGGGGATGAGGCACATTCAGCTTGGTCTCTGAAGAGCTCTGGACCCCCAAACCTTCCTTCCCTAGCGACTCCATCTCCCCAAGCCCATCCCCATCGGGCACCTCCCCACCTGGAGGCGATGTCCTGCAGAGCCTGTTGCTGCTCATCCTCCTTGGTGAGCCTGGAGAGCTGCAGGAGGAATTCGTCCACCTCCTGGATGGTAAGGAGGCTCTTGGCAGCTGGGGGGAAAGACTTGCTCTGCTCAAAGAAGACTCTGATTGTCTCTGACACGTCACCCTGTCTCCAAAAACCAAATGCCACTGCTACAACCCCAGAGTGGCCAAGGGTGTCCCCCAAACCCTCAGGACTTGAATCAGAGATTTCAATCATTGTTCCTGTCCCCAGCTCACACATTTCGACATGTCTTAGAGAATCTATCCCGCCCACAGTTCTTGGAAAAGGTACCTCCATCCACCAAAAGGTCTGGCCACCTGTCTTAGCTGAAAAGCTAAGGACTAGCTGAAAAGCTAATGACACAAGGACTAATCTGGGACTAAGCCAATTTGATTCCTATTAGAATTTGGACTAAGAGACAAATACGGTCATCAGATAACAGGGTGCTTGGATAGAAACTTCCCACAGTGCTCAGGCTGGAGTCACACCAAAGCTGAATGGTAAACCCAAATTATAAGGGGAAAAGAGAAAAACTAGGCTCAGAAATGAGAGCCCCAGGGGAGAGCGGGAAGTCTCAAATCCTGACCCTTGAGAGCTTGGCTTTCAGGACTCAGCAGCGGTATGACTTCCGTCCTCAGAACCTTGTGAAACTGACAGCTGTAGCCTACCATTCAGCTCCTCTCCTAACGGAAGCTTGCTCAAATGGGTTTCAGGTTCCTAAAACAGTATGTGCCCCAACCAGAAAAAAGAGGTTGCAGGTGCATGGCTTGGCAGAACCCCACCTGGAATGCTGCGTACCCTTCCCTTCATCTGACCTGCTCTAGGTCTCGTGCCATATCATCTGGGTTGCAGTTAAAAATGCGGCTGAAAAGCTTCACGATCTGCTTATCATTCAAGTTGTAAACACTCTTAATAACACCCGGCAGCAGCAGCTTTACTGTTAGGTACACGTCACCGTGGAAACCATCTGGAGACAGAAGAAAGGAACCCTTCTTGAGAAATGGACCTTGAACAAATAAATACATAAACTCGAGGAGCGGAAAGAGATGTCTACATTGCTGTACCCCGTGCATTTCATGACAGTAACAGAGGCCAGTGTTCGGTGGCTGGTAGTTTACATGTCTGTTCCCCTAATTTAGCCGCTGCACGGACTCCGGCAGGGCAGAGCCATGACTGTCGCTTCAGCGTCCCCAGGGATGAACACATTATATAGGTGCTCAATGATGATTTGTTAGATGAATAAAAGCAGAGTTGGAAGATTCTATTCCAAGCTGTGCATGTGATTCACAAATCCTATTCAAACATGCAGGACAGTGTATTTTCTTGTTGGTCGAATGGGATAGATTCTCCTGGCCCTCTCGGGGTAGAATAAAGACAGGTGTAGATGCCACGTGCTCAGAACAGGACTGGCTACGGTACAAAATGTGGGGCTCTTTGTTCTTAATTATCAAGAATTTCAAGCCTGTAACAGCAGCATTAAACCAAGCAAGGGGCCCCGTACAACTAACTGTACTGTTCACATGCCCTGAAGCAGCAATGGCTCTAAGCTCGTTAAGGGCAAAGCACACCCAGGATGCTCTAGGCCCCACCTCCTGCTGAGCCTTTCTGAAGGAAGTCCTGGATGATCTGGGTCTTCGTGTTGTAGCTAGGATTTTCAGCCACCATGGCACACAGCTTCCGAAACTCACGTAGCAGACAATCCTTGTGCTTGGGGTCACATTTGCTTGAAGACAGACTTGTCTTAGGGACAGAGCTGGAGTGGGCTTCCCTCGAGTTGTTGGGCTTGGCTGTTTGAGAAAAAGGAGAGAAACAGCAGAGATGACTCATTTTGCCTTGCTGAGAAGGAAGAAAGGGAAACTAATAGGCACTTTGCTGGTGCTCTGCATGTAGCTTCACTTAAACCCCCCAAATCGCCCTTCTGGGGTAGATATCATTACACCCCTCTTACAGATAAAGAAATGGAGGTCAAATAATTTACCCAAATCTCACAGCTATTAATGGTACAGAAACCGTGGCCTCAGACCCAAGCAGAGGCAGAGGGCCAGCTGATGTGCATCTCTTTATGAGTGCTTCAGAGAACAAAGGCCACCTTCGTGCCAAGAGGGGTCAGGAGGATCTCAGAGCAATTGTAAAGCTGACCCCAAAAAGCTGGGGTGAGGAAGGGGGAAGAGATCAAGGGCCATGTTAGTCAATGTAAAACCCCGGCTACTGCAGGCTGTCAAAGCGGGAAGAAGCTTTCAAAGTTATCTAGTTCAATCTCTTCTTCCTGATGAGGAGACCAAGGCCTGAAAAAAGAGACACGCCCAGCCCCTCGCCACTCCCTCCCACCCCCATCACCACTTTCTTACTGCCAAAATAAAAGGTTGTCAACAAGCAGGGCTTTTCTCCAGGCATCCCCAAATAAATGTACAATTCTTGAGTGATACCCTCTTACGTTATTGTGACCATTTACAAAGCAACTTTCACTCTGCAAGCTGGCAGCAGAGCCATTAGCAAGCAGGCTGCTGATGTAAGCTTCTTCTCGGCTGGGCTCTGCACATTATAAATGCAGCCTCATCTCTGACCTGGAGGCCAGAGGATTTCAGGGGACAGAATCTCCGAAGCCTTGATCTTCAGCAGGTTTCAAGAACCAGAACACCATTTCCCTCCCCTCCCCCCGAATTCCCTCCTCGGGACCAGGGCCCTTCCAGAAACATGTCTTTATTGTCACCTGGACTCTTCTGTATTTCTATTTTGGGCCTACCATTAAACAAAAACAAACCTCAGAGTTTTAAAATAACTCCACAGAGGCAGGCACCATTTTCAGCACCGCATCTCCTTTAGTCCTCGAGAACACTGCGGAGTAAACGAGGTAGGTGCTGCCATTCCCACTTCACAGATGAGGCCACAGCGGCTCAGAGGTGACGTGACCTGCTTCCCCGAGCAAGCTGTCAGGTGACAGTGCTGGAACCAGGACCCAAGTCTTCCGACCTCAAGTCTAGGCTTCTTTCACGCACATAAAGCTACCACCCCTAACGACTTCTGAGTCCATGTGTTTTGGCTTCCTTTTCTCTACCTGAGTCAGTCGCAGAATGTCTCCAAATAAAAGACACAACAGGGTGCAGGGTAAGAGCACAGGTGTTGGAGTTAAACAGACTTCACTGTAAATACTAATTCATAATGAACCTGAACATCAGCTTTCGTATTCATAAAATGGACCTAATAAAATTACTTCCAAAGGTTAACTAAAGAACAAACGAAACTACATATGTCAAAGCCCTAGCCCAATGCTATCTGTTACATAAGGCATGCACGACATCTGCCTTCTTCCATACTTTTAACTCCTATATGGGCAAGTTTAGGGATGCAATTTCTCAAAATTCTTTCATTATCAAAAAATAAGGAAGGAAAGGGCAGGTTACAGTTATCTGTCTGACCTAGGTACCTATTTCCAGGGGAAAAGTCTTGACAAAATGAACATCTTTTTGCTGCAATAGAGATTAAAGTATATAAAGAAATGCCATACAGGTGTAATGTTGAGAACTAGCCATTATCTGTCTCTGCTAAGATGGAAGCAAATTATTAATGAGACTAGGTAGCACAGAATTTTCACTCTTGGCCCGAGTCCCAAATAGCTACCAAATGAAGAGGACGACCGTAACAGCCACAGTAGCCCATATCTTACCTGAAAAGCCAGAAAACTTCCGAGGATTGGTGTTGGTAACAACTGAAGCACCTTTCACTGGCGATGTCACCTGGCCCGTGGCTGTCAGCTTAGCCTGAACGACAGCTTTCTTCTTTGGTGTGCTTGCTGCTTTAGAAGACAAGTCTATAGGACCCCAGAAGAAAGGAAAATATCCTTCAGTGAAAGAGTCCTGAGAAGCTTCCAAAGGATCTATCAACCGCTCTTAGAGCCTTGCTTGGTAAGTTACCACCGTGGCATTATCCCAAGGCTGGCTGCGGGCTGGCCAGTCCTTTTGAGAAGGTAATAGGTGGGAGGGGCGGGGGTGCTGTTCTGGAGACAAAATTCCCAGTTACTCTTTACTTCTATTAGTAACTTAAATTTTCACCAACACTCTATATTTCACATATAATAATCTCAAGATTATTTGGGGGGGGGGGAAATCAGAAGTCACATTTGTATCAATATATAAAACTTGAGAACCTCAGCTTTATGGAATTAGCCCCAATTTATAGATGCATAGAAAAGTAAAATGATGATGGATAAGAGTACGTCATTTGGCACAGGCAGGAAATCCTCCAGCTGCTGAGTTATTTGAGCTATGTGACAGTTTAACTCTACCTTGTATTTCCCTTCCTCTGAATGAGATGAGTCAAGTGGTGACAAAGGCTGAGGGCAATGGTTCAGGCAGGGTAGGGCAGGACAGGGAGCTTGAGAAAGGAATATATGAGTAGTTTTCTCTTCTGGATGTCTTTTTTTCCTTTCAAATAAGGATAGACGCCCATTTTTAGAAACACTGTTATTAGAGTCCCCCTATAGTGACAAGAACTATATTTAATAGAAAATATGAGTATTACTCTAAAGATGAGGACACTGGTAGTTATAAAGGACTAATTGGATTTGGAAGTATCAGTGTAAGATTCTAAAATATGTATACATGTAAATATGCATGTCTGTGCACATATACAATATGTATCTGTGTGTATTAGGTACAAGAGTAATTGCAGTTTTTAAATTATTTTTAACCTTTTAAATCGCAATTACTTTTGCACTAACCTAATATATGTGTTTTTGTGTAGATAACATATATTTTCTAGTTCCAGTCTGCTGAAAGGGTTTAAAAGCAAAGACACTTCATGGTAACAAAGACATGTAGCATTCAGATTTGGTCTCTAATGCCATTGGCCACTAACAGGAACCAGGACTTTTCAGAGCCAGGGCAGGTATATGATACCTAGGAGGTAAGCCTCAGAGCATCCTATTATGCCCAAGAGTAAGGAAGTCCTTTAAGACATTTTTTTTTTTTAAATGATGAGGGCATCCAGGACACAAACCAGCTCAAAGGGGCTCCCAACAGGCCAAATATGAAACAATAAAGTACCAAATTAATAAAGTACAGTATAGTTATAAGCCACCAGGAAAAGGAAGTAACCTATGAGTCCATTCAGATAATAAATTGATAGATAAAAGGAGGTGGTGGTAGGTACAGTACCCTAGTCTTCAAAAATGTCAGTGTCATTAAAGAAAGACTATGGAAATGTTCCAGATGAAAGGAGGCCAAAGAGACATGACCACTAAATGCCATATCTGATCTTAGATTGGAATTCTATAATGAAGGGGGGGAAAAAGCACTATAAAATATATCATTTTATCAGTTAACAAAACTGGAATACAGATGGTAAAATATTATATTAAGGATAAATTTACTGAAGTTATTAGCTGTAATATGGTCATGTAAGAGAATATTCCTATTCTTAAGATATATATACTGAAGTATTTAAAGGCAAAGGGCCATTATATATGCAACTTGTTTTCAAATGGTTCAGGAGAAAAAATGTGGGTAAGAAGAGAGTAATAGAGAGAGCATACATGAACACAAATGATAAAACAAAGACAGCAAAAGGTAAACAATATGTAAATCTGGGTAAAGGGAATATAAGTGTTCTTTGTACTATTTTTATTCCTGCAACTCTTCTGTGAGTTTGAAATTACTTCCAAATAAAAAGGTAACAAAAGAAAAGAAACAGAAAAAAAGGGACTCTACTCTCCTTATCACTTTTTCCCACAGCACCAGTAAGATGAGAAAGCATTATTCTGCACCCCACCTGCAATGTGCTGGCTTATCTGTTCCTTCTCATTATCTTCCAGCTCCTCCCAGCCTTCCAGCTCTGTGAGGTCTTCAATTTTTTTTGTGGTGGCCCGGGCCCGCTCCAGTTTCTCAAACATGCATTTGATGTGGTACCACTCTTTCATATCACCCCCAGACTCTGAGAAGGGATTGGGCACCACTTTACCAATTCGGCATACACCCTTCACAATCTTTTCCTTGCATTTTTTGCAGCCAGCTGTGCCACGCTTGGCATAGTCCACACAGAACCGTTGCTCAGCCATCTCCCAGGGCCCACGGCAGAGTCCCACATGCGACCCTGGCAAGAAGACAAGGCAGGTGGTACGTGGTCTTAGATTGTCTTCCTGGGATGACAGAACAGGCTTTCTTTTCTGAAGGAGGCAGCACCCATGAAGCAGATCTGTGTCTGACCAGCGGCTGAAATGTTTTATGTGTGGCCAGAGATGCTGTTTTCGGAGTAGGCACAGTTCTTTGTGGTTGAGTGCACGGAGGGTTGGTGAGAAGAGAATCTTGAAAGCCACAGTCATAGAGCTGCATGAAAGGGTGAGAGGCAGAAAAAGTGAAATGGATACCAGGGGCTAGGCTTCCAATTTCCTCAAAGGCCGAGGTCCTAATACAGTCTATGCTGACTAATCAAAGACTTCTCAAAATATTAAAAGATTTAATGCCTACAGAATGAAGCAGAGTTCCAAATACAGGAAAATTCAGTTTACAAAAGGGTGTTCACTTAGCTAATGTACTAGTAAATCACAATCAAGAGAATCCAAATCACATAAAAGCTTTCCTCAGCCATCAGCAATACTTGATATTCAGAGTGAATGATGACACCTAAGTATTACAAGACCTGAAGTTTCTTTTTAATCACCAAGAAAAATTACATTATATTCATGAAGTTTTTAATGTGAAGTATAACATATATGCCATCTTCAGAAACTAATTAAGCTACTATACAGATCTGTGATTTAATCAGAAGCCCTATTTTGAGAAGCAATTCAAGAGAGCCTTGAACCAGACTGCGTGGGTTCAAATCCTAGCTCATTAACTGTGTAACCTTGGGTTACTTAACCCCTCCATTCCTCAATTTCCTCAACTATAAAATGTGGGTAATAATAGTACCTAACTCAAGGGGTTGTCATTCTAAGCGTAAAGCCCTCAGAACAGAGCTGGGCATAGCAGAGGCACAATAAATGTTAGCTCTTATTATAATCAGTGAAGCAGTTAGCCTTTAAGCAGAAGCTCTCTATGTGCAATTAGCCTGTTCATATTTCAGCAACTTGAATCATGGAACGCTGAAGTAACTAGACAGCAAGAATCAAAGGAACTGATACAGCAATCCCAATGGAAACGGGGATAACAGCTGCATGGTATCCCCCCACCTTCTTAGATTCATATTTTCTGAAGCATCTCCATAGTTCTGATTTTAAAGAGACTGGGAATTATTTCAGCCTGCACACCGCTTTGCAGTGAAACTACCGATGGGTTATGTGTAATGAAAAGCAGGCTTCACTTACTACGGTGCAACGTGATGCAGAGGAAAGCAGGTAAATGGCAATCAGGATGGGAGCACAAGGGTGGCAGCACAGTTCAGGGACTATGAACTCCCTGAAAATGTATACAAAATGTGCATATTCATAAATGTACCTTTTGGGGGGGGCGGGGAGAGAAGGTCTACGATTTTCATGAAATTCACAAAGGGCTCTATAACCCCCAGAAGTTTAAGAACCACAGCGGTGAAGTATGTGACAGTATGGCAGGCCCCTCGGAGGGGCTCGGGACAAACGAGGTTTCAACACCAGAAGAACGATGGAGAAAGCACGCCTGAAAACCCGCGGTGAAAGGAGCCAATTCCAGAGCACCTCGCAGCCTCCCACCCTCCGCAGGGGGGGGCCCAGGAAGCACCTGGGACAGAGGAGGCACAAGGCTGCTTCGAGGAACCCAATCTGTGCCCCGGTCCCCCACGGCCGCTGCTCAGCATTTCATCAAAAGGAGTCGAGAAAGCAATCACCGAGGCCTGCACGCAGCCCCGGCCGCCACGGGCCGGGGAGCCGCACCGGGTTGGGAAGTGAAAGCCCCGCAGCCGCGTTTCCTGGAGGGCCTTCCTGCGATGCTTTCGGGGCCGTGGGCAGGGGCTGCTACCAGGTGCGGAGCCCGGGGCGCCCGGGGACGAGGGCGGCAGCGCGTCCCTCGGGTCGGGCCGGCCGGGGGGCACGGACACAGCTCGGGGATGGGGAGGGGACGCGGCGGGCGGAGAAAGGCTCCGGCGTGCGGACCCGGCCGGGGCCCGAGCAGCCCCGCGAAGGCACCCTCCCCGGCGCGGATCCGTGGGGGCCCCGCCGAGCCGCGAGCCAACCCGCAGGGGCTCCCGGGGGGCCACCACGTCACGGAGGGTGTGCCCCGGGCTCCACGGGCGGGGGAGGAGCCGAGGGCGCCGGCTCCCCGGCCGCGCCGAGTCCGGGGCTGCTTCGCTCCCCACCGCCCGGCCCCGCCGCGCCGCCGCTCACCTG
This sequence comes from Rhinolophus hipposideros, assembly GCF_964194185.1. NCBI lineage: Eukaryota > Metazoa > Chordata > Mammalia > Chiroptera > Rhinolophidae > Rhinolophus > Rhinolophus hipposideros. The sequence continues at coordinate 21,448,901 of NC_138066.1, read as the reverse complement.
CCTTCCCGGCCCCGGCGCGCACCGCAGGTCTCGGTCCCGGCGACCGCAGGCCGCACTCAACCTCGATGGTGGTAGCGCCTGTCTCTTTAAATCCGGGTCCTTGAGCGAACTGCAGCGCGCAGGCGCAGACGTCCCAGCCGCCGCTGGGCCACGTGTCGCCGCCCCGCCCCCCGCCCCTCCGCCACCCCGCCGGCCACGTGGGCAGTGGTCGGGTCCCGAGTGGTGAGGCCCTGGGCTTGGTGTGGGAGGACGGGGCTGCTCCCCGATCCGCGAGGGCTGCGAGGAAAGCGGGCGTGCGGGGACGCGGTGGCGCCCACGGGCGCAGCCCGGCTGAAACTTCCCAGCACTGTCCGATTTGCTCATAATGTTAGGGGTGAGCTAGTCCTCAAAGGGCGAAGGCAGTGGCTGAGAAACTGCATTGTGATGAGCTTGGGGAAGGCCAGGATCGCGGCAGTCAGCCTCCTTTTCTGTAAGCTCTCGGCCTTGTGTGCCACGCAGTGCTTAGCACGTGGCAAGTACTCGCTAAACACTGCATTGCAAAGAGACACTACGTAGATAGAGATATAAGTGATGGGGAGAGGTAGCCCTTGACTGCGTATCGTTTAAAGTGTATTTATCTCTTTCAGACCTCAGGTCGACTTTTTGAGAGATTAGGATGGCATTTTTGACAGCAGAGGAGCTTAGCGGGCTCAGAGGAGGGTAGGTGAGCTCACTTGTTTAGGATGCAGCCACAGCAAACAGTGGGTCCTCGAGGGACTTCTGTGCTGTGTGAAAAAGCTTGACCTTACGCAGGGGACTGAGAGCCATGCAGAGAAGTGGTAACTACTGTTGAAGCCGAGCAGGGCAGAGACTGAGAGGTAAGGGAACCGGATGAAAGGATCTTTGTGCTGGCTTTGGCAGCCCGTCTGCTGACATTGGAACAATACGGAGAGTAGCATGGCCTCGGCCCAAGGAGGACGCGCAAATTCATGAAGTGGTCCATAATTTTAAAGAAAAAAAAAATTTTTTTTAATTGAAACTATATGAGGTGACGGATGCTAATGAAACTTCTTGTGGTAACCATGGCACAATTATGTAAGTCAAACCCTTGTGCTGTACACCTTAAGCTTATGCAATGATGTATGTCGATTACGTCTCAATAGAACTGGGGTTGGGGGAGAAGGTGCTTGTGAGAGATGAAAGTGGCCTGAACAAGCTCGGTTAGTTGGAGTGGAGAGGAAGATGCAGTTTTGGACAAGCATTTAGATTTTAAATGACCTTCCAGATAAAATGTTCAGTTACCTAAAGATGAAACGAGGACGACTTGAGCAAACAGGTAGATGATGGGGCCATCGACTGAAATATAAAATGAGAGGGAAGGAGGAGGTATTTGAAATAAAAAAAAAAAAATGAGTTTTGTTTTGGATAAATTCAGTTTGGCTGGTTGGGGCTACCCAAAATCCCATTGTGTGACATGGGGCAGAGTCTCTACGGTGCCCCTGAATGAACAAGGTCTTGGGATTGGAAGGTCACTGGAGGCTCAAGTCCTAACTGGTAGTTGAGGGAGCCTGAATATATCTCTATCACTGCATTTACTGTCTTGTTTTGAAAATCCCTTTGACTGTATCTGTCTTTTTCCCCTGACCTTGTGCTGTCAAATGCTGTTACCACTAGCCACATGCGTGACTCTTGAGCTCTTGAAATCTGGCTAATCTGAATTGAGATGTGCAATAAGTATAAAATACACACCGATTTCAAACACGTTACCAAAAAAAAAGGTGCAAAATATCTCATTAGTAATATATTTATGTTGGTCTTATGTTGAAGTGATTGTTTTAGATATGTTGGCTTAAATAAAAATATTTCATTTCAACCGTATATTCTTATTTAACCCAACATATCCAAAATAATCACTTCAAACAACTGTTTGTTTTTACCTTTTTGAAAATGTGGCGACTAAGAATAAAACTGAATACTTGGCTCGTATTATACTTCTGTTGGACAGCACTCTCCGAGATTTAAAACCTGTTTCTGGAGAGTGACATCTGTGCCTTACACTCCTTTTTGATTCTCAGTGCCTGGAACAGTACTGGGTACATAGTAGGCACTCAGCAAATATTTACAAATGAATGAACGAAACCGATGAGTGAATGGAATGAATGAATGAAGCTCTGAAAGCTTCCTTACAGTGATGTTCATTACATTGTATTGACAATGTTTGATATAAATGTGCAAAAAGACTCAGGCTCTAAATGTTTATTTTGCTTGATTAGCGCTCCACGGAACCCTTAATGAATGATCTCTTTTACTCAGGCCCTTCCTGTAAAATGCAACTAGCTGGAAGTTGCTTTTCCTTACGAGAAATGGGAACTGCTACCAAGGAGAATGAGGTAATGTGTGGTAGCAACTTTGGAATTACACAGACTTAGGTTTGAATTAACTTCTCTGGGCCTCAGTTTTCATGGTGAAATTGGGATTAAAAAATACCTCTTAGGATTGTGACAATTAAATGAGAGGACATATATTAGCTGGCAAAACTGCTTGGCACTTAGAGGTAGTTCAGTAAATGTACATGCCCTCTACTTCTCAGCCTGGATACGTACATTCCTACCACTGCAGCATGGAATCATTCAGTCAATCATCGATCAGTCAAGTATTTGTGGAGTGCCCACTCTGTGTTAGGCCCTATTCCAGGAACTGAAATACCGCAGTGAAACAAAACACAAAAAACCCCTACCCTCGTGGAGCTAAGAGGTTAGTATGGGAGACAGATAATAAACTGTAAGTAAAAATGCATAGTCTGTAAGATGATGGGTGCTATGGCGAAAAAGAAAGTAGAAAAGGAGGAGGATAGGATGTCCCAGGCAGGGCAGCGTGGGGTTGCAATTTTAAATACAGTGGTCAGGAAGACCTCACCAACAAAGAGACAATTGAGTAGACTGGACGGAATGAAGGAGAGAGCCACGTGGAGTTCTAGGGTAGAGGGAGCAGCAAGTAAAGGCCAGGATGTGTCTGTCCTGGTGGGAGATCAGCAAGGAGATGGGTGTGGCTAGAGTGCCGGAGTCAAAGTTGAGAAGAGTTGGAGATGAGGTCAGCAGGGTATCTGGAGAAAGATCCTGTAGGGCCTTGTAAACTACTGTAAAGAGGTTGGCTTTTATCGCCGGCGAAATGGGAAGCTAGTGGATGGCACTGAGCAGAGATGTAACACGATCCGACTTAGGTTTTAATAGGATTGCTATCACTCTGGCTGCTGTGTAGAGAAATTGGTAGGTGAGTTAGGTGGCTGCTGTAAAGATGTAGGAGATAAATGAGGGCACTTGGGTGCTAACAGTGAAAGTAGTTAGAACTACCTGAGGCTCATAGACCCTACGGCTCTGGGGTGTCCTTGAACCCCCTGAAATTTTATATAATTATTTGTGTGTAAGTGCAGTTTTGGAAGGAGAGCTTTTATTGGAGTCTCAGAGCAGTTCCATAATCCAAATCAAAAGCTACTTTGGTGGTAAATAAGTAGCGTACCTCCTATCTGTTCTTAGTTATTGAAGACTCAAGATGGTTAAGTCCCTCCCTCAGACCTTGATCCTAAATCCTCCAGAGTACTGATCCTGTTTGTAAGCCTCTCAGAGCTACTGCCACCCCCTTTAAGAATATAGCATGATTTCTAGTTTAGACGCATCAGGATGGTTAAGAAGGAAAAACAAATCACAGGGAAATGGGTAGATTCTGTTAATTTTTTATGCTACTCACTATGGAAGCTTGGCAGCCACAAGCAGGAATTGGGAAAAGGTATCACACCTTCTGAGAGGGCACCTTTGAGGTTAGTTTGCGCTCAGTGGATTTCTTTAATAAGCGCTGGTCTCTGAATCATGTAAATCTCAGCTCCAAGAGCCATTTTTATGGTTTGGTTTGCTTAATAGTCACACAATTAAAATAAGTTGCAAAAAACAGTGGTGGTGTTTGCCAGGATAAATATTTAAACGGGAACAGGTGTAGGAAGATGTAATAATTCAAAGCAGCCCATGGCTCTTCATTCTTAATAAAGGCTGTGGAGGTTAGTTCTTAAGCAGAGGGGTTTCTTGGCCTCTCCTTTGAATATCTTTGTGCGGCAGCTGCCAGGTTTAAGCAGGACAGAGCAAAGAGGAGTTGAGTCCAGTGTGCCTTTGGGAAGAACAGACCTATGGCACAGAGATGGGGCTTCTCAGGTAGGGTTGAGGTGATAGATATGGAGTGAGAGAGACTCACAGTTGCTACCGTTTCCTCGGAATTTCTAGGTTGGGTTTTTCTAGTGTGAAGTCCTGGTGGTCGTAGTTTTCTAGGTGGCAAGTTAAAAATTTTCAAAGGGGAAATTTATTTTACAAAGAGATGAGCCTGTTTGGGAAGCAAACTTAAGTCCTCCCCTCCACTGGATTCTGAGATCCCTGATAGGTAGCATTGAGCAGGTTGAACACTGACTTCCTCTCTTGTTCCTCATGCCATTTCTTTTATTCTGGGACAGTGTCTACCCTTCTCTCCTCCTCTGGGAGATTCCACTCAAGACCTCTTACTGAAGCCGTCCTACCATGCAGCCCAGTGTGCTATCCCTCTCCTGCCTTCAGCTCAGTTTTGGTGTTGGTGATCGAAAAGAAAAAAGCTCTCATTTCCATTTGCATTACACACGACACTCTCAGAATACTACACTTCTGACACGAGATGCGGGTTTCTACCTGGAGCAATCCTGTGACAGAAGCTGGGTGTCCTACAATTTAATTCAATTCTGACACTGTCTGGCAGGAGTCAGTGTCAGATTTTGTAGGTTAAGGGCTCAGTTACACATCACTGCCTCATGCCACCACTTCAGACGCCAATCATCAAGGCCAGGATGTTACCTGTGCTTCTGACTGACCAGGTACAGGTCAGAGCTTCCCACAACTCCCTCCTCGGGTTCGATTAATTTGCTAGCGCAGCTCACAGAATTTAGGAAAACAGTTTACTTAAGCAGATTACTGAGTTATTATAAAAGGATATGACTCAGGAATAGCCAGATGGACGAGATGCATAGCGTAACGTACGTGGGAGGGGGCGCAGAGCACTTCCTCAAGTTCACCAACCCAGAAGTTCTTAAACCCCAACCTTTTGGGTTTTTATGGAGGCTCCATCCCATAGGCAAGATTGATTAAATCATTGGCTGCTGGTGATTGGTTAAATCATTGGCTGCAGGGCGGGGCTGAAAGTTCTAACCCTCTACTTGTACAGTAGGTCCCAGGGACACCAGCACGGGTCCTTAGAGGCTTTCCAAACATCATCTCATTAACATAAATTCTACTGTGCCTGGAAGGGGCTTGTTTTGAATAACAAATGATACCTTTGTCATTCTAATCATTTAGGAAATTCAAAGGTTTTAGTTTAGGAGCTCTGTGACAGAAACAGGAGGAAGGCCAAAATATATACAGGTATTTCTTATTATAATAGAAATCACAATATTACAGTGATTGACAGGTGGGAAGGTCCTTAGGGCATACCCAGATAGCATAATACCCAGAGAGGGGAAAACTAAGGCTCAGAGAATAAACCGACTAGGTAGATATCACATAGCTAGAACGTGGGAAAAGTCAGACTCCAGACATGATTGGCCCTCTTTCCACTACCTACCAGTAGTTTAATAATTGGGTCCTGCTCAATTTCTTACACTGTTTAAACTACAACCAGATTGTAATTTTCTTGAAGGTAGGACCATGTCTTCATTCATTTATTCGATTAGTATTATTTGAGTGTTGGTACTAAAAGCATTTACATGCATGTAATTTATTTAATCTTCTTAGTAATCCCAGGAAGTAGAAGCTATTCTCCCGGTTTTGTAGTTGAGGAAACTAAGGTTGCAATAACTTACCTAAGGTCACATAGTTAAAAAGGGGTGGACTACAGGACAGTGTCACTGTTGTTCCCCAGTTGGAATGTCTGGGAATTGATGTCATTAGTCTTGCTTCCATCAGAGACTACTAAGGAGTAAAATTTATTACTGGTGAAATGGGGAAAGGCAGGGCAGTGTGGAGAGAAAAATATGGCTTTCCAACCCAGCCAAGGTCTCTGGACAGCACCCTTAACCTTGACAGTTAACTTCTCTAATCCTAATTCTTGCTATTTTGGGGGGATCCTCTCCCACTTTTCACATTTCATTATTAAATAGTAGTAGAATATTGGACTGGGAATCAAGTTACATCTAGTCTTATCTTAGCAATGAACTTGATGAGTGACCTTGGACAAATCATTAGACGTCTAAAATGGAGGTGAAATAACTGTTTAACTTCTCTGGGTGGAGGGGGGGGGTGTTGAGACTTGAAGGAAACTAATCTGAACTAATTGGTGAGCAAGCAATACTCTCACTATGCAAATATAAGGTAATGTTAAATAATAACGATGCAGGGGAATAATAAGGACTTAGGGATTGTTGCATTAAGCAAATTCCTTCACTTCTGAGCATGTTCCATCGTCTGTAAAATGAAGGTATTACATAGTTTACAAGGTTGTTGTGAGGATTAGAAATGATGTAGCATGCTGCCAGACATGTGGTAGGAATCCAGTAAATGTAACTGTTATTAGTTACCTCACACACTGGCTTGTTCGATACTCTTACAACCACACTTGGCAGAACAGGCAAGCAAACAACACACATGCACAACGAAAACAGGAACCACCACCATCAACTACCCAATCAGTGTGGTCCTCTGAAGGCCCCTCAAGGTGACCGCTGGCTCCCAAGTGCACTGGAAGCCTGACAGATGCTGTTAGCAAATGGAGGTGCAGCCAGACGAACTCCTTTCCTCCTGAGAGACTGCGAGTGCTTTCAATGAAGCGCGGCTGAGTGCATTCGCTCTGAAATAGTATTGACGGCCAAGTGACAGGAGTGAGCCAAACAAAATGGTGATGGCAGAGAAGGGGAGGGCTGACAGCAGCTGGGAGGCAGTGTGCTTTGAGTCTCTGAACTTACTCTGCCCCCGACTCACTTTATTCCTTTTTCGCCATTTAAGAGGCCTCTAGGCAATCAGGGCTCCCCACGAGCTCCCATTGACATGGACATCCCTTGCTCGCCTGGTGTCATGAGGAATTCTTATTAGGTGCTAAACGTGGAGGTGGCCCATTACACTCTAGAGCCTGTTGTGTATGCCTCTGGTGCTGCTTCTCTCAGAATAGGTAAGGGCTTCATATGCCCAAGAAGGAAAACGCAAGGCAGGAAAAGATTTCTTAGCCCTTTAAGCTGTTGAACTGACTTTTGTTCTGGTTCTGACTTCCATCAGTCAGCTGGGTCTTTTTTGTTTTTTACTTTTCCAAACTATGCCGGTATTATTCATTCAACAGATGTTTATTGAACTTTATTATGTGCCTGGCATTTTAGGCTGTGAACAAGACACACAAGCTCCCTGCCCTTGTGGAGTTTACATTTTGGTGGGGAGAAACACAATGTATGTACAAATACAGCTAATTTAAGATAGTGATAAACTTAATGAATTCATAGAATAATGTGATAGTGACAGGTGGGAAGATAGCTGTTTATGTCATCTGAGAAAGACATTAGGGCTGAGGAATGAATGAGAAGAATGCCAAGCTATTTGAAGTCAGGTTCCAAGCAGAGGAACCTGGTACAGGTCCTGAAATGGCATGTTTGAGGAACAGAGTTTGCTAGTGAGACATGGGACATAGAGAATAAAGGGGGAAGTGTGGCAGATGAAATCAAAAGATAGGTCACAAAGTGGGGGCCCATGGATCACATTCAGCCCATATGGTGGTGTTTGAGGTTTCACTAAAACCAAAAATAACAATCTTGACTTGCAATTTCTCTTGAAAATTAAAACTTGGCCATGCCAGGCCACTATTACTGAATGACAATAATTGGTTTCAGCAGAGCAGTTATGCTTTCCTGTCCCCTCCCATTCCCCTTTCATGGGAATGTGGTCACCAGTTCATGTGTGATAGACATTTGAATTAGCAGCTGCTGAGCCCTAATAGGTTTGCTAAGGGCCTGATTGCCTTCCGCCTCTCCCCAAATGTGATGCAAGAATGAAGAATTTTAAGTGACAGTGACTTGACCTAAAATTTTAAAAGATCACTCTTAGTACCTTGTTGATAACAGATTGCAGCTAGGTTGGGGAAAACAGGCAACAGTTAATGCAAGAGATGTTGGTGGCTAGGACCAGTGGAGACAGAGAAGTGGACAGATTCTGGGCATATTTTAGAGGGAGAGCTGTCAGGACTTAACTAAAGCTAAGGTTGGGGGCTGAGAAAAGGGAATGAAGGATAACTCCCAGGAGAAAGGTCAAGTCTAGGGATATAAATCGGGAGTCATCAGGATATAGGTGGTATTTAAACCCATGGGAATGGGTGAGATCACTGAGGGAGGAAAGGTAGATAGAAAATAGAATGTAGTTTGGGATTTTCTTTTCCCCTGTACAAATTTAAATCTTCTAAATTCCTAGTATGATACAGGCTACAAGACTCTTAGTATTAAAGAGTCCCCTCTCAAGCCACCATTCCTACCCACATATTTACTCAAATCCCCCTACAAACATCCAGCCAAGTAGCTAGCCAATTGGTTCATCAACAGGACACATACTATTTCCATTAAGAATGTTCCAGTCCGTGTTCATTAGAAAAGTGGTTTTTCCTCCTATCAAACAGTTAGGTAGGTAAGTCTGTCTCTCTCTGTCTCTCTCTCTCTCTGCAAAAAGGGTCAGTACTGAGAGTGAAAGGAGGCTCTATTCATTAATTACAATAAGACAACTGGGACTATCCTGGGCAAACTGCAGGCAAAAGTAGTAATACTTTAGCCATTTCTGTCTTCAGATAGTCAATCAAATGACTTAAAAGGTGAGGTGCCATTTGTCTCATGGCAAAATAAAGGATTAGGGAGTTAAAAGAAACCTCAAGAAAATTATCTGCTTTAATTCTCTCATTTTAAAGAGGAAATTAAGGGGACCGAATTGTTAGCCTATGATCAAGTTAACAAGTTAGTAGCATGCAGCAGGGGAAGACCAGACACCACTAGCAGAAATAGTTGCCTCTCACCACACCCTGTGAGGTATCATAGCGAACTAAGGTTCAGAGAGGTGACTTGCCCGAGATCACTAGCCATTAAGGATACTCAAATGTTAAAGTCTATAAAGTTCCAACTCCTCAGAGCATGACAGCCAAAGCCCTCTACAATGGTGCATAATCTACTTTTCCGATCATTAACTTTCATTGTTGTCAGGAATGAACACTGTGGTCTAATTACATTGGCCTGCTCACTACCTTCTGAGCATGCTTTATTTTTCCAGCTGTATACCTTTCTCTTTAAATCTGCACTGTCTTTATGGTGGCCATTAGTCATATATGGTTGGTGAGTACTTGAAATGTGGCCAGTCTAAACTGAGATGTACTGTTAGATACACTCAGGTTGAAAAAATGTAGAATGCCTAAAATGTAAAAAGATTTCCTTAATAATGTTTAAATATCGATTGCATATTGAAACAATATTTTGGACATACTGGATTAAATAAAATGTTACAAGTAATTTCACATTTTTTAACTTTATGTGGCTACTAAAATTTAAAATATGTATGTGGCAGTATTTTTAAATGGACAGTGCTCCTCTAAATCATTAGCCTAGCCTCTTATGCCACCAGGGCCCACCATTCAAACCCATCTTGTACTGTCTCATCTTCTGAAATAATAAAGCAACAAATGACAGCAAGAGAATTAATATTCTCAGTAAGTGTAAGATAACTTCTTTTAGGCACCCACACTAAAAAACCCCTAAAAGCTCAACGAAGAAGCAATGTATCTTTAATTCAGGGCTCTGCCCAGTGATATTCAACTCTAACCTGAGGGCAGTAACACTCAATGTAATTCCTGGTCTGAATTCAAAACTTCTGGTTACAAACAAGCTGACCACTGACCACTTCAGTGCAATGCAGCATCTACTGTCAAGGAAATCATTTGTTATACCCCATCAAGATACTGAATCTTCAGGCCCAGGGATGTTTACATTTCTGGATTAAAATCGGTGTACTTATGGAAAAGGCATGTTTGAAATTGAAAACAAAACAAAACAAACCCCTAAAACCCTTAATTCTATATCACGCCTGTTTTTCTTCCACTTCAAGTCACTAAAATGTTAGCTCTTCCTGCGAAATTCTCTAAATTCTATTCTTTTTCTCTCAATCTATACCTAATCAAAGTCTTGGTCACCTTGCTTTTAAAATCTAGTTTTCAAGTAGTCTAACAGCTTCCTTTTCCCCTATCCATGTTCATTCCATTCTATATAATACTGCAACTAAAATCATCTTCCTTTGCAGATGTAATTCTTTGCTCAAAAACTTCCCTTTTTCCACATTGCCTACAGGAAGAATTCTTTTGTCTAGCATACAAGGTTTTTTCATATCTTATCTCTTTATGTACTCTCCTCCATAAAACCTGGGTTTTAGGGAAACTAGACCGAATTTATACAAAGCTCTTAGAACCCTATGTAGTAAGAACTCTGTAAGTCTTAGCTATTATTATTACTGTTCTTTTATTTGAATATGCTGTATGCATTTCTATGTCCAGACATTGCTAATTCCTTTTTTCCTATTTGAATACCTCTATCTCCAAAGGGAGAAGAAGTGATTTAAATGATCAATGACCAGCACAAGGCAACTGTTACTCCTTGAGAAAACAACTTATATAGCAGGTCCTTGAATAATGTCATTTCTTCCATTCAACATCCTTTCATAACACTGATGAAATGCTGTAGGAATTTAATTCTTGTTCATATCAATTACCTATGGTAAAATTCATTTCATTGTATCATTTTGCTGCAGTTCCAAGAACATATCAAGGATGTGAAGTGAAGATTTACTGTATATTCTTTCTACGATAGACAGAACTGATAACTCTGAATGCTAATTTGCCCCAAAATGTAGTAATAAAATTTAAGACTGGATGGAATATTTTAAAAAGGTAATATTGATTTTATACAATAGACAGTAAACTTACGGAACGTGTTAGTTGAAGAAAAAACAAAGCCTGAAAACTTATCAGTGGGTTCTGGATTTAGGGCAGTGGCTCTCCAACTTCCGTGTAATTAAAATAAACTGGGAAGCTTTCAAAATTAATACAGATGCGTGGGCCCCACTCCAGATTTACTGAAATCTCTCTAATGGCAGGGCTTGGGCACACACATTTTTAGAAAGCTTCATAGGTGATTCACGTGCACCTACATCTGAGAATCATTGGTTTAATCAAGAGAAATTTTGGGTTGAGGCTGGTCATGTTTGGCATATATTTTTCACCATGTTCTCCTGCAGCATGTTGTTGGAACAGAAACAGAATACTCGCAGAACTCATTAGCCCTGAATGACTTATGTATCCATGAGCAATGTTTCTAAACACAGAACAGCAAAGCCCCTCCCACTCTCGAGTTTGATTTAGGGGGCGAGAACATTAAAAGCCATAAACATCCCAAACACCACGCTTGGTATTTCCTCTAAATGCCTGCCTGTTGGGCTTACTCCTGTTACAAAGTTACAAACAGAATTACCTAAGTAAATATATATTTAACTATGTACAATATTTACAGCTCACAGATTTTCCAACCCCCCCCCCCCAAATCATACATTTAAATCCGTAAACAGGTGAAAAAGTTGGCATTTTCGCATTTACTTCAAACATGTCCAAACACCTTCACCTCTAAAACGATTTACGCGCATTTCCCACAGCGCTCGCGGCACCAGCCCGGCCCAGTTACCGCACCGCCCTGGAGTAACCCACGGGGCAACCGTCTGGGGCCGCGGCGCCGAGTGCCACACGCCCCGGGGCCCCGAACCCTACAGCAGAGCCCCTTTCACCCTCCAGTCCTGCGACAACAGATCCTGCAGTTCGCCCTCGTCGTCGCTGCCGACGTGCTCGTCCTCCTTCTTCTGCAGCTCTTTGATGCTCAGAACCTCGCGCAGTTTCTGTCTGATTTCGTCCTGGCGGTTCCGCAGGTTCTCCACCCGCCGGTAACACTCGATCTGCTCGTCGATCTCCCCGATCTGCCGGTCCAGCCGCCCCTCCTCGTCCTCCTCGGCGACGATGGCGTCGGAGATGGTGTCGACCTGTCGCATGGCCTTCTGGAACTCGTCCCACTCCTTGTCCATCTGGTCCTTCGGGGCGTCCACCTTTCGTACCCTCGCGTCGACCTCAGGGTCGTCGAAAAACCCTTCCGGGAGCGCTTCCGCCGTGTTTTCCCGCCTCGCCGCGACCTTTCCGTGCACTTCCGCTTTCTCGATGGACCCGGAATGAGGAAGCACAGGGGCCTCGGGGGGATCCGCCGGCGGGAAGCCGCTCGGCAGGACGCCGCCCGGGGCCTCCCGGGGGCACGAGAGCGAGTGCTCCGCGCCCGGCGCGTCCCCGCGTCTCTTTTCTCCTCCTGCCTCCTCCTCCTCGTCACCAGGGAGTGGAGCGCGTCCCGAAGCCTTACCGGCAGGGGCTCTCGTGGACTCCTTGCCCGCTGTGTCCGCGTCGGTGGGCAAGGCGGCCGTGGAGGGCTGTCCCGCGGGGGCCTTCGCTCTTTTGGCCTCGTGGCCACCCGCGTCCGGCGCCTTCCTCTTGGAGGACGGAGGCACAGCGCTGGTCGACGGCCCCTCGCTGGCGTCCCTCGCATCTTTCAGTCCCGCGACTTTCTCTCGGTGCTGCTTCCCCAGGACGTGCGTGGGCCACAGGAGCTCGCTCTTAACCGGGGTGTTGCACAGCACACAACTCAGCTGCCCCACACGGTTGTACCTCGCGAGGGGAGAGTCGATGCGTTTCCGGTTGGTGCTCAGACGCTGCTTCTCCTTCATCAACCGCCGCAATTCATCTTGACTCACCACTCGCTTCCCGCCCGAAGCCCGAGCCGAGGCGGGGGACGCCATGTTTGCGACCGGACCCCAGGCGGTTCTGGCTTCCGTCCCGGCGAGGTTTGTGCACGTCACTTCCTGTGCGGTCGGGGATTGGCGGAGGTTTCGGAGCGTGCGCCCTGGCGCCCGGAGGGCCCTGAAATTCGCGGTCCGGCGGTTTGGTGCCGGTTGGATGGCTCCTTCTTCCTTCGGGTTATGTCTGCAATAAAGGCGATCAACTCCAAGGCCGAGGTGGCGCGGGCCCAGGCGGCCTTGGCCGTCAATATATGCGCCGCTCGAGGGCTGCAGGACGTGCTGCGGACCAACTTGGGTCCTAAGGGCACCATGAAGATGTGAGACGGCGGTTGGAGCGGCGGTTGGGGCGACTGCGCTTGGTCGGTGTCGCAGCGCGCACCGAGGCAAACGTCGCAAACGCGAAGAGATTCGAGCAAAGTGCACACACTTGGGGGCCTGGTTTCCCTCTGTCTCGTTCCTTCCCTGAGGGCATCTCTATCCTGATGGTGGAGGGGGAGAAAAGCCTTCCCGAGGAGAAGGCTCCACGGCTGAATCTGTCACCCCGCCACCCCACCCCACCGATGTTCCTTAAGGTTCCTGTGCAATTAGGAAGTCAGTTCATGTCGCGTTTCATAAGGAACACACGCCCTCTAACTCCCTTGTCTTTAATGCTGTACGCCCTTCCTTTCCGTTTTGTTTGGCCGTGTGCTGTGCAGAGGGCGTGGGGTTTGCAGCCTGGGTTCCAATCCAAGTCCCCTCCTCCGTAGTGTCATCCTTAGGCACCTTACGTGCACGCTCTGACTAAGGTCCTGCACGTCTGTTCCTCCCTCCAGCATTGATTTATTTAGCACCATTATTTTCTTTAGAAGAGAGTGAGGGAAAGCGACCAGTGTGGGCAGCAAGGTGTAAGAGGAGACAGTCTTAGAGGAAGGAGCAAAATAATATTAGCGCTGAAGGACAGCACTTAGGTACGACCTGGGATGCTGGGAACACGCTCCTGGCCCACATAGTTTCAGTTCTTGAGGTTTGGTAGAGACGGAATGTGTGTACGACCACGAACGTACGTACGCCTGTCCGTTCACGCATCCACGTGTGCGATTATACTGAGGGACACGGACTGATTATTGATGGGCGAAGAAGAATCCTCTCAAATCACGGATTTTTGGGGGGTCTTTTCCCAATTACAATAGTGGAAATGATCTTATTTTTTAAAGTTATTTTTCATTTGCAGTTGACGTAATATGTTAGTCTCAGTTACACAACGTAAGGATTAAACATTTTACATACCTTACGAAGTGATCCCCCTGGCAGGTTATCGCTATGCATAGTTATTACAACATTATTGACTATGTGTCCTACCGTGTTTCCCCGAAATTAAGACCCAACCGGAAAGGAAGCCGTAGCATGATTTTTCAGGATGCTCGTAATATAAAATAAGCCCTACTGTGTCTTTTTAAAAAAATAATTGTTTTATTTTTTAATTACAGTTGATATACGATAGTATATTAGTTTCAGGTGTATTACAGTGATTAGACATTTGTATAACTTACGAAGTGATCACCCCAATAAATCTAGTACCCAGCTGATACCTATATAGTTATTACAGTATTACTGACTATATTCCTTATGCTGTACCCTTCATCCCCATGACTATTTTGTAGCTACCAATTTGCACTTCTTAATCCCTTCACCTTTTTCACCCTGCCCCTAGACCCTCTCCCATCTTTTACCCCAACAAATCTAGTATCCCTCTGACACCATACATATTTATTACAATATTATTGATTATATTCTTTATGCTATACCCAACATCCCCATAACTACTTTTATATATATATATATAAAATTATAGTTGGAAACCCCGTGGCCATCTTGTGGTTACCGACTGTTTTCTAATCCCCTCACCTTCCCCCTTATCCCCACCCCCCCGCCCATCCTCAGTTTTTCCTCTTTGTCTCCAAAACTGTTTCTGATTAGGTCATTCACTTATTCTTTTCTTTAGATTCTGCACATAAGTGAGATCATATGGTACTTGTCTTTCTCTGTCTGACTTATTTCACTTAACATAATGTTCTCTACGTCCATCCATGTTGTTGCAAATGGTAAGATTTCTTTCTTCTTTATGGCTGCGTAATACTCCATTGTATAAATGTACCACAGTTTCTTAATCCAGTCATCGACCGATGGGCATTTCGGTTGTTTCCATGTCTTGGCTATTGTGTATAGTGCTGCAATAAACACAGGAGTGCATACAGATTTTTGAATTGGAGTTTTGGAATTCTCCGGGTAGATGCCTAGGAGTGGAATTACTGGATCATGGGGTAGTTCCATTTTCAGATTCCTGAGATACCTCCATACTGTTTTCCATAGTGGCTGCACTAATCTGCAATCCCACCAACAGTGCACTAGCGTTCCCTTTTCTCCACATCCGCACCAGCATTTGTTATTTGTTGATTTATTGATGATAGCCATTTTGACTGGAGTGAGGTGGTATCTCATTGTGGTTTTTATTTGCATTTCTCTGATGGTTAGTGAAGTTGAGCATTTCTTCATATGTCTGTTTGCCTTCTGTATGTCCTTTTTAGAAAAATGTCTCTTCAAGTCCTCTGCCCATTTTTTAATTGGGTTGTTTGCTTTTTTGGAGTTGAGTTGAGTGAGTTTTTTTATAGATTTGTGATATTAACCCCTTATCAGATATATCATTGGCAAATATCTTTTCCCATTCAGTAGGATCCCTTTTTGTTTTATTGATGGTTTCCTTTGCTGTGAAAAAACTTTTTAGTTTGATGTAATCCCACATGTTTATTTTCTCTCTTACTTCCCTAGCTCCAGGGGATACATCAGTAAAAATCCTACTCCGGGTAATGTCTGTGAAGCCTAATGTGTCTTTTGGAGCAAAAGTTAATATAAGACTCAGTCTTATTTTCGGGGAAATACGTAGGGCTTATTTTATATTACGAGCATCCTGAAAAATCATGCTAGAGCTTATTTTCCAGTTAGGTTTTATTTTCGGGGAAACATGGTATGCTGTACTTTACATCCCTGTGACTATTTTTGTAACTGGCAATTTGTGCTTCTTAATCCCTTCAGGTTTTTAATCCATCCCTCCAACCTGCCTTCCCATATGATGACCATCAATTTGTTCTCTATATCTATGAGTTTGTTTCTGTTTTCATTTATTTTTTTTAGGTTCCACATATAAGTGAAATCATATTTGTCTTTCGCTGTCTGACTTACTTCACTTAGCATAGTACTCTCTAGGTCTATCCATGTTGTCACAAATGGTAAGATTTCATTCTTTTTTTATGGCTGAGTAATCCATTGTGTGTGTGTGTATATATATATATATATATATATATATATACACACACACACACACACATAATATATATATATATATATATATATATATATATATACACACACACATATATTACATCTTCTTAATCCATTTGTCTATCGATGGCCTCTTAGGAGGTTGCTTCCATATCTTGGCTATTGTAAATGCTGCAGTGAACATAGGGGTGCCCATATCTGTTTGAATTAGTGTTCTGGATTTCTTTGGATCAATACCCAGAACTGGAATTGTTGGGTCATAAGGGAGTTCTATTTTTAAGTTTTTGAGGAACTTCCATATTGTTTTCCATAGTGGCTGAGACAATTTACAATACTACCAACAGTGCGTAAGGGTTCCTCTTTTCTCCGCATCCTCACCAACACTTGTTGTTTGTTGATTAATTGATGATGGCCATTCTGGTGTCGATGGCCATCGACAGGTGTGATATATTATTATGGTTTTAATTTGAATTTCTCTATGATTAGTGATGTTGAGCATCTTTTCATATGTCTATTGGCCATCTGTATGTCCTCTTTGGAGAAATGTGTATTCAAGTCTTCTGCCCATTTTTTAATCTTTTTTTTTTTTTGGTGTTAAGTTGTATGTGTTCCTCTTATACCTTTTTGCCCTCACTAGTCTCTTTCCCTTACTCTCTTCTAAAGAAAATAATGGTACTAAATAAATATATGCTGAAAGGATGAACAGATATGAAGAACCTTAGTCACATAGCATCCAAGTAACTTGCCTAAGGACTCACAACTAAGAGGGGAACTTGTATATTTTGGATATTAACCCCTTATTGGATCTATCATTGGTATCTTCTCCCATTTTCAGTAGGTTGTCTTTTTGTTGATTGTTTCCTTTACTGTGCAGAAACTTTTTAGTTTGATATAGTTCCGTTTATTTTTTCTTTTGTTTTCCTTGCCTGAGGAGATATAGCCACAAAAATTTTGCTGAGAGCAATTTCAAAGAGTTTACTGCCTATGGTTTCTTCTAGGAGTTTTATGGTTTCAGGTCTTAATACATTTAAGTCTTTAATCCATTTTGAGTTTATTTTTGTGTGTGGTAAGAGAGTGGTCTAGTTTCATTTTTTTGCATGTGTCTGTCCAGTATTCCCAACACCATTTATTGGAGAGACTGTCTTTACCCCATTGTATGTTCTTGTCTCCTTTGTCATGGTGTTGACCATTAGGCCTGGGTTTATTTCTGGTCTCTCTATTCTGTTCCATTGATCTATGTGATTGTTTTTATGCCAGTGCCATACTGTTTTGATTACTGTAGTGTTGTAGTATAGTTTGATGTCAGGTGGCGTGGCACCTCTAACTTTGTCCTTGTTTCTCAAGATTGCTTTGGTTATTTGGGGTCTTTTGTGGTTCCATATAAATTTTAGGACTATTTGTTTTAGTTTTGTGAAAAATGTTATTGGTATTTTGTTAGGGATTGCACTGAGTCTGTATATTGCTTTGGGTAGTATGGACATTTTAATGATGTGAATTCTTCCTACCCATAAGCACGGTATATGCTTCCATTTATGTGTATCTTCTTCAATTTCTTTCTTCAATGTCTTACAGTTTTCCAAGTACAGGTCTTTCACCTCCTTAGTTCAATTTATTCCTAGATATTTTATTTTATATTTTTAATGTTATTGTAAATGGGATTGTTTTTCAAATTTCTCTTTCTGATAGTTCTTTATTGGTGTATAAAAATGCAACCGATTTCTGAACATTAATTTTCTATCCTGCTGTTTTACTGAATTCGTTTATCAATTCTATTAATTTTTTGGTGGGATATTTAGGGTTCTTTCTATATAGTATCGTGTTATCTGCAAATGATGACAGTTTTACTTCTTTCTTTCCAGTTTGGATGCCTTTTATTTATTTTTCTTGTCTGACTGCTGTGGCTAGGACTTCTGTGGATGATTTTTGACCAGAGTCTTGAAAGACAAATCGAGTTCACCATTTGGAAATGGGAGGAAAGTTCTTCTAGATAGAGCAGCTTCAGGAACAAGAAAGCCCAATGGTATAAATCCAACAGAAACAAAAACAAACATGATGTATTAAGGCAACCACAAGATTTTTTTTTTTTTTTTTTTTACAGGATTTTATTGGGGAACAGTGTGTACTTCCAGGACGTGTTGTTGTTTTTTTTTTCCAAGTCAAGTTGTTGTCCTTTCAGTCTTAGTTGTGGAGGGCGCAGCTCAGCTCCAGGTCCAGTTGCCGTTTTCTAGTTGCAGGGGACGCAGCCCACCATCCCTTGAGGGAGTCGAACCGGCAACCTTGTGGTTGAGAGGACATGCTCCAACCAACTGAGCCATCCAGGGCAACCACAAGATTTTACCACAACATCTCATTTTGGTAGAGGAGACAGGAAAAATATACATAAGCAGATTGGGAAAGGTCAACTATGCCATTGCTAAATAGTTTGGATTTTTCCTTAAAGGTGATGTTCAACATGAAAATCATTGAAAGATTTTTGATCAGGGAAATGAGTGAGTCACAATGCCTTTTAGAAAGATAAATGTAATTTGGAGGGTAGATTCAAATTCAGAGATATCTGGATGCTAATTAGTTCAGACTACAAATGATGATAATGGAAACGGAGAGGATGGGGTAGATTCAAGAGACCTTTAGGATGTAAAATTGATATAACTTGAAAATCCAATGAATGTGAGGGGTGAGAGAAGAAACTAAGTTGAGTGAATGGTAACGTTTCACCAAAATAAAAAACCTGTAGGAAATTCATGACTTTGTGGTGTAGACTTCCAAGTACCCTTCTTGACCAAACCACTGTTCTTAACTCATCAACTACTCTTATTCTTAAACTTGTAAATCCTCCATTTGGAATGAAATCACCATAGCAGTCCATCTGGGGGAGAAGTGATTCTATGGGATGAAAATGGTGGTGATTACTACGGTATTTCCATGGTACTATGGAAATTTTCCAAGGCTCGTTTCCTACATTAAAGATAGTGGAGTGGCAAGCACTGGGAGTCTTGCTTGACTTTTGCCATATGAAATTAGTAACATCACTGTTTTCTGAACAGGCTTGTTTCTGGTGCAGGTGACATCAAACTCACCAAAGATGGCAATGTGCTGCTACACGAGATGGTGAGCTTGGGCTGCTGACTTTAATAAATATTAATAAGCCTTCCTTGAGAACATGGTTCAGTTTGTATATCTTCAAACCAAGGCTGTCAGCTAACTCCTGCAGTCAGGAGATATGCTTGTTGGATAAAACCTCGATCAAAAATGTGTTTGCGGCTGTTTTCCAATCTTTGTATAGTCCAAGTAATAGCTTAAGGATACTTCCAAATTAGTTACATCTTTTAAAGGCACTGCATTGTGTTCTTTATAATCATGGAAAGATAAAAAACCCTTTGCAATTTTAGTAAATATATTCATCTTTGAGATTGAAGGATTTAACCTAATTTTAGAAATGGCATTGCATTCTGTAGCAAAGACTTGCAAAGTGTTCAAACATCAGTAGTTCTCAATTTTTAACTTGGTCTTGACGTTTATTAAGTATTGATAATATAAAATTTGTGAACCTGTAGAATGAAACTTAATTTGTTTCTTAGTTTTACTATTGATTCTTAGGTTATCTTGTTTTTGGTGGGCAATTTTTTATATCATTCTCTCTCTTATTTAATCTGTTGCTTGCTTTTTCTAGCAAATTCAACACCCAACAGCTTCCTTGATAGCAAAAGTAGCAACAGCCCAGGATGACATTACAGGAGATGGTACTACTTCGAATGTTCTAATTATTGGGGAGTTACTAAAACAAGCTGATCTTTACATTTCTGAGGTATTAGAATTTCATAGAATTCACATTCATATGATAGTTTATTTTGAATGGAAAGTTTTTGTTTTTCCTAGTAAAATGGTTTCATTTTAGATGGCAAAGGTTAATATTTATCAAGATATTTTTGGACATTTATAAATGAAAATAATAATGAACTTTTTTGACAAAATATAATGCCTTTTATCGTTCTATAATTGTTCTCGTTTATTAGTTGTTAATCTCTTACTGTGCCTAATTTATCGATTAAACTATCACAGGTGTGCATGTACAGGAATATATACCTCTTTTTAAAATGAAATATTTAAGATATATGAAAAGGTAAAAAAGTTACCCATATACTCATGACTAGTGGCCTAAACAAGAAAACATCACTGATAAAGTTGAAACCAAATTGGTTTTAAAAAATAACTGGAGGGCCGGCCGGGTGGCGCAGGCGGTTGGAGCTCCGTGCTCCTGGCTCCGAAGGCTGCCGGTTCGATTCCCACGTGGGCCAGTGGGCTCTCAACCAAAAAAAAAAAAAAAAAATAACTGGAGAAAAATTATTGAAGGCTTTCCACATTGTGAATTTCCGTACCTTTCTATTTTTATTTCCCTTTGTAAGCCATCTACTCTAGCCAGATTTGTCCATACACTAGCCTCTGAAATCATTACATATGTTTCTACCTCTATGTCTTTGTTCAATCTGTAATTTCTTCTTGGGATTACTTATCTGTCTTTTCTAATTAAGTGCGTATTTGAATTTTTCTTCTCTTTCAAGGATCATTTCAACAAAGCATAGCTTGGTCAAAGTACTAAAATTATTACTTCTTTGTATTTTATTTAGTATTTGAAATTGTTAATTCTGTAATTGCAACTTATTTCAGTGAGGATGCTTTTGGCTGGAAGCAGTGGAAACTTGACTAAAAGTCACTGAAACAATGAAGATGTTATCTCCCATAATAGAACATAGAGAGATAAGGCAGCCTTCCAGGGCTGGTTGATTAAAAAAGTCAGTCAGTTATCAAGTATGCAGGTCTCTTAGCACTTCCACTTACAATGCTATTGTATCATAAGGCTTATTTCCATCCTGACTGTAAGACTGTCTGAGGAAATCAGGTCTCTTCCCTTAGTATTAATAACACTCCGTAGGAGAGGGCAAGAGAAGACCATTTATCCAACTATGGAATGTAAATCCTTCCTTTATTTGATTGGGCCAACTTTGGTCTTATGTCCATCCCAAACCAGTAATGGTTTGGGGGGCAGTTGACTTAAGTCTAATCAGAATCCACCCCTTCATCTAGGGGTAGGGTCAGCTTCCTCTGAAGCACTGTAGGAAGAGAGATACTGAAACAAAATTAGGGTTGGGTAAGGAAGAAAGAAGTTTCGGAAGGTGGAGATGCTGCCAGACATTGACATGAAACTGGCAGTACAACGGTGGAGCTAGGGACAGGATATGACAGAAACACGGACGAGGGAGGGATATCCTAAACTGGCCTGCGGTAGTCAGAAAGCATTTTCTGAAGGAAATAAGGCCTGGGCTAAAACTTTAGGATAAGGAGTGAGCCAGATAAAAGACTGAGGGGTGAGGAGAATGGCATTCTAGGCAGAAGGAACAACATGAGCATGGTATCCGTATAGAGCTAAGAAATGTTTGATGTTGGCGGAGTTTAAAGTGATGTGACTGACCAAGAAGAATCATTCGTATTAATATACCAATGGGTGATATGTTCAGGTTATTTTAAATATTTGGGGGACAGTTTTAAGGGAGTCAAGACTGGAGGTTTTGACTGGAGGTTTTCAGAGCAATCCAGGTGAGAAATTAGGAGGTCCTAGACCAAGGAAATTTTTTATTTTATTATTTATTTATTTATTTATTTTTAAGGAGGGTGCAGCTCACCTTGGCCCATGTGTGGATCCAATTGGCAACCTTGGTGTTATTAGCACCACACTCTAACCAACTGAGCTAACCGGCCACCCTCAATAGGAAATGTTTTGAAAAAGGTTAATAACACAGGCTCTGGAGTCAGACCTTGTGGGTTTAAATCCTGGCTCCTCCTCTTATTAGCCCAGTGATCTAAGGCAAAATTACGTTTTTTCTTTAAGCCTCAATTTCCTCGTCTGTGAAACAGACATACAACATCCACTTCATAGTGTTGAGAGGACTTAAAGAAATACATGTAAAGCTCTTTAGAATAGTGCCTGGCACAAATGCTCAATAGAGATCAACTTTTAAAAATTGTTATAGGACTGATGTAAAGGAATGGAGGAAGGGAATAAATAGACCTTGCTCCAATTTTCAGTAAGTTTGTATATTTTCAGAATAAAAAGTACTGTTTTTTAGAACAAATATTTTATTATAATGTCAGACTATAGGAAAGTTGCAAGAATATTCCAGAGAATAACATTTTTCTCTCTCTCAGATAAACGTGTGTGTGTGTGTGTGTGTGTGTGTGTTAATGTACGTATTTTTTCTGAATGGTATAACTCGCAGACGTGATGATATAAATATTTCTGTATATTTCTTAAAACTAGGGAATTATATAATACAGTATAGTGATCAAAAACAGGAAATTAATACTAATATCGATACAGCGCTAATATCTAATCTTCAGATTTTATCACTTGTCCCAACAGTGCCCTTAATAGCAGAGGAAAAATCTAGGCTCATGAATTACATTTAGTTGTCACATCTTTTTAGTCTCCTTTAAGCTGGAATAGTTCCTGAACCATCTTTCGTGTTTCATGACATTACTATTTTTAGAATACAGGCCAGTTATTTTATAGAAAATCTCTCAATTTGGATTTGTCTGTTTCCTCATGATTAGACTCAGATTATGAATTTTGGACAGGAAGGGCTATAGTGTTCCTAATGCTTCATATCAGGAGGCACGTGATGTCTATTTATCTCATTACTGTGATGTTAACTTGGAACATTTGGTGAAAGTGGTGTCTGTCTGCCACTTTTCTTCAGGTTAATGCTGATTCTTTTCCTCTGCATTAAAAGGACTCTGTTTTTGTCCCCATTCAGAAGGATGCCACACAACAACAGTGTGTCATAATATTCAGAAATAAAAAGGATTTTGTAAGTTTTTGTACTGGACTTACACTTTTTCTGTAAGTTGGAGATTGTTTTAAATATGAAGCACTGAAAATTACTTTTATAAATTACATACATACACTTACAGCATTCGGTGGCATTGATGTAATATTACTTTTTTTTAGACAAACGTATCAATAGGAGAGGATGGTTACTTTTAATTGGGATGAATAGCTTTGTAACTTACAGTTTGTCGTTTCGTAGGGTCTGCACCCTAGAATAATAGCCGAAGGATTTGAAGCTGCAAAGAAAAAAGCACTTGAAGTTTTAGAAGAGGTTAAAATTAAAAAAGAGATGAAGAGAGAAATCCTCTTAGATGTGGCTAGAACATCTCTACAAACTAAAGTGCATGCTAAACTGGCTGATGTGTTAACAGAGGTATGTGATTAAACTTTTGCATTTAGAAAGAGCGTAGCCTGACACATAGTGATATTTTTCTTTTTCCTATAAGATAATCAGCTATTGCATGTGGTTCTTTTGAATGTAAAATATGGAAGACAAGTATTTATAGGCTTACTTATAGGCTTACTTACTTACTAGGTTTGATTGGTCAGAACAGTATGTGTCATTTTCCAAAAGTGTCATAGTAAGCCATCTTTTAAGTTAACTTGAAAGTTGAGAGGAGCTTGGCTGCTTGTGGCTCATCCCCTGTGGAAGCTGTTGTGGTGATGTACTGGTCTCTTAAACCTAGAGGTCTATATTTATTATGTGATACATGGGGAGGTGATACATGGGGAAGTTGTGGCAGCGTGCTTTGTAGTTGAAGGTTACCACTTTAATGAAGCATGATTGATCTGATAGATAATACATCTGGGAAATGCATATTTGTTTTGTTTCTGAAGGTATAATATATGTAATATAAGGACAAGATTAGGTATTTTGGGAAGCCTTTTATCAGGTGGCTATAGCTTGCTGATAGCATTGTTCCTTAGCTTTGCAGTTTCTGAAACTTGAATATATTAGTTTATTAGGAATAATGAAGTTATAACCAAATTCACAAGACATTGACATATAAATCAGAATGCTGTATTACTAATTTACATTGAGAAATACAAACACCAAATGGACTGGAACACCTGAGTTATTTCTGGTCAATTATCCTTACCAATAGGAAAAATTACTTGGGAATTCAGATTAACATCAGACAATTTCTTACTGAACAGATCCAAATAAAGACTCTGCTGTCTTTTCTGCTGTTGTAATATATAATATATCAAGTGGCCCAGAATCTACATCCTATCTGGTTAGGGCCCCCATTCTCTTTAGAGTTACAGACGCTGATACTCTCACTGTCCAATAGTTTTTGTCCTTATTCCTTATTTGACTCCAAAACCAAATATCATGTTACCTCAAATAAACTTTTCTAAGATATACAGAGGGTGCCAAAAGAATGTATACACATTTTAAGAAAGGAAAAAACTGTATTAAAATTGTAATACTCAATATATACCGATAACAAAAGATGAATACAAGTCATATATATACATTTTTTTGGCACCCTCGGGTTGTTTTTTGCTTTATTTATATTTTAGGATGGTTATACTGAAGCACTTAATTTCTATAGTTATTTTTATATTATTTTCTGAGCTAAGCAATAGGGTGTATTGTTCTATGCTTCCCAAATTGCATATCCCTGGGGATATTTGGCGGAATAAATGAGACATAGCTTTTTGGAATGTCAATTTTACTTTACAATTTGGGAAAAAGCATTATTTTCACGTTAAAACAAACATGTATATATAATGGCATGACATGGAAACTTTTCATGATAAAACACAAGACTTAAAAATTTCTTGTTGTTGCAGCCAGCAAATTTGAAATCTTCCCCTAGGTTATATTTCCTTCTTTTCCATTATTGTGTCCTTTGGTGGGAAAGTTTGAGTAGTGTTGGCATAGTAGAAAGAGCATTAGCTTGGCAGTTAAAGAGACCCGAATTCTAGTGCTAGGACTGCTACTACTGTTTAGACCTTGTTTTAATAAGATCATAACTTCTTAAAGTCTGGTCTTAGTTTCCTTATCCTTAAATTAAGGGTTGGGACATGATGATCTCTGAAATCCTGTTAGGCTCTAAAGTATCCATGGCATTCAGTATTATTAGTGTCCGGGACAAAGTGGCACTTTCTGGTCTTGCTCTATATTTTGGAGCCTGAAGCTCTTTATTTGCTTAGTCTGGTGGTAGATTATTTGGGCCAGTGGTTTCTTTTAGTAGGCCAAATAATTTACTGTTCTCATTCACTTCTCTTTCAGGCTGTGGTGGATTCTGTTTTGGCTATTAGAAGACCAGGTTATCCAATTGACCTCTTCATGGTAGAAATCGTGGACATGAAGCATAAATCAGAAACAGATACAAAGTAAATTATGTAAACTTTGACAATACACATATTCTAGAATATTTGCGTATTTTCAGATATTCTTTCATTAATTTCATTAGTTACTTTTATTCAACATCAATCCATTCATTCAACGTATATTAATTGGATACTTAACAGAGCGAGTCACTCTTAGGTGTTAGGAATGAAAAGTAAACAAAACAGCTTCTTTCTCTAAGAAGCTTACATTTCTAGTTGAAGGAGATAGTAAACAAGTGATAAATGTTATAAAGAGGCTAGAGTGTGAGCATTTGTGTGATTTTAAAGTGCCAGGGAAAGTCACTGTGATAAGAAATGAGGGGACTAGCCATTTGGAAACCTGGAATAGTGTTCTAGGCAGAGGGAGTGACAGTTGAAAAGGCCCTGAGGCAGTGTTCCCTTGTGCCTGGAAGAAAGTCGGAAGAAAAAGGAGTAGGAGATGAGGCCAGAGAGGTAAGAGGGACCCTACAGTTGACATTGAGTATGTGTGTACTCCGAGTACGCAGCATCTTGTTGATTTTGCCCTTAACTCATTGAAACTATTTTGGAAAATTCTAAACGTATATAAAACTAGAGAGAATAGAATAGTGAACTCTCACGTACCTGTCACTCATCTTTATCCATGATATGGCGAATCTTATTTCCCCTTATATACTCTTCTTTCTTACCCCGTGCCCCAAACCTGGGGCAATTTTGAAGCCAATATAGATAGATACCATATTTCATTTGTAATTACTTTCTTATTTATTTTTAATATACTCGTATGTGTGTGTAGTTTTACTTATTTATTTAAGTTCTGTTTGGTTCTTCTGGAATTTCTGTTTGGTTCTTTCTTCAATTTGCCATGTAACTACTTATGGTTTCCCATGCCCTGCACATCTTTCCAAACTTTTGTTTCTTTAAATATATAGTTCATGTCTGATAATTACAATATTTAAAGTTTGGCTTGTCTGTTTCTGATGTTTATTGTATTGTGCTGGTTCTCCCTCCTCATGCTTTGTTTCCTTATGTGCCATTTGTCATGTTTGAAAACAGTATTTGTAGAAATAATTTGAGTCCTAGGACGAAGGTGACTTTCTGCACAGAGGATTTGAATTTGCTACTGCAAGGAGCCCAGAGACTACTTTAAATTAAATTCACAGCTGGAGGCTTTTTGGGACTATCTAGTTGTGAATTCCACCTGCAGGTCCATGTGAGAGCTGCTTGCTTCTAGTTCATAATTCTGGTTTATACCCTGAGTACGTGGTCCATTGGGATTCCCACATAATGTGAGGAGGGCCTTCTAGAAGCCATGCGTGATGCTGGCCACTGTCAGCAGTGGCCCGAGGCACAGGCGACTGCTTACCTAGGCTGAGGCCCAGGCCTGCTAGCTCGACCGAACCCCACTGCATTTTATTTTGTTCGTGGTTTTGGAATAGGCTGGAATTTTGTGGTTGGGTTAAACTCAAGACCTCCCTGAAGAGGACCCACTTACTTCTTTCTTCCCAAAATGGCAGCCTCCAGCTCTGCACACGTGTTAGATCTATACTGGGTGATGCTGAGAGGGCAAGCATGTATGCGCCTACAATTACAGAACTTTTGCTGTCAGGAGGATAAGAGATGCCTTCAGAGAAAATAAGAATGTAAAAGATCTGTACAAATTCAGACTAGTGAATAAAGCCAAAAGAGAGCTGGGAGTGATTCGTCAACCGGTCCACATTGACCAATTATATTTGACTGACAGGCTTATGATTGAGACTCAAGAGAAGCCCAAGACCTAAGGACAACACCACCAGCAACCATGGATCACCTTCATCCATTCTGTGCTTGGGATGGGATGGGGGCTCCCAACAGACCATGAGTAGCCTCTGGCATCAGCGTAAAGTAATAGTCTCTTGCTTTGCCTGTCCTGTAGGATCTCATAAATTGAGTGAGGTTTCCATTCTTCTGCAGCCTTACTGCAAAAAATTGGTTCAAATGTTAGAATGAAGAGCTGGAGCTCACTCAAAAGAACGCTGTGTATTACTGCGTTTCCTCTCTACCCTGCCCCGCTTTAGTAGCTCGTTACCACTTGTATAGAGCATCTCCAGACTTGGTTTCTTGGTCCTTGACAGTAAACAATTATCTCTCTTAAAAAGAAAAAAGGGCTTTCTGTTAGACTCTCTACCTTGGATGAGCCCTGTGTGTCTCCCTTTCATTGTGAGGTCATTGAAACCAAAGTTCAGATTTGCCTGAATTGTCAAATGATTTTATAATAATGGTGCCTGTACTTCTGTACTTACCTGTCAGAGATCTTGTTTTCAGTTTTGAAAAGAAAATTATTTTGTAGCTCTGAACTATTTTATAGCTCTCCAATGTTTTTAAGGTTTTGTTTGTTTGTTTTTTAGCCCAGCATTGTTTTTGGCAGTAGGGTTCATCCAGATTAGCCTTCCATTGCTGAAGGCAACAAGTTCTTGATTTATATTTCAAAAAGTTCTCTGTGATTGTTGTGTGGAGAATATACTGTGGAGTAGGGTGGGAGGTGCAAGGGCAAAAGTAGGAGATCAGTTAGGAATCTATTGTGATACAGATGAGAAATGAAAATGGTTTAGATCAGGGTATACTTAGAAAGAAGGAACAATAGGATTTGTTCATGGTTTGACATAGAATGTGACAGAAACAGAGGAGTGTAAGATGTCTCTTGGGTTTTTGCATGAGCAGCTGGAAAAGTGGAGGTGCCATTTTCTGGGATGGAGAAGACAGGGAGAAGCAGGTTTGGGACAATAAATCAAGAGTTCATTTTGGGGAATGTCGTATTTTAGATCCCTGCTGGGTCCATGTGAAGATGGTGAATAGGGAGTTGGAGAGACGTGTCTCGAGTGCAGAATAGCGGTCTGGACCGGAAGTGCATATGTGGGATTCATCAGTGGTGTGGATGACTTAAAACTATGAGACTTAATGAGGTCATCTGGAAGGTGAATACAGATGGAGAAAAGAGGAAGTTAAGCATGAGAACATTGGGAAACTCCAACGTTTGGAACTGATAAGAGAAAAAGCATTCAGCTAAGGAGACTGAGAAGGGTTGTCAGCGAGATAGGAGGAAAGCCAAGAGAGAGGTGTATCCCAGAAATTAAAGAAGAATGTGTTTCAAGAAAGAGAGAATAATGAGCTATGTTATATGCTGCTGAAAGTTGGAGGAAGTTGTTGTGAATTGAGAAATAACCATTAGATTTGGAAAACATTTACATTTGTAGTAGTTTTACTGAAAGCTGATTTAGTAAAGGGGTGGGCATGAAAGTCCAGTTGAAGATGGGCTTAGGAAAGAAGGATGCAAATGTAGACAACTTAGAGAAGTTTAGCTCTAAAGGAGAGCAGAGAAATGGAGCGATAGCTATTAGAGAAGGGAATATGGGAATGAGATTGAAGGAGAAGAATTCTTTGTTTTGAAGATGGGAATTATTATGGCCAGTTTGTATCCCGATACGGATGCTTCTGTAGACAGAAAGAATTGATGTGGTGGAGTAAAGGGCAATCAATGCAGCAGCAGAGGGGAAATGAAATATACCGTGATACGCAAGTGGAAGGGTTAACCTTGGTAGAGGTAGTGATGGGATAGCTTTTCTTTCTTCTCAAAGAAGCAAGGTCATTTGCTGAGAGTGAGTTGGGGGAATAGTGAAGGAGACTTGAATGAAGAATATTTAAAAATTAGTTTGTTTCTTCCTAAACAAAGTATCTTCACATTAAGTTAGGAGTTGGAATAATTTGGTTAGGTTAAAATTTTGAAAACTTCCTTTTAATTATATTTAACTATTCAAAAGTTATTTATTTGAATGTATAATAAATATTGATTATAGAAGATTTATAAGTAGAAATTCCATTCCCTAATTGGGCATGTGAATTTTAGAGAGTTATAAAAATATTTATTCTTAAAAGAACACTTTGAAAACAGGAAAAAACCCTCCCCTCCCCCCCATCATCTATATACCTAGCTACCCAAGCATAACCCTACTCTTAGTTTCCCTGCATTATATTTTTCTTTTCAATGCCAAGGTGCTTATTTTTTAAAAGAATAGGTTTAGTCCTGTTTTATCTGCAATTGGTCATTCTGTGCTTATCAGCTACCCCTGTAAATATTTTTCCAAGTTATTACATAGTTCTCATGACTATGAAATAGTTAGGTCATTATTTACTGAACAATGCCCTATTGTTGAACATTTAGGTTAACAATTTTTAGTTGTTCCATATAATTATTTTGAACAAATGTTCCTAAAAACATTTGTGCCTACCTTTCATTACTGATCTGCTGTGTCATATGTTTGAGCAACATAATTTAGAGAATAATTCTGGGTTGACTTTTTATTGTGACTTAACAATCACGGTGTGTTAGAGTAGATTTTCCTTTCTAATTTTGCTAATTATGTGTTAGGATTAAAGTTGGTGCTTGGAAACAGTGTATGTATGTCCTGATAGTTCTGTTGCAACTTTAAGAATACAATTAGAATTTTATACCAAATTTTATAGTAGAAATTTAGAGTAGATACTCAAAGTATACCAAAATTTAGAGTAGATAGTCAAAGGAGGAAACACTGCATATTTTTAATAGGTTGATCAGAGGATTAGTTCTGGATCATGGCGCGCGTCATCCTGGTATGAAGAAGCGAGTAGAAGATGCATTTATCCTTACTTGCAATGTATCACTAGAATATGAAAAAACGTATGTATGTCACTTTTGAAATTGTTTTTTCTAAAAGTGGTTTTTAACCTCTTCCTTTCTTCCCAAACATTTAGTGTAAACACTTTCTACCTTTTCCTCTACCCCCCTGGCCTTCACTAGCTTCTTTTTATTAAATTTTTTAGAGAGGTGAGCTCTGGTTTCTTTTATAAGACTGAAGAAGAAAAAGAGAACTTGGTAAAAGCTGAAAGAAAATTTATTGAGGATAGAGTACAAAAAATAATAGATCTGAAAGGCAAAGTCTGTGCTCTGTCCAACAAAGGATTTGTTGTCATTAATCAAAAGGTGAGAAAGAAAGTTTATATTTTAACTATTTGTAAATGTGCTTTAGTGTTTCTCAAAGTGTGGTTTGTGAACCCGTAGGAGTCTCAAAGATCATTTTGCTGAGGTCAAAACTATTTTCATAATGATAATAATGCCTTGTATATTGTATTGACATTCGCAATGATGTGTAAAAGCAATGGTAGGCAAAATTCCTGATGCCTTAGTACAAATCAAAACAGTAGCACCAAACTGTACTAGTAGTCATCGTATTCTTGATTGCCAAACCTCCACATACTGGTAGTTAAAAAAAAGACACTTTCATTTAAGAATGCCTTGATGAAGTGGTAAAACGGTTAATTTTATTTAATTTTGAACCTTAAATATGCATGCTTTTATAATTATGTGTGACGAAATGTGAAGTATGCAGAAAACACTTCTGTGGCATATCAAAATATGGTTGTCTTGAAGGAAAGTGCTTATGTAATTGAGTTGCAAGCTAAACTAGCCACTTTTTTCATGGAATGACATTTTTACTTGAAAGAGTGACTGACAGACAAGGTATCTTTATTAAGACATGGATATTTAGTAGGTTTTTCTCAAAAATGAATGCAGCAATCTTATCACTTGAAGGAAAACAACTGACAGTATTTGTTGCCAGTGATAACATTTAAGCCTTCAAACAAAAATTAGAATTTTGGCTAACTTGTGTCTGCCACTGTGAGCTTGACAGTTTTCCCATATTTAAAGTACTTTTCTGATAATATTAATGATGATATTAGCAAAGGTGATATTTCTGATATTATATAACCATGAAATATGTCGACGTTTGAAATCTCTGCCTAATTTAGTGAATCAGTTGTTCTTTAAATGACTGAAAAATGCATGATTTAATAATATCACAAATGATTTTAATAAAATCATTTAATAAAATAAAATGTGGGTCAATAATCAATTCAAAGTACAAGATAGACAAATGGATTTTAATGTGGGAGAGTATGGAAAGTTTGTTGATATGGTTCTATATTTCACATTGAAACTAACCACTTGTTTAGTTTTGGTATAGTATCAAAGAAGAATATCCACATTCATCTGAAAAGGCTATTAAAATATTCCTCCCTTTACCAATACATAGCTTTATGAGGCCAGATTTTCTTCTTAACCAAAACAACGTATTGCATCAAACTGAATGCAGAAGCAGCTATGAGAATCTAGCTGTCTTAAGACAGACATTAAAAAGATGTGCAAAAATGTAAAACAATTTCACTACTCTCACTATATGTTTTCTTTGTTTAGGAAACTATAATAAATTTTGATTAAAAATGTTATTTATGTTAACATAAAATGGGTTTATTATATTAAATGGGTTAAATATATATTTTAAAAGTTTCTCAATTTTAATTTATCATATGATAAATATTATAGCTACAGCTCACAAACAAAAGCTCTTTGGGTTCTTAATTTGTAAGAGTTTGAAACAGTGCTGAGATCAAAGAACTACTGTCTTAAAACATGCTCATAACTTTGGTGCTAATTTGGTTGTAGGGAATTGATCCATTTTCCTTAGATGCGCTTGCAAAACATGGCATAGTAGCTCTTCGCAGAGCAAAAAGAAGAAATATGGAAAGGTAAGTGTGCAGATAATTATGTATCCTAAGTTTATTAACAGATTAAATTGAAATTATCCCATGTGTATTCCTTTTAGCTTATATGTAAACATTGTTGAGTAAAATAGTAGGATACAAATTCCAAATTTTGTTTTTAATTTCAGTAAATAATGGAACTCAAAAATCAAGAGTGTTAACCTACTTCAGAACTTTGTTGAAATACAAGGAAGGTTTTCATCTTTTTAAAACAAATTTTAAAAACAATGCAGTACAATAACATTGCAGCCTTCTGTGTTAGATATCTTTTTACCTTTAAGAAATTAGTCTTTGTTTTCCAGAACCAAAGCTATATTGACATATATGTAATTTCAGACTCTCTCTTGCTTGTGGTGGAATGGCTGTGAATTCTCTTGAAGACCTCAGTGTAGATTGCTTGGGACATGCTGGTCTTGTACATGAGTGTACATTAGTGAGTATTTCTGGGGGCAATAGTTATAAAGTGAACACTTAAGCATTTATTTTAGTACTAAAGCAGGTTTTACATTTTGAGGTCTTAGTAACCCGCAGGATACCTTTTTCAATTTATTTATCTAAATGTCAGTTAAGAGTTCCACTATAACTTAACTACTTTTAATACATATTTAGTTATGTGTGAGAAGAAAAATTCACATGAAGATTGGATTCTAATATTATAAACTAATTTCATAATGACATTACATATTAAAGTTATATGTTCTTTTATTATCCTTTAGGGTGAAAAAAAATTCACTTTTATTGAGAACTGTGTTAACCCTCTGTCTGTCAGCTTGTTGGTTAAGGGACCAAATAACCACACTCTCACACAAGTCAAGGATGCTGTAAGGGATGGACTTCGGGCTGTCAAAAATGCCATCGAAGATGGTAAGCTCTTTTTTGTGATGGATATGAACCTCTTGTATTTTTAAAGTGGTAATAAATCTGTCATGGTATGTGTAATATTTTAAATGATATGAATGATGACTATTGTCATTTCACTTTGGACAATTTTTAGTTTGGATTGTGAAGGTTTTTCCTTTGGAATAGTTTTTTTTTTTTTTTAAGTATTGACTTTTGGAATTCTTTTTTTCTCAATAATTGATTAATTTTTCAATTACAGTTGACATATGATATATTAGTTTCAGGTGTACAACATAGTGATTAGATAGTTATATAACTTATGAAATGTTCACCCTGATAAACCTAGTACCCATCTGATGCCATACATAAGTTATTACAGTATTATTGACTATATTCTTTATGTAATACTTTATATCCCCATGATTATTTTGTAACTACGAATTTATACTTCTTAAATCCTTCCTCTTTTCATCCACCCTCTCAACTTCCCTCCTATCTGGCAATCATCAAAATGTTTTCTGTATCTATGAGTTTGTCTCTGTTTTGTTTATTATGTTCTTTAGATTCCACATATAAGTGAAATCATAGGGCATTTGTCTTTCTCTGTCAGACTTATTCCACTTAGTTCAATACCCTCCAGGTCCATTCATGTTGTTGCAGATGGCAAAGTTCCATTCTTTTTTATGGCTGAGTACTATTCCGTTATGTATATGTACCACCTCTTTATCCATGTATCCATTGGTGGACACCCAGTTGCCTCCATATCTTGACTAGTGTAAATAATGCTGCAATGAACATATGGATGCACATAATAATTAAAATGCCAAAGGTTAAAGACAAAGAAGGAATCTTAAAAGCTGCCAGAGAAAAGCAATTAGTTATCTACAAGGGAGCTCTGGTAAGACTGTCTGCTGATTTCTCAACAGAAACTTTGCAGGATTGGCATGAAATATTCAAAGCAATGAAAAGAAAAGTAAGGACCTACAACCAAGGTTACTCTAACCAGTAAAGCTATCATTTAGAATCAAAGGAGAGATAAAGAGCTTTCTAAACAAGAAAAAGCTAAAGGAGTTCATCATCACCAAA
Source organism: Rhinolophus hipposideros (assembly GCF_964194185.1). Lineage (NCBI taxonomy): Eukaryota > Metazoa > Chordata > Mammalia > Chiroptera > Rhinolophidae > Rhinolophus > Rhinolophus hipposideros. The sequence goes on along the minus strand of NC_138066.1, from coordinate 21,414,980 downwards.
CCAGTATTACAAGGAATGTTAGAGGGACTTCTTTAATTTAAAAAGAAGAAAAAAGAAAAAATACGAATAATAAAATGGCAATAACTACACATCTATCAACAATTACTTTCAATGTTAAATGGATTAAATGCTCCATTCGAAAGATAGGATGGCTGAATGGATAAGAAAACAAGACTGTTACATATGTTGCCTACAAGTGATTCACTTCAGATCGAAAGACACACACAGACTGAAAGTAAAGAGATGGAAAAAGATATTTTATGAAAATGGAAACAAAAAGAAAAAGTTAGGGTAGTAATACTTATACCAGACAAAATAGACTTAAAAAAAAAAAAGGCTATAACGAGACAAAGAAGGACCCAGTAATCCCACTTCAGGGTATTTAGCTGAAGAAATGTTCTTAATAGTATGCTGCCCTTGAAGTATTCTTAAATAGTATGCTGCCCTTTTAATTATCTTCTGTTTATGAAATGAAAAAGCACCTAATTTAATGCTATAATACCATTTTTTATTTTTTAAGCCATGAAAAAGCTTTTCCAGCTTAGAACTCATTCCATTACCTTAGGTGCAGTGCAATTTTAAGAAAGATTAGGAAAGTATATTAGCATTTATTATTTACTAATAACAGGCTTCTTTCTAAAAGGAGTTATAGATAATTCAATAAAAATACAAATTATTAAAATAATAAGCACATGAAAAGATGCTTAACATCATTAGTCATTAGGGAGATGAAAAGCAAAACCACAAAGAGATACCATTTCACATTCAGATGGCTATAGTCAAAAGCTGGACAATAATAAACATTGGCAAAGATGTGGAGAAATTGGAACCCTCATACGCACTGTTGGAAAACAGGCAGTTCCTCAAGAAGTTAAACAGTTACTGTATGACCCAGCAAATCAACTCTTAGGTTCAAACAAGAGAGTTGGAAACATGTCCACACAAAAAAACTTGTACACGAATGTTCATAACAGCATTATTTATGATAGTCAAACAGTGGGATCAGTCCAAATGTCCCTTAGCTAATGAATGGGTAAACTAAATGTGGTATAATACTCTATACAATGGAGTAATATTTAGCCACAGAAAGGAATAGATACTGATATATGGTACAACACAGATGATCTTGAAAACATTATGCTAAGTAAAAGAATCTGAGCATAAAAGGCTATGTATTATGTAATTCCATTTATATGAAATATTCAGGAAAGGCAAAACCATACAGACAGAAAGTAGATTAGTGGTTGCCAAGGGCTGGGGGAGGGGAAAATAGGGAATGATTGCTAATGGGTACAGGGCTTTTTTTTTTAATGTTCTGGAATTAAGTAGGGGTGATGGTTGCACAACCATGTGACTATACTAAAAAGTACTGAAAAGATACTTTCAAAAGCTGGATTTTATGGTATGTGAATTATAATCTCAAAAAATAGAGTAGTAAATTTTATAAACAATAGGTCAGATTTATCTAATAAACAAAAACAGATGTGAAATAATGGTAAATTAAAAGCTGAAATGGAAAATTAGAACCTAGGAAAAAAGAATATAAATACTGTATAGAAAACATAATAGTCGCTATAAATATTTAAGCTGCCAGAATATATGAAGAGATACAATCAATTATGTAGGTTTTATTATTGAAAAGGAGAAAACACATCATCCTAAGTTGAAAAAATATGGGGCTTTCTGTAAGGGTCACTGCCTCTTTTCTGTAGTCACTTTTGATAAAAGCTAACAGCATTTTTTTTCAACAAGGTAATTATGTATGATTTAGGCATGTAGTTTTTGGCCGTTCAACCTGATTCTTAGAGTTTAGAATACATTGAAAAAGGAACTGACTACTTTTTTTTTAAGTCCCTTTAACCACTTCGCTTTTTAAAAAATGATTTTATTGAGGTATAATAGACATATAATGAACTACCCATATTTATCCATCACTTCAAAAAGTTACCTCATTGTCCCCTCCCTCTCCTTGTGTCACCCCGTCCTCAGGCAACCACCAGTCTGCTTTCTGTTGCTATAGATTAGTTTACATTTTCTAGAGTTTTATATGAATGGAATAATGTAGTATGTACTGTTTTTTTGTTTGGCTTTTACTCAGAAAAAATGAGTAAATTAATTGATGTTATATTTGTCAGTAGTTCATTCTGTTTTGTTTTTGTTCTTTTTTAAAGATTTTATGGGGGAAAGGGAACAGGACTTTATTGGGGAACAGTGTGTACTTGCAGGACTTTTTTCCAAGTCAAGTTTGTTGTCCTTTCGATCTTAGTTGTGGATGGTGCTGTTCAGCTTCAAGTTGTTGTCCTTTCAGTCTTAGTTGCAGAGGGCACAGCTCAGCTCCAGGTCCAGTTGCCGTTTTTTAGTTGCAGGGGGCGCAGCCCACCATCCCTTGCGGGACTCGAGGAATTGAACCGGCAACCTTGTGGTTGAGAGGACGCGCTCCAACCAACTGAGCCATCGGAGAGGCAGCTCAGGCAGCTCAGCTCAAGGTGCCGTGTTCAATCATAGTTGCAGGGGGTGGAGCCCACCATCCCTTGTGGGACTGGAGGAATTGAACTGGCAGCCTTGTGTTTGAGGGCCCACTGGCCCATGTGGGAATCGAACCGGCAGCCTTCGGAGTTAGGAGTATGGAGCTCTAACCGCCTGAGCCACCGGGCTGGCACGTTCATTCTGTTTTATTGCTAAACAGTATTTCATTGTACACTTGTTTATCCATTCACCTGTCGATGGACATTTGGTTATTTACAGTTGTTGGCTATTACAAATAAAGCTGCATATGGACATGTGCTCTTATTTCTCTTGGGTAAATGCCTAGGAATGCAATGGCTATGGAAGGTATATGCTTGACTTTTTAGAAACTGCCAAACTATTTGCCAAGTACCATTTTACATTCCCACCAGCAGTGTATGAGCGTTCCAGTTGTTTTTCATCCCCACCCATACTTGTATGTTTACTCATTTTAATTTTAGCCATTCTAAAATTCAAAAACCCAAACTGTGGTTTTAATTGACATTTTTCTAACGTTCATTGGTGTTGAGCATCTTTCCATGTGCTTGTTTGCTATTCACATACCTTTGGTGAGGTTTCTGTTCAAACGTGTTACCCTTTAAAAAAACTGAGTTGTTTTCTTGTTGAGTTTGAGAGTTATTTTTATATTCTGTATACAAATACTTTTTTCAGATACATGATCCGCAAATATTTTCTCCTCCTCGGTAGCTTGTTCTGTTATTCTTTTAGCAATGTCTTTCAAAGAGAAATTCTTAATTTTGATTAGGTCCAATTTATCAATTTTTTCTTTCCTGGATTATGCTTTTCATGTGGTAGCTAAGAAATATTTACCTAGGTCAGGGTTCGCAAAGATTTTCTTCTATATTTTGTTTTAGAAATGTTACAGTCTTAGGTTTTACATTTAGGTCTATGATTCATTTCAAGTTAACTATTGTATACGGTCCAAAGTATGGATCTAAGTTTGTGGGGTTTTTTTTTTTTTGCATGTAGGTATCAAATTGTTCCATCTCTGTTTGTTAAAAAAACTATCCTTTGACCACTAAGTTGCCTTTGCATCTTTGTTGAAGATCAGTTATTCATATTTGTGTGGTTCTGTTTCTGGGTTCTTTATTCTCTTCCATTGATCTGTTTGTCTACTCGTGTCTCAATGTTAATATCACTATCTTGATTACTGTAACTTTATAGGTCTTGAAATCAATAATGTTAATCCTTCCATTTTGTTCTTTTAAATCCTTTGCATTTCCATATGAATTTTATAATCATCTTGCCAATTTCTACCAAAAATACTGCTGGGATTTTGATTGGAATTTCACTGAATTTTTAGATCAGTTTGGAAATAATTGATATCTTAGCAGTATTGAGTCATGGTACTATTTCCCCAAAAATAAGACCTAGCCGGACAATCAGCTCTAATGCGTCTTTTGGAGCAAAAATTAATATAAGACCCGGTCTTATTTTACTATAAGACCAGATATAATACTAATGTAATGTAATGTAAATACCCAGTCTTATTTTACTATAAGACTGGGTCTTATATAGTATATAATACAGTATAGTATAATATAATATAACATAATACTGGGTCTTATATTAATTTTTGCTCCAAGAGACACATTAGAGCTGATTGTCCAACTAGGTCTTATTTTTGGGGAAACACGGTATATCCCTATTTATTTGGGCCTTCTTGAATCTATATCAGCAATATTTTGTAATTTTTAATATGTGGGTCTTGCACTTTTTTTCCAGATTTATCCTATATATTTTATGTATTTTGATCCTATTGTGAATAGTATTTTTAAAATTTCAATTTCTGATTGTTAGCTTTTAACATATAGAAATACAGTTGATTTTTGTTTATTGATCTTGAATTCTGTAACCTTGCTACACTCACTTATTCTATGAGCTTTCTTATAGATTTCATTTAAATGTCTATACAAATGATCATGTTCTTTGCTAATAAAGACAGTTATACTTCTTCCTTTCCAATATGGATATATTTTTTTAAACGTTTATTTATTTTAAGTGTGTTTTTCCAGGACCCCTCAGCTCCAAGTCAAGCAGTTGTTTCAATCCAGTTGTGGAGGGCAGAGCTCACAGTGGCCCATGCAGGGATCAAACCAGCAACTTATTGTTAAGAGCACCGTGCTCTAACCAACTGAGCTAACTGGCCACCCCTGGATATTTTTTAAAATTTCTTTTTCTCCCCTACTTCATGGGCTGGCACCTTTAATACAGTGTTGAATAGAAGTGGTAAGAGTAGACATCCTTTTCTTGTACAGTATTTGTCTTTTTATGACTGGCTTATTTCACTTAGCGTAATGTCTTCAAGGTTCATCCGTGTTGTATTGTGTGTCAGAATTTCCTTCCTTTTTATGGCTGAATAATACTCCATTGTATGAATATACCACATTTTATTTATCCATTTTTTCATTGATGATAAACTAGGGTTGCTTTACCTTTTGGCTATTGTGAATAATGCTCCCATGTATATTATCCTTTTTATATATTGTTGGACTTGATTTTCTAAAATTCTGTTTAGAATTTTTACATCTATATTCATAAGTGGTATTGGTCTGTATATTTTTTTCTTGTAATGCCTTTATTTTTTTGTTAGAGTAATGCTGGCCTCATAGAATAATTGGAAAGTATTCTCTCCTCTTTAATTTTCTGAAAGCGTTGCATTCTTGTGTAGAATTGGTATGATTTCTTCCGTAAATGTTTGGTAAAATTCACCAGTAAAGCTGTCTGGAACTGGAGTTTTCTTCATGGGAAGATTTCAAACTACAAATGGAATCTCTTTAATAGATACAGGGCTATTCAGGTTATCTATTTTTTTTTTTTTGAGTGGGCTTTAGTAGATTGTGTCTTTCAATAAATTTGTTCACTTCATCTAAATTAACTCCTGCCTATGAGTAGTGGATGAAAAAGGCACCACATATTAAACCTGACAAGCTCAGGGGAGGCCAACATGGCAGGCCCTACAAACTCAGAGACCGAAATTAACCACATAGGATGGTTTCAACCTAAAACTTCCTAACTAAAAGCAGGTCATGGCAGGTAGTCACATCATTGGCTTGCAGCTTCCTTGACAAAGGTCAATCTTTACTATAAGTGAGCCTGTTTATTGTCTTTTTGCATCTAAGATAACATACCCTTGGAATGTCAGAGTAATCCATTTTTCTGAACCCCACCAGAGCACAAGACCATGGAACCCCTCATTGTTATCTTGTTCCCTGAATACCATCTCCATGTGCTGTAAATGTTAATTATTAACTATTTTGTATCCACAAATGTTAAAGAAGTACGTGTCTTTCCATTTTACTTTTTATCCAGTCCCAGAGATTTCCCTGCTTTTGTTATTCCCACCTCCTTAATCTACCACCAATGGATTTCATGTATTAGGTTGGTGCAAAAATTATTGCAGTTTTTGCAATTATTTTTAATCTTTTAAACCACAGTTACTTTTGCATCAACATAATAATTCTCCTTATATTTCCTCCTTTAATTCTAATGTATAAAATTAACTGTAAAACTGCCAGTCTCTGGAGCATTTTCTTAATCCATTGAGATTTTGCTTCCCTGGCAATTGTCAGTTTGGCTCAAATAAACTCATTAAAATTCTCTATGGGCTTGGACTTTGAGAGAGTTAAATTTGGTTTGTTGACTATTTTTGGTGAATAAAGTTTTGCTGGAAAAGAACTATATCCATTCATTTATATGTTGTCTGTGGCTATTTTTGTGCTATGACGGCAGAATTGAATAACAGAAGAGGTGGTATGGCCCATAGAGCCTAAAATATTTATTATCTGTCCTTTTATAGAAAGTTTGCCAACACCTGATCTAAGTTTTCAAATTTAATGGCATAAAGTTAAGATTATTCCCTTATCCTTTTAATATCTGTAGAATCTCTAATGACATTACCTGTCTCATTTCTGACATTGATCATTTTTATTTCATTGATTTCCACTCTGGTCTTTACTATTTTCTTTCTTCTGCTTATGTTAGGTTTCATTTGCTCTTCTTTTTCTAGTTTCTTAAGGTGGAAGCTGAGGTCATTGGTTTAAGACTCTTCTTATTTTGTAATATAGGTGTTTAGTGATATAAATTTCTCTTTAGGTACTGCTTTAGTGGCATCCCACAAATTTTGATAAGTTGTGTTTTCATAGGAGAATGAGATCAGGGTAGTTTTCAAAGCTCTGTTCTGTTTCTTAAGCTGGGTGGTAGGTACATGGGTACATTTATTTATACATTTATTCTTTATACCTTATACATACAAATGTTCTTTTGTATGTATTCAGTATTCAACAAGGGACTTTTTAAAAGTGTAAATGGGAAGTGAGGATGTGATCATTTTGTGGGTAGACAACTGTTTTGAGCTGTTTTGTTGTATAGTAAAGCAGAGAAAAGTGATACGGGATAAAAGGAGATAGCATTTTTGTGTTGTTTTGTTTTAAAGATGAGTGATTCCAAAGAAGTTTTCTGAAAAGAAGAGTCATAAGCTTTATTAAACTATACAAAGAGGTATCAAAGTCATATCTTGATGTGAAAATTGATGCGTTTGACCATACCCTTTTGCCTTTAGAATAATAAAAACAACTGCATTTTTTTCTCAGCAGTTTGAGTTTTGCTGCAGTAGAGGAAATAAATACTTCATTGTGTTCCAAGAATGCCATACCAAAAACTGGCCTAATTATCTTGCCCTAAAAAAATATCAAATCAGTTATTATATTTAGTTATCTGCTACTATAAATTATAAATAACTACCTTTTAAATGTAGTTATAAAGGAGTAAGATGAAGGTGGAAGAAATGTCTACTTTTATTTGCCAGGGGATAAGCATTGCCATAAGCTGTTTGTAACCAGTTGCCTGTACCGTGCTTCATTGTTGAATGGTGTATAACTTCAGGATGCTTCATGAGACATCTGAGTAATCACTGAGCTGTGCAACTTGCTTTATTTCTGTATATATTTAAATACATTTTAGATGTCGATAAGATAACAGAATACACTTGAATAGCTAGTTGCTGTTTTCTCTGGTTTTTCTGTGTGGCATGTCTTGCCAATCATTTTTTCCCCTCCACTAGGTTGTGTGGTTCCAGGAGCAGGGGCAGTTGAAGTGGCAATAGCTGAAGCTCTTGTTACGTACAAGCACAGCGTGCAAGGAAGAGCTCGTCTTGGAGTCCAAGCTTTTGCTGATGCCTTACTCATTATTCCTAAGGTACAACTATCCTACTGGCCAAAGAACAACTGATTAGATGTAAGGTGTTTAATTATAAGCTGCCCATATTACCTGACAAGTAGCCAAGTAAAAAGACGTATTTATTTGCATTTCCTCACATAGTGTTGTCTCAGGTATTTTAGAGCTAAAGCAGGAAAATGTTTGTGATAATAGCTCAGAATCCTTATAGGGGTTTAATGAAGTAGCCATATTAGCCCCTTGCTTTATTCTCTTGAGTTCTAAAAGTTGAAGTAACTCCAAAAATTTCCTTAAAAAATGCTTCATGATTGACTAATCATAACGATAAAGTTTAGAATTTAGGATTAAATTAGATTTTAGGGTAGACCTTTATTTTGTTGGTGGTATCCAAAGTATTATGACTTTACGCTGTGGAAAGGGAGAACTTCAGGCTGTTTAGCATTCCCAGATACTAGCTTGCTCTCCATTGTTGTTGTAATTCCTAGAAAAGCAGAGAAGCTAGATTTTTCCATGTATCAACAGAAGGACAGTACCATTCCTTTGCTTTTTCTTAATCTGGTTTTGAGCCACTTAAGAGCACAGAAAAACTGCTTCAGATATGCTATTACCATAAATTAAAACATTACTAACAATGCTAGCAAAGTCTCTTTGATAATTGCTTTAAAACTTATAACTTGTGGAGTCTTTGTGAATCAGAAATCTATTTTTTTCTTTCCCCAAAGCAGTGAAGTCAGTAAGTAATGATTCTATAGTTGACACAAACTGATAAACCCAGCATATATATATATATATATATATATATATATATATATATATGTATGTGTGTGTATTTTTATATATATGTATATATGTATATGTATATATATATATATATATATATATATATATATATATATATATATACATGGTAACTTTTACTCATCAGCTGTTGATTTGGGACCACTTGGGCATAAAGCTGGTCTGGAGAGCACGGATCTGAGTCCCTGTTGCCATAGGTCATGGCTCCTCCTGTTGATGCGGAGCGCAGATGCTGCTAATATGCAGGTTTCCTTTTGCAGGTACCCAGGAAAAACTGGGAGATGTGTGGCTAGAGGGACTAGAGGAAACAAGACTACCATTCTACTTCCTTCCATGTTTCTTGTCTTTAAAAATCTTCTGCAAGGAGAAGGAGGGTGGGGGTGGGGGAACTACTGTCCTCAGATGTACGTGTGATGTATGTAGATAAATTGTTTAAGTAAACATAAAAGATGCTAGATACACAAAATGATAATTTGGTTTAGATCGAGTGAAATTCTTCAAAAGGAGGTGATTACTATATGATGGATATGTTTTCACAGGACTAGAGAGCAGTGCTTTATTTTTTATATTTGATACTCAAATATATATGTGAAGGTATTCCACATGTGTATGTATTTTTCTTTTTACTTTTAAAGGTTCTTGCTCAGAATTCTGGTTATGACATGCAGGAAACACTAGTAAAAGTTCAGGCTGAGCATTCAGAATCAAAACAAATTGTCGGCATAGATTTGAATACAGGTAAGAAAATGAAGAAAATTAGTAGCTTAATTAAAAAAGAGGTTATGCTCCAGTGACCCAGCACTTACAGTAAAGGGGTGGAGGTTTGGGTGACGTTAATATTTAAATTGTGGGTACCTTTAGTTTGCTTTTGAACTTCTTAAAAGAAAGTATTCATTCATTTAAGAAATAGCCACCGAGTGCTCGTTATTTGACTTTTGGGATTCACACAGAACGAAACAGACAAAAGTCCCTCCCCTTGTGAGCTTATGTTGTATTGGGGAAGTATAGGCAGTAAGAAATAATCTTAGTAAATAAATTCCTTTAGCATTTTAAAAAGTAATAAATTCTATGAAAAAAATAAAAGAACAGTATCAGGATGATTGTGAATGCTAGCACAGGAGAGTGGGGAGGGGGTTTCACTGTAAAGAGGATGGCGGGGGAGGCCTCACTGAGACTATGTCTATTAAAAATATCAAAGGAAGTGAGGAAATTAGCCATGGGGGGAACTGGGGAAAGTATCCTAGGTAGAGGGAACGGCCAGTAGGAAAGCCAGTGTCTGATATTTTTGAGGAGGAGGAAAGAGGTGAGAGAGGTTATAGAAGGTCAGGTCATGCAGGGGCATATGTGCCAGTTTAAAGACTGATTTTCACTATAGTGGAATAAGGAACAGTTTTGAGCAGAGGTATGACATGGTCTATGTTTAAAAGAATCACTGGCTACTCTGTAGAAAGGAGCTAACTAAGCAACTGGAAGGTTGGAATTCCCGATAATTGCATTAGAGAAGACTGTCAGGGCAGAGCAGTTTGTGGTGGTGGGGAGATTTGGCAAAGTTAAGTTTGAAGTATCTGTAGACTTTCAGGTGAAATAGACAGTTGGATGTATCAGTTTGGAGCTCAAGAAAGAGGTCTTGTCTGGAGAGGAAAACTTCAGTCATCAGTGTGTGTATGGTTTAAATCCAGAAGACTGGATGAGATCACCTAAGAAAGAGTGTAGTGAGAGAAAAGAATCCAGGACTGAGCCTGTAGGTACTCCAGCAGTAAGAGCCCAGGGAGGAGGCGGAAGAACCAGCAAAGCAGACAGGAAAGGAGCCACTAGTGCAAAAGGAAAAACCAGGTGAGTGCGGTATCCTGGAAGACCAGTGAAGAAAGAGTGGTCAGGAGGGTGTGAACAACTGTGGTAAGTGCTACTGACAGATAGGCCTGAGAATCGGCCATTGGGTGTGACAACATGGAGGTCACTGATGACCGTGACAATGGTAGTTTTGGTGGTATATTAAATATTGTTAGAATATACAACCAACATTCACAGAATATATCGAGATTGTGGTATTAAAATTGTTTTTTACTTTGCAGGTGAGCCAATGGTAGCAGCAGATGCAGGAATTTGGGATAATTATTGTGTGAAAAAACAACTTCTTCACTCTTGGTAAGTTTGTATTGATAAAAAGACTTTGGGGGACATGATTGATAACATTAAAATTTTTCTATATTTTAAGGGAAGGGATTAGGAAGTACAAATTGGTACTCACAAAATAGTCATGGGGATGTGAAATACCATATGGAGAATATAGTCAATAATACTGTAAAAATTATGAATGATGTCAGATGGGTACTAGACTTATGGGGGGGTTACTTCTTAAATTATACAAGTACAAATGCCTAAATGCTGTGCTATACACCTGAAACTAACATAAATTAATACTGAATGTCAACTATAATTTATAGTGACCATGTGTAGTCACGGGATGTAACGTACAGCATAGGAAATCTAGTCAATGGTATTGTAATATCTATGTACGGTGGCAGATGGGTAATAGACTTCTTGGGGTTATCACCTTGTGAGGGGTGTAGATGTCTAATCATTACATTGTTTTGTACACCAGAAACAAATAAACTAGTAAGCAGTGAAAAAAATTTTTTTTCCTGTATTTTTTTTGCCATCCTATATTGGAAAAATGGTTAAGTGTAGGAAAAGGCATGTATCCAGTTATTAAGACTAGCTTCTGTCATTTTATAGTCCCTTTAACATTTTAGTTCTAGCAGTGTAAGTTGTAGGAAGTGTTAATCTTACTATTTATTTGAGGGGGCAGGGAAAGAAGGAACTTTACTGAAATAGTACCACATGCATTGTGGGAAAAATCAAATGATGTGCTGAAAATGAGGTCAGTTTTGCTTGAATATACAATCGGGCTTCCACTTTATCAGGAAAGGAATTGAAGTGATAATACAAGGGCAATGTTTGTACTTACAGTAGCTTTGTCTCATAAAACCTCACACCAACATCACTGAAGAACAAAGTACCTTTAATAGCTGAAGATTGCTCAGGGGAAAAGAGTGAGCTGGTCGGCTTTACTCACCCTGTCATCTTTTTCCTCAGCGCCGTGATTGCCACGAACCTTCTCCTAGTTGATGAAATCATGCGAGCCGGTATGTCTTCTCTCAAAGGGTGATTGAGTTCAAAATCAACTCTTCTAGAAGCTGAAATTTAGCACATTTTATATCCAACTACCATTGTATAGCTCGAACCATTCTTAATTTTTACACAATAAATGCAGTTTATATTTCCTGGCCTTAGCAGTCTCAAAAATATTTCATTACGATATAAAGAACACAAGAAATATTTTTGCAATGAATGGAAATATTTTTCCCTAAGAGTTCTAATTTCCCACCCTTTATTGTATGTGTGATATTGTGATATAATAAGCAATATATATTGGTCTTCATCCCCAGTTCTTGGCACAAGTACTTCTAAAATCTTTATAATTTCCTGAGTAACAGGTGATAGGAACATTTTTTGTTGTAATATTTTGTCTTAGTTCTCAGTTCCAGATATAAGTGTTTCTAAGACCTTTGTAAACTCTGTAATTAATAAAAATGTCTTTTTGTATGCTAATGAGGTGACTCTTGATGGGGCCTCTAGATAGCTTCAGGATGGGGGCTAAAACTTTCAGCCTCCCCACATTCCCCAACCCTGCAGGGAAGGGAGAGGGACTGGAGATTGAGTTACTAATCAATCTTGCCAATATGATGAAACCTCCTTAAAAATCCCCAAACTATGGCGTTCAGAGAACTTTCAGATTGGTGAACATATCCATGTGCCAGGAGGGTGGTGTACTCCAACTTGGGGACAGAAGTTCCTGTGCTCAGGACCCTTCTGGACCTCTTCCTATGTACCCCTTCATCTGGCTATTCACCTATATCTTTTATAATAAAGGATAAACTGATTAACATAAATTAAGTGTTTCCCTGAGTCCTGAGAGCTATTATAGCAAATTATCGAACATGAGGGAGGGGGTCATGGGAACCCCGATTTGTAGCCAAGTTGGAAAGAAGTGTGGGTAACGTGGGGACCCACTACTTTCAATGGTTGTCTGAAGTAGGGGGCAGTCTTGGGGGCTGAGCCTTTAATCTGTGGGGTCTATGCTAACTCTGGGTAGTTAGCATCAGAATTGAATTATAGGACATCTGGGTGGTATCTGGAGAATTGGAGGATTGGTTGGTGTGGGAAAACTCCACCCATTTGGTGTCAGAAGTGTTGTGAGTAGAGGAAACAGTTTTCCTTTAGTATGCTGTTGCGGTTTACATAACATAGAATCTATTATGATTCTTAGACCTTTTGGACAACTTTTAATGAACAAAAAAGATGGAGCACAGGTTTTAGAGCGTGCAAATCAATTTCTAATTTATCAGAGGGTATAAATGTAACAGGACAAAATAATTTAGTGTCTCTCAGAATTCTTTCAGTAACTTTGTGCTGCCACTCTTTCCTTTTATAAATATGACATCACTTTGTGAGTATAGCTTTGGGTTTTATCGATACCTGACAGTTTATTTTGCATATAGTTTATTATAATTTACTTGGTTTTTTGTTACACCGGGGGTGCCAAAAAATGTATACAAGTGGACACTTTGGTCAGTGTTGCTCAAGCAGCAGTTCGCCTTAACAAGAAATGTTTGGACGCTGATGGAAACCACTTTGAGCACCTTTTTGTAATTGCAGAAGTTAAATGTGACTTGTATTCATTTTTTGTTATCGGTGTATATTGAGTATTACAATTTTAATACAGTTTTCCTTTCTTAAAATGTGTATACATTTTTTTTGGCACTCTCTGTATGTGATCAGTAACTTGTGCTACTGTGCCAGCTCTGGCTCTGACTGGATGGTTACATAGAGGTGGTCTCATCTGGAAAGGTGGGGATTGTTGGCACCAACACTGGGAAATAATTGTTTTGGCTGCAAATGCAGCTGTTCTGTATCAGTATTATAAAAATATCTTTCTTGTTCAAAACACTACACTTAATCTATTGTACTGTTTATTATTATTACTCTCTTTGTAGTTAACGTCTTTCCATGGATGCAGGTTAATACAAGGTTAAAACATAGCAGGTGCATTAATGGAACTTCTGCCTGTTTAGTGCAGCTAGGAGGTTTATTTAACCATTTAATGCCTTAGTTGAAAACCTATAATCTTACAGCTTTTCCCTCCCCCAATTAATATGTTGTCAGCATCTTTCCAAGTTAATAACCATATTTCAGAGCTATTAATTTTTGTTATAATTATATGATATTTCATTGCATGGCTATTCTGCAATTTATTTAACTAGTTCTATTTTCAATTTTTTGCCATTATGAACAAACATCTCCTTTTTCAGCCTCTATTCTTATTTTATAGGATGTCTTTTAAAATGGGCATATCATGCATATTTCCAGATCTTTTCTGTGTACAATGTTTAAATTATGAAACATTTTCAATATTCTGAAAGGACAGAAAAAATAAACACCTTTGTATCCTCCATCTAGCTTTAACAAATAGTAACATTTTGTCATGTTTGTTTCAGAGTTTTCTTCAAAGAAATTAAAAGAGTACAGATGTTGTTAAATTGCTATCCTCCCTACCCATTCTCCCTAGAGAAAGATGGCCTAGAGGTAGTCTTTGATCTTTGATATATATCACCCCACGCACTTAAAAAAACAAACCAGAAACCTTTTAATATATAAAAGCCTAAAACAATGTAAAATTTATTCTTTTTCGGTTTTTAAAATATATAAAAAGTATATAATTTTGCTGTTTTTATTTCCTTCTTAACATACAGTGTTGAGACTTATCCATTCATTCATTTTAGCTGTTTTCAAGTATTCTAGTGTATTTCTATAGTATAATGTATTTATCCATCAGTGGATCTTTTGGTTATTAATTTTACATGATTTTAACACCATAGCACTGAATTTCTGTGTATATGTTTCCTGGGGTACATATGTGAAAGTGATCCTAGGGATTATACCTATACCAAGTGGAATTGCTGGCGTTCAGGGATCCTCATTGTTATATTTACTAAGTGATTATACTTTCCCCTACAGTGTATAATAGTTCTATATCTCTACAACTTTGCCAAGTCTTTGTATTTTTAAACTTACAATTTTTGTCAGTCTGAAGGTTATAAAATTATATCTCATTTGAATAACAATTGCCTTGAAATTGAACATATTTTCATAAATCTATTGGCCATTTTCAGTTCTATAAAATTGCTTGTTTATATTGTTGTCCCTTTTTTCCTATTGGATTTGTCTTTCTTCCTATCTATATATCCACCCACCCATCCACCTACCTATCTACCTTCCTGCCTACCTATCTATCTTTCACAATATTTTCTCCCAGATTAAGTCTTTTTCACTTTTGAAAAATATGCAGAAGAATTTAATATAGGTATTTTTATATACTGAATTTTATCATTTTTTCTTTTTTTGTGCTTCTATAAGAAATTCTTCCCTACTTCAATAATAAAGATATTTTCTTATTTTTTAATGAATATTGCTTTTATTCTTTTTTCTTATTTTTTTACAGTTGACATTCATTTTTATTTTGTATTAGTTTCAGGTGTACAGAATAGTGGTTAGACATTTATGTGATTTATATAGTGATCTCCCTGGTTAGTCTAGTATACCCGTGGCACTAAATATAGTTGTTGCAACATTATTGACTATATTCTCTATGCTGTACTTTACATCCCTGTGCCTATTTTATTTTATTTTTTAAAAATTTTTATTAAAATATAACTAACAGACAACATTATATTAGTTTCAGGGGTACACCATAGTTGTTCAATATTTATGTACCTAAAGAAGTGATCACCATGATAAGTCCAGCAACCATCTGACACTGTACCACGCTATCACAATATTATTGACTATATTCCCTCTGCTGTACCTTACATCCCCATGACTTATTTGTTTTATACTTTCCCCTTCACCTTCCCCCCTTTTTAAATTTTTTAATTACAGATGACATTCAACATTATATTAATTTCAGTTGACAACATAGTTATTAGACATTTGTATAATTTAAGAAATGATCCCCCTGACTAGTCTGGTACTCACCTGGCCCTACATGTAGTTATTACCATATCACTGACTGTATATTCTCTATGTTATACCCTACATTCCCATGATTACTGTGACAACTAATTTGTACTTTTTTATCCCTTCTCCTTTTTCACTCATCCCCAACCTCCCTCCCATCTGACAATCAAAACGTTCTCTGTATCTATGTGTTTGTTTCTGTTGTGTTTATTTTGTTCTTTAGAATTCACATATAAGTGAAATCTCATTGCATCTGTCTTTCTCTGACACTCCACTTAACACAATTTCCTCCAGGTCCATCCATGCCTCCACAGATACCAAGAACCCATTCCCTTCCCTGGCCGAGCAATATTCCATTGTATACTCGTATATGTCCCATCTACTCTTTATCCATTCTTCCATCAGCAGACACCCAGGCGGCCTCCACATCCGGGCCACTGTAAACAGTGCTGCAATGAACATATGGATGCTCATGTCTCCTTGGGTTTTCCAGATAAATACCCTGAAGTGGGCTTACTGGTCCTTTTTTGTCTCTTGTTATAGGCTTTGTTTTAAAGTCTATTTTATCTGGTGTAAGTATTGCTACATCAGCTTTTTTGTTTGACTGTTTCATTTTGATTTTTATGACATTTTTTTCATCCCTTTACTTTCTGTCTGTGTGTGTCTTTCAATCTGAAGTTGAGTCTCTTGTAGGCAGCATATGTAAAGGTCTTGTTTTCATATCCATTCAGCTCTCTTATGTTTTTGAGTGGAGCATTTAATCCATTTACATTGAAAGTAATTGATGATAGATATGTAGCTATTGCCGTTTTATTCATAATTTTGATTTTTTTTTCTCTATCTTGAAGTCCCTCTAACATTCCTTGTAATACTGGTTTGGTGGTGATGAACTCCTTTAGCTTTTTCTTGCTGGGAAGATCTTTATCTGTCCTTCGATTCTAAATGATAGATTTGCTGGGTAGAGTAATCTTGGTTGTAGGTCCTTGCTTTTCATCATGTTGAATATTTTGTGCCAAACCCTCTGGCCTGCAAATTTTCTGTTGAGAAATCAGCCAGCAATCTTATGGGAGCTCCCTTATAAGTTACTAGTTGCCTCTCTCTTGCCACCTTTAGGATTTTCTCTTTGTCTTTAACCTTTGCCATTCTAATTATAATGTGTCTTGGTGCAGTCCTGTTTGGGTTCATCTTGTTTGGGACTCTCTTGTGTTCCCTGAACTTGTATGTGTATTTCTTTGCCAGGTTAGGAAAGTATTCAGTTATTATTTCTTCAGATAGGTTCTCAATCCCTTGCTTTGTCTCTTTTTCTGGTACCCCTATGATACAAATGTTGTTATGCTTGATGTTGTCCCAGAGATCTCTTAGTCTATCCTCATTTTTTGGATTTTTTTTTTTCTTTTTGCTGTTCTGTGTGTTTTCTGCTACTTTGTCTTCCAGATCACTGATTCAGTCCACTGCTTCATCCAGTATGCTGGTGATTCCTTCTAGTGCATTCTTCATTTCAGTTATTATATTCTTCACTTTTGACTGTTCTTTTTTTATGGTTTCTATGTCCTTTTTTAATGCTTGCTATCTCTTTCTTGATGTTCTCACTGAGTTCCTTGAGTATCCTTATAACCATTGTTTTGAACTCAGTCTCGGGTATGTTGCTTATCTCCATTTTGTTTAGTTCTTTTTCTGAAGTTTACTCCTTTCATTTGGAATGTATTTCTTTGTTTCCTCATTTTGGCTGCTTCTCTATGTGTTTCTATGTATTAGGTAGATATGCTATGTACCCCAGTCTTGGCCAGGTGACCTTACGTAGTAGGTACCCTGTGGGGCCCAGTGGCGCAGTCTTCCTGGTCACTTGCACTGGGTGCTCCAGTTGTGTCCCTTGTGGGGGATGTGGATGTCCTCCTGTGATAGTTGAGCCTTGGTCGCTATTGGCACATCAGTGGGTGGGATTGATCCTCAGGCTGTTTGGCTGTGGGGTTTGATCATGCTCATAGCTTACAGGCTGCTGTGCAGGGGGCTTACCCCACTGAATGGCATTCACCCCAGTGGGCTCTGGTGCCTGTTGAACCATCCTTTGGGTGTGCCTCTTGTGGGGCTAATTGGGCAGTGTTCTGCTATAGTCTGAAGCCAACCTACAGGTATGTTGGTTCTGAGGCCTCTTGTGAGGGGCTCTCATGCAGCCCCAGGTCACCCACTGCCTGTGACCAGTGAGGGACTACCTGGTAAGAGCTACAAAGTGCTCTGCAGTTGTTCACTGCCTGGGTTAATCCTGGATGCATGTGGGAGTGGCCGCGCTGTGAACTGAGGACGTCTGCCAGCATTACCGGGCCTGGGCTAGCTCTGCAAAAAGCCGGGACGCTGCAAGGCCTGCTGCCACCTGCCAGCTCCTTAAGGTTCTGCCACTGATAAAGCCTTGTGTGGTATGCAAATTGGGTGAAGCAGGGTCTCAGGGAGTCAGTAGAGTGGGAAGAGTTGTGGTCACCTGATTTGGTGCCAGAGGTGAGCCTGAAGCTACTCAGCAAAAGTCTCAACACACTGAGGCCAGTTTCGCCACCCTGGGGTCTTTCGGACTGATAGTTTTCCAAGAAAGAATGCAATGCAGATGGGGCTGGCTGTTTGCAGAGAAAGTACCTCTGGAGTTGGGGGAGTTGGGTGGGGCAGGGTCCCAGTGAGTCAGCAGGGTAGAGCTGGGGAGCTTACCAGACCAATCAGATAAGAGATTTGGCCGGAAGTGTAGGGGGAGGGCTCAACACAAAAAGATGGTGCCGGCCTGCCAGCTACAGGGGAAGAAGGTTCCTCACAGGGAAAATGCCAACTCCTCCAGCCCTCTTCTTGAAGCCACACACTCAGTCTGCGCCCCCATATGTCTCTGACACGCCCCGACTTTCTGTCCCTCCGTGGGAGCCCAAGGTGAGTGCATGGGAGTGAAAGAGTCTGTGCGTGGGTCCTTTAAGAGCACACGTGGGTTTCCTGCCGCCTTCCGTCCCACCTGGATGGTTGGATGGTCAGAATCCTCAGTTTTTCACAGCCATATGTTTTTGGGGCTCCTCTTTTTGGCACCATAACGGGATTGGGGAGGCCAGTGTGGAGCTGGGGTCTCTTGCTCCTCTGTGGGGAACCTCTGCCGCTGAGATACCCCTCCCAGTTCTCAACTGCCACACGGAGGTTTGGGGTTAGCCAGTTCCGCGTCTCCGCCCCTCCTACCAATCTGCATGTGGCCTCTATATGTCAGTTATAAACCTTCTGTTCCGCCAGACGTTTTCTCCAGGGTGATTGTTCTATGATTTAGTTGTAATTTCAATTTGTTCTACTCCACCATGCCTACATTTTCTTATATTTTCTGAATTTTAAAATTTTGTTTATCACATTAAGCCTTTAATCCATTTGGAATTCATTTTTGTGTATGATATATATGTTGTGGACCTGCTATTTTTTGCATATTACTAATGAAGAGTTCTCATACTTGCTGATTTGTGATACCACTTCTGTCACATACCAAATTCTTTTGCATTCCATTGGATTGATCACATTTGTTTTTTAAATTTGGGTTTGTTTCTTTATATTTGTTTCTTTCTTTATTTTTTATTTAGGTTTAAATATTTTGTTCCAGTGGTTTGGTTGGTTGTTATTACATCAATACCACATTGTTGTATTTCTTAAAACTTTATAAAAAGTCTTGGTATGTGGTAGGGCGATTCCTCCAATTCCTTCTTTATTTTCTTCAAAATTGTTTTGGCTGTTTGTGGATCTCATTTTTTCTATCTTCCATATGAATATTAGGATTAGCTTGTTGAATTATATGTTTGATTAGAATTTCAATGATTTTATAGATTATCTCAGGTAGAAATGATTGTATATATAAATATACATATATACATATATATCTCACTCATAAATATTTTGTATCATTTTATTTATATCTTACTAAGTACCTCACTTTCTTTTTATTAGTAAATGTTTTGTTTTCAGTAAAGCTTTAAACATTTCCTATAAAAATGCATTACATTTTTGGTTAGATTTATTCCTATGTGTCTTGATTTAGAAGCTATTTTGAATAGGATCTTTTGTAAAACTGATATTTTAAAATTATTTATTGTTGTACGGTAGGGCCTCTATGGAGTTTTATATATTGGCTTTTATATTCCACAACCTTGATGAACTCTCTTGTAGTGCAATAGTCTGTAGATTATTTTGGGATATCTGGGTTGATAATAACAGTTTAGTTCTTTTTTTCCTAGTCCTTGTACTACCTTTACTATTTTCCTGTTTTATTGATCTGGCTTAAGACCTTTTGTATAATGCTGAATAGAAGCAGTTATGGCGGTCATCTTTATCTTGTTCTTGCCTTTAAAGGGGATTTTTCTAGTGTATTTTGTTTTGTGTTTGCTGTGAAATGTTGGCAGGTAGCTATCTACACAAGGTTAAGTCTGTTCTAGTTCTGTTTTACTAAGAGGTTTTTAAAAAAGTTAATGATTGTTGAATTTTATCAAATGCTGTTTTGCATATGAGATTTTTTTCTTTGATCTGTTAATATGGTGACCTATTGAATAGATTCCTAATATAAACTATTCTTGCATTCCTGAGATAAACCCTGTTTGATTGTGATATACCATATTTGATTTTGAGATGCAGAGTTTTCACACTTTCACATTTCTGTAATTAGAATATGTTTTATAAGTCAGTGGCCTCTGCTGATTGCTTTTGCTTGGATTTGGTCACCTTGTAATTCCTTAATATTTTAGTCTTCAACCATTGAAGGACCAATTGAGGAAGGACTATGAATCATGATTGTTGCCTGAAAAGTTTCTGTTCTATCTTCTAGTAAGTTAAAGAAAATTTCAGCATCAAAACTTTCAGAATGTGTGTCGATGGCTTAGAGGAAAATACCAGAGAGAATGGTGGAGACTCTTTTATGAAATGTTACCTTTTGATGGCAAGAATGAATATCAAAGACTCTGAGTTGAAAAGTGATTTAGAAAGTTGGACTCTGTGAGGATCTTTATTTATTTTGCTTGTTTTCCTTGTTACAAATGCGTAAGAATGATGAATGATAAAAATCTATGTAAATAAGTCTCAACAGCTTCTTCAGTAAGTATAAAATAAAATGTATGAGTGCTAAGAAAGCATTGTTATGGTTGAAGTGACAGTATTTTTCTTTCTTAGTATATACAGTAATGGTGTATCTTATTAGTGACATTTTTGATTCAATGAAATATTGTGTTATTTTAAAATAACACATATTTTAAATATATATTTTTATATATAAAAATATAAAAATATTTTTATACATTGCTAGACTTAATGCTAATATTTATTTAGTTTTTTGCATGTGTTCATAAGTGGGATTGGTCTGTAATTTTACTTGTTCTACTATCCTTGTGTAATTTTGGTATCAGTGACATACTAGCCTCCTAAAATGACAGGGGGGTCATTCCTCTTTTTCTCTTCTTTGGAACAGTTTGAGTCAGTAAGATGGAGGATTATCTCTTGCTTGACAGCTTGGTCTTGGCCTAGTAGTTTTTTAAATGAGAGGGATAGGTTTTTGACCACTGATTCAATTTTCTTCATTGCTTTAGGTATTGAGTTTTCTATTTACTTTTGAGTATGTTTTTATAATTTATGTTTTTATAGAAGCCCTCTATGAAATGATGCTTTTCCCCTTAAAGTCAAAGTTTTATATTACTCTAGTGAGGCTGACTTTTTGGTATGGTGGGGCCGGTGGGGTGGGGGTTGAGAGAGGATAATATTTTTTCTGGTATGTCTTTCCCATCCTTTTATTTTTGTTTTCAGGTTTTAAGTATGTCTCTAAAATCAGCCTATAGCTAGATTTTTATTATTTTTAAAAATCCAGTCTGACATTTCTTTTAACTGGCAAGTTTAGTTAATTTTTTTTTATGATTACTGATATACTGAATTTATTTCTACCATATAATTTTGATACTTTCTGTCTACCCTCTTTTTTATGCTTTTTCTCTTTTTACTACCTTCTACTGGATTGATGCAGTTTTGCAATTTAATTTATTACCCCTCTTTTCCCTCTGCTAGTTTGGAGATGATATATCTTGTTATTACTTTAAAAATTTTAACTTATATACTTAATATAGTTAATTACTCTCTGCTCTTCCCTACCAATACAAAATCCTTAAAACATTTTAAATATAGTCATGACTTCTTGTTTTACATGTTTTCTTCAATATTTTAGTTACACTTTGTTTTTTACATCCCTAAATTAGTTATAATTATTATTGTTTTATACATCTAGCTTCTGTGTACATTTTCTGTATATTTACCCATTTCTTTGTTCACCATTCTTTCTTGCGGTTTTCTTCTTCCAAATAGATCAGTTTTCTTTTTTTCTCATATATGTCTTTAGTCATTCAAGTGTGAGTCTGGTAGTAATATTCTCAGTTTTGCTTTCCTCAAAAGTCTTGGTTGCTCCATACTGAGTGGTCATTTAGCTGGGTGGAAAATTCTAAGTTTTTTTCTCTCAGCACTTTGAAAATATTATTCCACTGTTTTCTGCTATTGTATATGCTTTGTAATTTCACAGTAGTATTGCCAAATTCCCCTCCATGAGGGTTATACTAGTTTGCACTCCCATCAGCAATTTATAGAGCATGGGACCCGTTTTTACCTTTTCTTTTCTTTTTTTAAACTCAGGTAGTATAAAATTATTCATCTGCACCTGAGCATGGTGTCGACTTTTGGCTTCAATTTCTTGTGGGAGCCGTGAGTAGGGCAGTTTCCTTAGTCCGTGTTTCCCCGAAAGTAAGACCTAGCCGGACTCTCAGCTCTAATGCGTCTTTTGGAGCAAAAACTAATATAAGACCTGGTCTTATTTTACTATAATATAAGACCAGGTATAATGATATGATATAATATAATATAATATAATATAATATAATATAATATATACCAGGTTTTACACTATAATATAATACCCGGTCTTATATAATGTAATATTAATTTTTGCTGCAAAAGACGCATTAGAGCTGATTGTCTGGCTAGGTCTTATTTTTGGGGAAACATGGTTGCTTCGTTTGGCAGGTTTATCTAGCAGCATGGAGAGGCGACCTGTCCAAGGCTCTTGTGTCTCTTAGGGGCCTGGTGTCAACTCCTTCCTTCAAGGGTGGCCCTGTGTCTGTGTGGGCATTAAAAGCTTGACTTTATTTCACCCAGCCCACCACCCCCCCTCCCGTCTGGTAACCATCAGTTTGTATGGGGAATATACTCAATAATATGGTAATAACTATGTATAGTTATTACGGGTGGGGACTATCAGGGGATCACTACATAAATTATATAAATGTCTAGCCACTATGCTGTACGCCTGAAACTAACATAAAATAATACTGAATGTCAACTATAAATGAAAAATAAAAAAGTAAAATGAGGTCAGAACTAATACCCCTCCCCCAAACAACAAAACAAAATACAACAACAAAAACTTGACACCTAGACTAGAGCTTCTATCTAGTTTCTTATTTTCCCGGGCTTCTACAGTTTACCTTTAGAGTTCATCCCCTTCGTTCTCTCCTTGACAAAAATCTCTCTTTCTTTCTTTTAAGTTCAGCTGTATAACTTTTTGGTTGTTTTTTTTTCTATTTATTTAAATTGTGTAAAATGTATGCGACATAAAATTTACCTTTTTAACAATTTAAAGTGCACAGTTAAGTGGCATTAAGTACATATGCCCATTGTTGGGCAACCATTACCACCGTCCATCTCAAGAACTTTTCTTCTTCCAAAACTGAAACAATTAACATTAAACAATAAACAATAGCTCCGCAAACAAACATTAAACAATAACTGCATGATTGACCCACCCTGGCTTCTGGCAACTGCCATTCTGCTTTCTGTTTCACTTTCTACAGAAAGTGACTGTAGAGTTGAGTTGACTGTAAAGTGAGTTGACTGCTTATTCTAAGTACGTCATATGAGTAGAATCATATAATATTTGTCCTTTTGTGACTGGCATATTTCACTTAGCATAATGACTTCAAGGTTCATCCATGTTCCGGCAAGTGTTCGGTTTCCTTCTTTTTAAAACGGAATGATAATCCATTGCATGTATAGGCTACTTTTCGTTTATCTGTTGGTCAAGGGCACTTGGGTTGCTTCTACCTTTTGGGGGTTGTGAATATTGTTGCAATGAACATGTGTATATAAATATCTGCGTGTGTCCCTCCTTTCAGTTTTTTGGGGTGTATATGCAGAAGTGGAATTGTTGGAACACGTGGTAATCTGTGTTTTAATTTTTTTAGGAACCACCATACATTTACATACCTACCAGCAGTGCATAAGGATTCTGATTTTTCTGCATCCTCACTAACACTTGTTATTTTCTGGAGTTTTTTTTTTTTGTTTTTTTTTTTGATAACAGCTATCCTAATAAGTATGAAGGTGGTATCTCATACTTATGAGCCATATAATGGTTTCAAATGTGTTGCATTTTATCTGACATTATTCTTCTGTGTTTGTGAATTGAGGGTTGTCCAGATTAGCTAAATCTGCTATGTACGACAACTGCCAGACCTACCCATTTTTAATGTAAGTTGTTTAACTAATTTTCTCTCTTTTAGAGAGTAGCCAGCTTTTAAGGATGTACAAACTTCATAACAAGTCCCTTAAAAATAAAGACTTCATCCTAAGTTTCATAAATCTGTTTCAGTTAAAGTATCATGAGCCAAGAATCATCATCCCCTTGCCTGCCATTCTCCTAAGAGTTTGTTTCTTAACCTGTCCTTTTTCACAGTCTTTTCCATAACAAGAACTTTTTCTTTGAGATCATTTTATTGGTGCCATCATTATTGTTTTATGTTTTGATCCTATCTGATAGTCATACATTATTACCTTCTTAGCCTCCCACAGTACCACTTGTCATCCTAGGGTTTTGGCTCTTCATAATTCAATTTAATATCTCTAAGTATTAAGACCTTGTAAACAATCCATTCACTCTTCCTTTACAGCTGCTGGTATAATTGTCAAAGAGATCTAGGGGAACAAGGATACAGTCATTAAGGACAGCCCTAGTGACGTAAATAGTCCTGCTTTCCTTATCCTGTGCTAGATTGAGGTCTTTGAGTTTATCAACTAGGTAATCAAATGCCTTATGAATTAGATTTAATCTTCAGTTGTACTTTTCCTGGCCAGATGTTTAGGCTCTATAGGAAAGGGACAGAGATGGGAGACTGGAAGGTCAGCGTTTTAGTGTCTAGAAGATCAGTGACTTAGTGAAAAAAACGTATGCTGCTAAGCTATTTATAAATGTTGCCTTGCAACATAGATTTGACTGGAAGTTCTTGACTACACTGCTCTTTAGTTTTTTCATAAATATTAGCCT
Organism: Rhinolophus hipposideros; assembly: GCF_964194185.1. NCBI lineage: Eukaryota > Metazoa > Chordata > Mammalia > Chiroptera > Rhinolophidae > Rhinolophus > Rhinolophus hipposideros. The sequence goes on along the minus strand of NC_138066.1, from coordinate 21,390,070 downwards.
TTGTTTAAAAAGGTGACTTGGGGACCTGAGTTGGAACCTTTAGTGAGTGAGGGCCATGTGTTTGAGGAACAGAGAGAGAAGGGAAGTATCGGGGTGTTGAGATTTCCCCAAAGCCCACACATGGTAAGAATGGTTTTCCCGCGGCCTAACTTGCCATCATCTCCATGCTCAGCAGTCTCCTTGACACTGCGGAACTGAGCCGATGACAGCCACGGTGAGCAATGACCACACTTTCCTTCCTTCTGAGACTTGCTCCTCAGTTTTCAATTCCTTCGTACAAGAATCAGCTGGCATAGCCCTATGTCTGCCCATTGCCTGGGCCAGGATGGAGCCAAATGTCCTGGACAAAAAGCCTGTGGGCCTGAATCTGGCTCCTGTCCCTGCCTGGGAGATAAATCTAGATGCAGAGGGTGAGGAACAGGTCTGGGCCATATGCCTGCCTGGCAGGTGCTTCAGAAAAGCCCAAGATTCATAAGGCAAGGCTACGAGGGCGGGCAACTTGAAAGGCTCTTTTCTGTTGCCCCTTTCTTCTGTAGCCCTGGTCTGTGTACAAGGGCCTGTTTGTTACGCAGTGTTTGTCCCCAGAGGGGCTGCTGTTGACCAAGGCAGGTGCCCTTCATTGTGCGGACTTTTACCATTGTACGACATTTCACGTTCCTGGCACCCAGGCACTAAAAGGCCAGGACACCTCCGTTCCTTGTGACAGCCAGGAATGCTGCTGCATTTTCAGATGTCCTCTGAAAGATGGAACCGCTGAAGAAAACTTTGTTTAGGAATCTGCCGCGTGTATGTCATTGTTTGTGTTGCTTGGTTCTTTGTCTTTGCTAAACTTCAGCTCAAGAAGTTTTCTGTTTTACCCCTAATCCAGGTCAGAGAATGTGATTGGCTATCCTGTGGGAAGGACACTGCTGGAAACCCCCTCTGTCATGGAGTTGTGTTTGTGGAGTGGACGTGTGCTGGCTGTCACGATTGCTGGCTCTGGGGCCAGAGTGTGTGGGATCATATTCCATCTCTGCCATCTGTTAGCTGTGTGACAGGGCCAGCCTGTCTTCCAGAATCGTCGAGGGGGCAAAAGTTAATATGGGAAATGGCTTCACAGAGTTCTTGGTCCATAACAACTCTTTTTTTTTTTTTTAAGATTTTATTGGGGAAAGGGAACAGGACTTTATTGGGGAACAGTGTGTATTTTTCCAGGAATTTTTCCAAGTTGTTGTCCTTTCAGTCTTAGTTGTGGATGGTGATGTTGGCAACATTTCACACATGTCACAATTTGGTTCTGGGGGTATTACGAGCGTTCTGTCTGACTCCATTGAGAGCGGGCCCTTGAAAACTTGTACTTGGTTTCCTCTGGATTTAATCCCGTGTGACTTTCCCATTGCCGACTTTGTATTGTATCTTCTCTCTGCAGTAAATTACCGCCATGAGTATGACTACATGCTGAGTCCTTTGAGACTTCCAGTGCATCCTTGAACCTGGGGGTGGTCTTGGGGACTTCCAACACAGCAGTATTCCTGACAGCACAGGAAAACGGCAGAACAATATCTAAGCAGAAATCCTCAATAAAATCATAGTAAGCTGAATCCAACATCATATAAGACAGATTATACACTGTGACCAAGCAGGAATTTATTTCAGAAATGAAAGTTTTGTTTTGACATCCAAAAATCAATTAATGTAATAGACCATATTAATATAATAAAGGACAAAACCCACACAGTCATCCCAATATACACACAAAAAAATAATTTACAAAATTCATGATATAGCTCAGTAAACTTAACGTATAAGGAAGCTTCCCTAACCTGATAAAAGGCCCCCGCAGAAACCCCATAGGAAACATCAGACTTAAGGCAGAAAGCCTGAATGCTTCCCACTTAAGGTCAGGAGCAAAGCAGGGATGTCCACTCTCACGTCTTCGGTTCAACATAGCACTAGAGGTTTTAGATGGTGCAGTCAGACAAGGAAGGGAAATAAAAGGTATCCAGATTGGAAAGAAGAAGTAAAACTGTATTTACGAACTGTATTTGGTATCTAGAAAAGTCTAAGGAATTAACACACGTTTTCCTTAGAGAAGAGCACACTGTGAAGTTTGCATGAGAATCGTTTTAGGGGACTTGCTTCTGGGAGCCCTGAAATCAGGCCTGGCAGCTTGGGTCTTGGGCAGAGGAGATGTTAAACGGGAAACAAAAACCTGCCTGCTGCCTGGTCTGTGGTTAACTTCTCTATGAGCGTGCGTGGGCAAAGAGGAAGACAGTCCACTCTGATGTGCTGTCCCTAAGACGAGCAGGGAAGTAACTGTCGGCTGCTTGAAATTTCTACGGCCTCTGCCGTCTCTTGAATTACTGAGAGTGAATGAGGCATTGACCAAACGGGTGGCGGGAGCAGGCCTTTTGGAATTGGATTCACATTTGAATCCTGTTTTCTTCCCTCACTTAGCTGTGGGGTTCGGGGCAACCTTTCAACCTCGGTTTCCAAAAGGGGAGGATGTTCTGTAATAACTCGTGTATCTGTTAAGGCATGGCATTTGCCCGCTAGTGACTGAGATCAGGAATAATACTAACGTAAGCAGGACAGAAATGTATCTCTTGCTCATGTTCAGAGACGGGGGATGGGACTTATCTAGTGGTTCCTCAGTCTCAAATGGGATCGAGAACCACTATTATTCTGAGCATGTGATTTCTGTTCTGAGTTGCCTTTATGATCTGTGACGTCTCTGGGAACGCCATAACTGAGTTCCAAGCAGGAGAAAGGGAGAAAGGTGAGGCCCAAAAGACCCCACCTTAGGAGTCTTTTTTTTTTTTTTTTTACTCAGCTTTTCCAGAAGTCCCACGTAATGACCTCCTATGCATTTCGTTAACTGCAGCTTAGTCTTATGGCTGCACCTAATTGCAACAGAGGCTTTAAAATAGTCTTTAGTTCAGCACGTTGGCACTCTAGACAAAATCAGGGTTCTCATGTGCAGAGGTAGGGAATCAGGACAGTGGCTAGGCAGGGCCTGCTCAGCCACATCTACCCCGCTGAACCGATGGAAGGGCTCTGGGAGGCAATGCGTGACATACCAAGCACAGAACAGGAGCTCAGGAGCGTTAGTCCCCACCCCTCCCCCCAGCTCTCACGTGCTTTAATCAGGAGTAAGATGAATGTCCTTATGGGGCTGAGTTTAGGGAGTAGGTGACAGGGCCACTAACCAAGGGACCCTTCCAAGGGCAGTGTCTCTCCCATGTTTCAATACTTGGTTCAGTGCTTGCCACTTCGTAGCACCCATAAGTGCTTGAAAGAGCCTGGATTTGGAGTCAGGCAAGCCTTGTATCTGAATTTCGTCTTTGCCACTTCTTAGTAAGGTTACTTAACCCCTTGAGTCTCAGTGTTCTCTAATCTGTAAATTGGGGACGATAACTGTACCTATTTTACAGTCATTGGAGGGATCAAATAGGAAAGCACTTTGTAAACTTCCCAAGTACCGAATGGATAGCATCACCATTGGATTTTATGGGGAGAAAAATAGATTGGGAGGCAAAGTATGTTCCCTGAGCTTCCTTCTCCTCTGCTCAGGTGCTTCTCTTTAAGCCATTTTTGTCCAGGTTTCTGTCCCAAGCATCCTACGTAGCTATGAGTGGGGACCCTGAAGCCAGCCTGCCTACGCTGAGTCTCAGCTCTGTCACATGGTTGACTCGTTGAGTAAGTTAATTACCTGCTCCATGCCTCAGTTTCCTCATCTTTAGTGGGGATCATAATAGTACCCACCTCACAGAGTTGCTGGGAAGATGAAGAGACTTAATATAAAGTTTTAAGAACAGTGTCTGGCTGCTATTAGTGTTAGTTGCTATTATTATTTGGCATTCTTCTGTCTGCCTACTTTGTCTATTTTGTGTTCTTTTCCCTTCCCCACTGAAATTCACATCCTCTTGTCTCACGAATAACGACACGCCTCTTCCTCAGTACCTGCAGTCTTCCATTCAGCCCCCCCTCCCCATCCCCCTTCTCTTTGGTGACGCCCCAGTGGATGACAAATAGTTTGCTACCCCCTTGTCCTTGTAGAACCATAAACAGCATCAGCGCATGGGCCTGGGAGTGGGGGTGTCGCCGTGGTGGCAATGGGAGAAAGGTCCCGTCAGGAGGGTCCCCTGTATCTCTGGCCCCCACCCATCACAGTGGCCCAGGAGGCCTACCATTACATCCCTTCCCTGACTTCTCTCCATCCCAATTGGCCTCTCTGCTGTTCCTTCTGTCGAGCTTCTTTCTGTCTTGGGGACTTTGCCTTCCTCTCAGCCTAGAACACGATTCCGTTAGATCTTTGCAACCCTCACTTACTTTAGTTACATTTTCCTTTTTAAAAATTACTCTGCCTCCTGCCATGTTGTGTATGCTCTCCTTTATTTTTTTTTCAGACCACTCATCACGACCTATGATTTAAACAAAGTGTTGATTTGTTGACTATTCATCTCCCCTAAACTAACATGGAAGGTGATCTCTGTCCCCTGCTGACTCCTCAGTGCCTAGAACGGTCCTTGGCACATGGGAGGGGCTCCAGGAGCTTTTGTCAGTCGAGTGAAGGCTGGTTAATGCTGACCTTGGGACACTTTCTGACCATTTTCCCCTTGCTGAGCCCAGGAGGGCAGGGGAGTGGGGTGGTGGGACTCAGGGGTGGGATGGGGGGCAGGCTGTCTCACCTGGTGGGTTTCAGCAGGTGACATGTTGGGATGCTGTGCTGGGACCCAGTCTTGGCTGATCCCCACTTTTTCCTCTCCTGGCCCCCAGTCATCTGCGCACATAATTAAAGATAGTGACAATCAGTTTACAAAACAACTTTATGTACATTGTCTCCTTAATTTTCACAAGGACCATGCTTTCCTCGGGGAGGCAGTTTACCTTCTTCTAACTCTAGCAGAGGTGACTGCAGGTAAGAACTGTCTGCTTTGTGACTCGGAGGTTGTGAGACCTCTGGCCGTGGGTACCAGGCCACCTCTTGGGAGGTATTCAGACCCTGGTGGTTGAATTACATGGACTTTGTGATCCGGTCAAGTCCACAGTTTATGATTTTCCAATCCTTATCTTCCCAGATAGAAAACTAAGGCTCAGAGATGCTAAAGGACTTGCTCAAGGTAGAGATCTGGGGACCGGGGGCATTTGGATGAGAAAGGCATAAAATACCCTAAAGCAAGGTCCGCAAAGGCCCGTAGGCCCATCTCATTTGTACAGAGTAGCTTACGCTTCCACACTCCTTCCTTTCCCACTTGCCAGTGCAGGGCAGAGAATCCAAGGTGCGAGCTACCTTGGGGCTGGCCCCGGTACTGCCTGTTGGGCTGGCCATGGAGGAGACAGGGCTGCCAGGCTCCCCTCTCCAACTCAGGCAGCTTCCCTTGGCCTAGAGCCTGCTCAGGGCCAGCCCCGCTCCACCCCTCCCTCGCTCTACATTTTGGTGCAGGCTATTAAGGGCCCCCATCTGTACGTCTCTCATTAATTAAAAATGCTACAAGCCATCTGTTTGAGAGGAAGCCTCAGAGAGGGGCTGCCTGTGCGAGGCAGCTTTATTTCATACCTCTCAACTTGAATCGAAAACGTATTTTTAGAATAAAACCTAAGCCCATAAACACTTGTTTGCTGCTAGTGGCAGTGATGGTGGAGGAGGTGAGCCTAGTGAGCCCATAGGTGACGGAGGCTCTAGAATCTGGGATGGCGGTGGTGGGTAGAGGATTGCTTTAGCCGGCTTTGCAGAGAGAGAGAAGGTGAAGACAGAGAGGCCGTTGTGCACAGGCGGAGCGAGGAGCAAAGACAGAAGCTGGCAGCTAGAGGGACAGGAGCAGAGATGCAGGGGTGGCCCCGCCTAGAGGAATATGCCCCGCACAGAGGGCGAGCCAGGAGGCCCAAGTTACCTCCTAGTAACTCTGCCCTGGCTGGGTGTGGGTCAGGGCCACGGCCCGAAGTCAGTCAGTCCCCTTCCTGCGATACTGGAGTCGGGACAGGTCCTGGCTTTCTGCAATGGGACGGTTAGAGATGGGGATGTGCTCGAGGATCCAGGCGCCTGCAGGAAGTGGGGCAGACCCCTTGCCTTCATCTTGGCTCTATCCCAGGTCTATTTTCCCATTGTCCCCGTCCTGCCCATCTCCCTGGAAATATTTTAAAAGCTTCGAGGTCACTGTCACTTATGAGTCGGGGGTAGGGAGTGGTGGATATTTCAGCCAAGGCCTGGCTTCCTAAGTACTCTGCTGGAAATCCATGGCTGGATTTCTTGGTGATGGGCAGGCCAGCTCCCTGGCAACTTGAAAAGATGGCACTTCTTCTCCCCCATCAATACACAAAAGGCCCTCAGGTTCACTAATGACATTTTTTTAACTACTCCATAGCAAGACAGAACGGAATTAACATTCCAATTTCCCCGTTTTCTAGAGGAAGGAACTGACAGCTAGAAATAGAAATTGATTTGCCCAAGGTCACACAGCAATTAGAGCCAGAGCTGGTTTCAGCACCCAGGCCTCTGGCACCAAGGCCAATTCTTTTTCCACTGCATCTCACTGCCTCTTCTGGTTCTCCCCCCCCTTCTGGGTCTTGGGGCAGAGGGGATGATGGAGGCAGAGCCAGTGTACTCTGAACCCCATGTCAATCTGACCCAGTCCGTGGCGAGCACTGCTTGCTTTTGATTTTCCTGAGGGTGACCGTATGCTGGGCAGAAGCAGCTAATTTCTGTCTGTCCCCACTGCCTACTGCAGAGCCTCAGTCATGTGTATGGAGTGAAGAGGTGAGTGAAAGAAGGTATGAGGGAAAGAAGGAGAAAGGAAGAGCACCCCTCTAGGGTGAGCCTTTCTGCCAGCCTCCGAGACTCAGACATCAAAGCAGTCAAGCCAGGAGAAACTATCTGGTGAATCTAGACTAGCCCAACTGCTCATTTGAAAGAGGCCCAGAGAGGAAGTGACAGGCCTGATGTCACAGGCCTGTCGTAGGAGAACCAGGCCTGGAACCCAGGTCTCCTGACTCCTACTCTCTCCTCTTGTTCTGGGCAGGGATCAAGGACTGAAGGATCTGAGCCACTTGGAATGGGCTTCAAGTCAGGTCACGCCAGCCTCTCTTTACCTAATCTCCCCAAATCAATTTGCAAAACTTCCCATTAATACTGTCAGGAAATCTGCAAGCTGTTTAAAGCCAGGGCACCTCAGTAACTGCTTGCATAATGGCTACCTGGGGGAAGACAGACATTAACGGCATAATTGAAGATTAGCGTGGTCTTGGGCAGTTCGACAAAATTTACTTTTCTCAGCAGCCGGTGGTGGAAGAACTTCAAGGGGTAGAAGAGCCTCCCAGCCGCCGAGGGCCGGACCAGGTAGCTTTGTGCAGCTCTTATTCATGCTGTTTGCCTCCCTAGGAGGCTGGGGTCTTGTGAGGAGAGGGGTAATGGGGCAGCCACTTGTTTGCCAGGTAGAACGAGGCGGACATAAAGTACTCCTGTGGAGCAGGGCTTCTCAAACTCCGGTGGGTATCCTGTAAATGCAGGTTCCAGTTCAGAAAGGCGGAGGTGGGGCCTGAGAGACAGACTGCCAGGTGGTAACCAGGCTGCTGGTTCTTAGAACACACAGTGAGGAGCGAAGCTGTAGAGGTACATCTGGAGAGGAGGACGGGAGCTGGGGCTCCAACACTAATGAACAGAGAATCTTGAAGGGGCCAGCCACCAGCTGTCTTAGTAGTGTTTCCAAGCCCGCCCTGACAGTGGGTTCTTTCTTATGTGGGAATTTGTGGCACGGGAAGTAAGACAGGTGGCTTTGAAATTCTAGCTGCCCCCGTTCAGAATTATGTCCTTGTTATTTTTCCTCCAATCCATTTTTAAAATAGCAGCTGATTACTTATAGATCTATCCATCCATCCATCCATCTATCTATATCTCCATAGTTATTGGGTAAGAGCAAATGTAAGCCAACAGACTAGATTTTCTGCAAAAAGCCAGCCAGTCTCTCTGTGGCTGTCTGGCTGAGTGAGAATGTCTCCCCAATGTCAGGGGCTCTCAGCACAGACCTAGCAGTGTGTATGGATTGGCCTGGGTCTCCTGGGTTTGCATCTGTGTGGTTTCAGGGAGTCGTGGCCTTTGGTCCACAGCCTTTCTTACCCCCACCTTAGGCGCACTCCACCCTCGCTGGGAACAAACTGGCATCCCTTGGGTCATAAACAGAGCACAGGCTTTAGAGTCAGACAAACCTGAGCTTGAATTCCAATTCTACCGTTGACTGGCTGTGGAGATCCAGGCAAGCCATTCCACCCCTCTGGACCTATATTTCCTTATCTGCAGAATGGGTATGATAAGATAATCCCTGCTTTACAGGGATGGCATGAGATTAAAAAAATGGTGGGAGTAACACAGACAATAGTTTAGTGGTTACCAGAGGGTAAGGGGGTGGGGGGTGGGAGATGAGGGTAAGGGGGACGAAATATATGGTGATGGAACTGACTCTGGGCGATGAACACACAGTGGGATTTATAGATGATGTAATACAGAATTGTACACCTGAAATCTATGTAATTTCACTAACAATTGTCACCCCAATAAATTAAAAAAAAATGGTGGGAGCAATAGCACTTAGCAAACTATAAAGCCCTATACACATGTTTACTATAAGGACCATTGCAGTATTAGAATGCCATTATTAAAATGACATTTTTCCTCATGTCACCTGCGAGGTGAATTTATGAGGGGTAGCCCAAATGCCCCACCTACTGCAAAACCTTCTGTCGCCAGAGTGAAGCCTTCCCTTGTCCTTGCTTCCTCAGAGCCCAGCACTTTCCCCTGGAATACTGTAATCTAGTGTCCCCTTCTACATAGTGTATCCTGGACTGTGTCTTTCTTTCTGTCTGTCTGACATACAGCAGAGCCTGCCTCTTCGGATACTATACTAGTTGAGTAAGAGAATGATTACCTCACTAATGGCATAGGAGAGCAAGCTGTGCTCTGCCCTCCCACGAATTTCATTTCCAGTTGTATTCCCCTCTGAGTCTCTTCCTGGGCTCCACCCGCCCTCCCACCGCTGTTCCCTGGACTTCTCCCTCCCTCCCCACTTCACACATGGAACTAGACGCCGGAGCTTCTGTTCCCTGCCTGCAGGATTAAATGCAGTGATGAGAAATGTGTTTTCTTATTGTTTTAGGAAGCCGAGCAGGGCGGGGGTGAGGGGGGAAGAAATTGAATCAGAGGCAACAATTTATCTTGTGCTAAAGGGACTACAAGGATTCCGGGAAGCCGAGTTCTTACTGCACACCCCTCCCCATGCTGACCCCTCTTTTACTGGGGAGGTGATGAGCCTGCCTTTGTATGTGACTGGGGGGGATAGTTCTGTGGCCTTGAATGGAACCCTGGTTCTGCTCAGGGACCTCTTGTCATTGTAGGTGCATGCAGGGGGACTTCCCTTCACCTTCCCTGCCGCCATAGCCTTCACCTGGGTTTCGTAGGCGTTGAGGGGTCACGGAAGATGCAGTTGGAAGAAGACAGGGTGACCTGGTTCTGCCATTGCAGAGTGTGTCACCTCGAGCCTCTCTCAAAATAGGGATAAGGACAGAAATACGTGCCTCATATGGGCTGTATGGGTCCCATGACCTTCCCTGTGACCTCCTAGGCTCCAAACCCCAATTTTGTCCTTGTGCTCAGAGAGGTTCTGCCTTTGGGGCTGATTCCCACTGACAGGTACGTATAAGAAGCAGATACTTACAAGCTAGGATGCTACACTCTGGTTTATATAGAGAAATACCAGGTGGACAGAATGCCCACCTTAGCAAGGCTGACGTAGCAGAGACCCTGGCCCACATGTGGGCTCTGCCCTTCACTGGCTGTGAGTCTTTCCAAGTTGGACTGCGGTTTCCTCTTCTGTAAAATGGGAAGAATAACAACACCTACCTGACAGAGTTGTGTGAGGAATATTGTACTGAATACTTAGCTCTGTTTAGCATTTAGAAAACATCACAAAGCGTTAGCTGTTGCTGTTACGGTATTACTTGTTCTTAATGAAGCGGGGCTTTCACCCATCACTTGAGTAGATTTTCTGAGAAAGGAGGAATGGTCCAGTACACTTAGCCAAAATGTTTTCTGCCAGGGTGAGAGCTGGGATGGACACTGTCAAGGCTTGCTTCTGGGAAAGCCATTTTTTTCTGTTTCCACTGCTGCCCAAGCTGCTGTCGGCATCGGACATAATACAATGACTGGGTTTCTACTCACTCAGTTACAGTTGCCATCTCTTGTTGCCTCCCTGGGATTCCTCCTTAAAGGAAGGTAATGGGTGACCTGACTATTCCCAAACTCTTTACTCACGTGAGCAGAGCCACTCTCTAGGCTGGCTGCCATGGTGACGACATTAATTACAATTATGATTTGAATGGTAACACTTGCTGAGCGCTTACTACACACCAGGTCCGAGGGCCTTTACTTACATGTTTCTGTGACACAGCAACCTCTGAGGCCGTTATCCTCGCCTTTGCCCAAGATTCCACGTTTGGTTAATTATCCCCTGACGTTACATTTACTACAGAACAATCATATCCTTGTAAATAAGTCATTTTGCACCTGTGGAAAGATATCTGTAGGATGAATTCTTAGAAGTAGAAGTGCTGAGTCAAATTTTGCTGAATTGCCCTGCATATACATGTTGTCAATTCACATTCCCACCAGCAAAGTGTGAGACTTCCTGTTTCTCCAAGAGTATTATTAAACTTTAAAATTAAAAAATATCCCCCCAGGGCCAGCCTGGTGGCTCACGCTATTGGAGCTCCATGCTCCTGACTCCAAAGGCTGCCGGTTCGATTCCCACATGGGCCAGTGGGCTCTCAACCACAGGGTTGCCGGTTTGATTCCTCGACTCCCGCAAGGGATGGTGGACTGTGCCCCCTGCAACTAAGATTGAACACGGCACCTGGAGCTGAGCTGCCGCTGAGCTCCCGGATGGCTCAGTTGGTTGGAGCGCATCCTCTCAACCACAAGGTTGCCAGTTCGATTCCTTGACTCCCGCAATGGGATGGTGGGCTGTGCCCCCTGCAACTAGAAACGGCAACTGGACCTGGAGCTGAGCTGCAGCCTCCACAACTAAGACTGAAAGGACAACAACTTGACGTGGAAAAAAGGCCTGGAAGTACACACTGTTCCCCAATAAAGTCCTGTTCCCCTTCCCCAATAAAAAATATCCCCCCAACTTTTATTGAAGTATATAATTTACGATTTTTTTTTAATGATAGATGAAAAGCTATACAACATAGATATACTCCTCAGGATCTTATATGTCTGAGAGCTATTTTTGTTCCCTTTTCTGTGGTTGTCTGATCATATTTACCTATTTTTTTAAACTGGTCTTTGGTATTTTCTTACTAATTTCAAGTTCTTTAAGAAATTAGGTCTTTTTTCTGAAATATGTACTAAAGCCTCGACCTTTATCGTTTGGTTTTTAATTTGTTTATAATTTATTTCATATAAAATAAGCAATTTTATGTAGTTTAATCTATCTATTTTTTATGGTTTCTGTTTTGTGTCTGACTTAGAGAGGTGTTTTGCCCACTTGAAGATGATTTTTTTTCAGTACTTATATGTGTTCATTGTTTGTTTAAATCTGAGATCCAGCTGGAGTTTATTTTGGTGTGTGGAGTGAGGTAAAGATCTAACGTAAAAATTTCCCCAGATGGCTATTTCTCAAATAGGGGGAAACGGAAGTCCTTCGTATTTGAAATCAAATCCAAACAGAGGAGAGGCTGTGATTTGCTTGGGTTCTCACAGATCTGAGAACCCACAATAATCCTGGGCACTGAGAGGCTGTCGCAATGGAACGTGTCCACAAAACCACCTCCAGGACTGAGTGAAGGGACGGACACTTGCTACAGGAATTTTCCTGGCAAATGATGAATCTGTGAGGAAACAGCAATAGAACCTAATGATAGGGACACTTACCTGAGCACTTACCACAGTGTTTTCAGTGCCTTACAGGTACTTAATTCTCACAGCACCAGTAGGAACTATGTTTATTCCCATGTTCCAGGCTGAGGCTTTCGGAGAAGTGACTTGCCCAGGCTCTCACTGCAGAGGGGTGTCCCTGACCTCGGCTCTGCTGCCTCTCCTAGGACATGAGCAATGACAACACCCAAGAGGCCCAGCTCAGAGCTTCCCAACCGAGAGCAGCAGGGTGAGCGGCTGAGGCCCGTCCTCTCACAGGCACATATTGGAGTCTCCTGGGAGCAGGGAGCAGTTAGCGCACGAAAAAGCAAAATCCGTGTTGGGATCTTTGGAAATGAATCTTCTTTTGGGAAAGCAGAAGTTTGTTTTGGAAAACAAACAAAAATCCCTGTATGTTTTGCATAACACAGATCACAGAAAGGGTATACGATTTTCATGTTGCTTACACAGGGGCATATATATTTAAAAATATGTATTAACAGACATTGGTCCCGACGAACTTGAAGATGGAAAACTAAGGTCTAAAGAGGCCCAAGGTCTCAGGGTGGTGGTTGGGGGGCACGGCAACTTTGGAGTCAAGGAGGAAAGAGGTTCCACGTCACGTCCTCCTAAGTGCTGACTGTGGGCCAGTCCCGTGGCCCATCTCAGGCATGTCCTGTCCTGTAAAATGGGAAGAAGACCACCCACCCTCAGGGTGGCAGGGGCGAGGAGTAAATGAGGTTCTGCAAATAAAGTGACGGGCCCAGCTTGCCACGCACTGTGCGCTCTGTCACTGTTACTGTCTTTCCGAGGCAGAGCTGCTCTTTCAGCCTGTCTCAGGATTTATTGTTGCGTGCTCTGTCTGACCTTGGCTGAACAGGTGTGGCTGAGTGAACGTCTAGGGACCTGCTACCTGGTTCCCTCTTCTGTCTCCTGCCCTTGCTCTGTCTGATCCCTCCCCACTGTAGCACCCTTGCCCCTAGAGTGAAGATGGGGGGCACCTCCTCCTCTGCAGGGGTAGAAGGAGGTGCGGGCCGCGCAGACAAGGAGAAGGTGGGGGGGGGGGACAGGGAACCTGCCTGGGAGCTGCAGCTCCTGTTTGGAAATACAAATTGCAGCAAATTTGTCATCTCCAGAGAGAAATTACGTTTGGCAATTTCAATGTTTTTCGCGCTTTGATGCTCCCATCTGTTTAAGGAGAGGATGCGGAGGCCATCAAATGGGGCCTCGGTGAGTGGGGATGAGGCTGAAAAGTGAGCAGGAAAAACGACCAAGGAGCTGGGGGGATGGGTCTGCAGCCTGGGGTGGGATCTGCTGCGTGGGCCGTCCTCCAGCCCTGGCTGTGGCTGGACAGTGGCCTGGGCTCACCACTGCTGCGTTTACAGAAACATCACCAGACTCACACCAGGGCCAACTGGCAGAAGTCCGGCCCTGTCACGGTCCCTGGCTGGTGGCCTTGCCCACGGGTGGTGGCTTAGGCCAGACATTATGGTAAAATAATTCATCAGGCTATAAAGGCCTCCAGCCCCGTGGTTAACCTTCCCTCCTTTGGTAGCTAAGAGTAGCTAAGAAACATTTCAGCAATAGCACTTTGTGCCTGGCACTGCTTTGCGGACTTGGCTCTGTTAACTCATTTGATCCTCATAGCAATTCTATCAGGAGGGTACTGTTATTTTCCCCAGTTGATAGGTGGGAAACGTGAGACACAGAGAGGTTAAGTGACTGGTCTAGGGTCACACGGGAAATTGGTGGCAGGAACGCAAGTCTCTTGACTCCTGGATTTGTTCCCAAGTGTCACCTGTGAGGTCAGTCTATAGCGCTGACCCTCCAAGACCCGGTGTGTGGGAAACGGTGGGAAAGTAACTGGGGTGTTCTAAATCAAGGAGGGCTGTTGGGGTCCAACTGGTTAATTGTGGGGGCTTCCTGGAGCAGGAGGGATTGCTGGAGCAGTTCAAAAGATCGCAGAGGTTTATCCATGTTGGTGTGGTGGGTACCCCAGGCGTATGGCCGCACATAGGCTAAGGCTGGGCTGGCGTGGGGCCTCTGGGAGGCTTGTGTGAGAACGGAGGGGAAGAGACATCAGTGGGCAGATCACTAGCCCCTGGATATGCTCATTCACTCATTCATTCCCTCATTCATTCATTCATTCACGAAACATTTCTGAAGCCTCCTCTTCCTGGCAGGTCCTGTGCTGGGCGATGGGGATACAGAAATGAACAAGACCCCCTCCTGGCCCCGGAGTTGGTTGTGGACTCTGCAAAACAGACTTGTACTAAAGTCAGTTAGAGTCATATATGATAGGGCTTTGATAGTTAGAGGTACCAGGGGATCCGGGGAGCTCAGAGGAGGGGTGGAGGGATGGTCAGGGAAAGCTTTGTACAAGAACTGACTTCTGAGCTGAGGTATGACGAGCAGTAGCAGTTTCACCAGAGGCCGACAAGTTGCCACCCGAGAATCCCCTGGGAGCTTTTTTATTTTTTTAAAGATTTTATTGGGGACGGGGAACAGGACTTTATTGGGGAACAGTGTGTACTTCCAGGACTTTTTTCCAAGTCAAGTTGTTGTCCTTTCAGTCTTAGTTGTGGAGGGCGCAGCTCAGCTCCAGGTCCAGTTGCCGTTGCTAGTTGCAGGGGGCACAGCCCATCATCCCTTGCGGGAGTCAAGGAATCTAACTGGCAACCTTGTGGTTGAGAGGACGCGCTCCAACCAACTGAGCCATCTGGGAGCTCAGCAGCAGCTCATCTCAAAGTGCCGTGTTCAATCTTAGTTGCAGGGGGCGCTGCCCACCATCCCTTGTGGGCCTCGAGGAGTTGAACTGGCAACCTTGTGGTTGAGAGCCCACCGGCCCATGTGGGAATCGAACTGGCAGCCTTCGGAGTTAGGAGCATGGAGTTCTAATTGCCTGAGCCATGGGGCCGGCCTCCCTGGGGAGCTTTTAAAAAATGCTGTTGTCCAGGTCCTGCCCAGACTCACTGAATCAGAATCTCCCCTGGTTATTCTAACATGCAGCCGACAGTGAGAACCACTGACTTACAGGAAGAAAGGAGGAGCTGATGGGGAAGGGGATCACAGTGTGAGACAAGGGTGGCGTGAGGGTGAGACTGTGGTATGTTCAGGGGCTGCGAGCCAGATGGCAGGCGCGGGGAAGCAGTGGGTTTGGGTAAATGCAGGGAGAGCTGTGAGGGCTACAGATGGGGGGAGAGTGGGCACACACCTGACAACCCAGGTCTTGGCTGTCCTGGGCAGGGACTCTCCATGCTGCCAGGCCACCCCATGTCCTGCTAGCTGCCTACTACTTTTGTTTCCATCACCGCTTCTCCACGGAGCCATCAGCCACACCGCCAGCTGTGTGCAGAGCCTAATTCTAGAAAAGGGGCTGGATCAGTCATAAAGATCCCTTGGCTCTCAGCAGCAGCGCAGGGCTGCCAGGAGGGCATGGAGGCCTCGGGTGGATACCCATTGCTAGTCAGAGACCCTGGCACTTGAAGGAACCCTGGGAGGGATCTGAGGAATCACTATGGTAGCTCAGAGCCCAATGTTACTGGGAAGTGAAAGCCATGGCCACTGGAGGGGAGAAGAGGGAAGGTGCTCACTGGTTCAGGCAGGTGTTTTCATGTGGCCAGGGCACTGTGGGTTCTGGGCACCCTGCAAAGGCCTGTCTTTGAACAGGCTCTGGCTCACAGACTCCTGGCACCAGCCCTGAAATCCCAGTGTCTTGGGGCCGGACACGTGTAAGCATCAACGCGAAGGCTACAGCACATGTGGTCTCTGACCGTGGGCCAGGGACCGCTCTCCTCTGGGCCTAGGCTGCTTTGTCGGTAAAATAAGGATCATAGTTAAGTCTGCCCGCATCGTCGCATAGAACCCAGGACGTTGCGTGAGAACGTGGGCTGGCAAAACAAGGGAATTATCTGAGAAATTGGAGCAGGTTGGCTGTATGAGCAATAGAACTAATTCAGAAAAGCAATGAAGGTTTGTGGAAATAAATAAAGACCAACCAGATCAGAAAAGCAAAGGCTGTTTCTCCTGAGCTTGCTGTAGGAGTGGGTTCAGACACTGTCACTTGCATTTTGGCAGAAAGACAGTGACATGCATCTCTTCCCTCCAATGTGATCACCTGGTTACCTCTTTAAGACAACAGGCCCAGCTCTCAGGACTGCCAAGGAGAACCTTGGTGCAAAGCCAGCAGTGGGCCAAAGAGGGAGAAGGAAACCGTCCTGTGTTCTCACGGAGGCCACACGGCCGTTCACAGGTTCTGTGAACGATTAGGGTGGTCTCTGCCTGAAGGGGAAGTTCCCCGAAGGTGGTCGCCGACGGGTTTGCTGACTGAACACGGGACAGTCACAGTGCTCCCGCTGCTGTCACTAGGTGTAACCGCTGAGTCCCCACGCGTAGAAATGACAGCAGGTCAGTGACTGACACCTGGCAGACAGTGGTGTTTGACCTCGTGGGGTATATGTGGCCTTCTGATTTCACAGCTAGCGAAATGTGAAAAAATGTGCACCACAGAACTAAGGAAATATTGTTTGTAATGGGCACACATTATATCTTTTGATTCTCTTGCTAGCGAAAATCTGTGGGTAGTAATCTACGTTGAATACATAATGGTAAAGGCAGAAAATTCTGTGGACAGAGATGTTCACAACATTGTTATTTATATTTATAAAAAAGTATTCTCTATTTCTGGCAACAGAGGAATAGTTAAATAAAACATGATAAATTCACTCAGAAGGCAAAACAGATGTATAATTCTATATATTAAAAAAATATAAAGACATATATAAATATATAAATATATATATAAATATATAAATAAATATATAATAAATATATATAATATATAAGTAGATATATATATAAATATGTCAAATATATATATTAAAAATATATAGGACTTCAATTCTATATATTAAAAATGCCCCAAACTTATGTTTGGAAAAGAGGAATAAAACACATCAAAATGCAAAATGTTATCATGAAAAGAAAATTTTTTAAAAGTAAAAAAAAAAAAAAAAGCATCAAAATTTTTGCCTCACCAGGTCTGTGGATTGAGAAATGATCAGCACACAGTCAGTACAAGCTCAGCAAATGCTTCCTCTCATTTCTGTTCCCTGCTCTGGCTTTCCTCAAACATCGCTCCCTGGCATGAAATAGCTCAGGGTGTTTACAGCCATGACTTCTGAAAAGCAATCATGTGGTTCAGAGTGGCCCCTGGCCCTGCTCCCTTCTCAGGGCAGGGCTGTGGGCCCCTGCTAGGTCCTGATGCTGCCCAGTGCAAGCCTGCTACTCTCTCCGCCTCACCTGGAATGCCTTTTCATCAAGGTCCCAGCAATGCTGCGACACATTCTCCTGGCCCAGAGGATGTGTGAGGTGTGGATTTCTGGGTAAGTGCAGCTCCTGTCTGCAGGAAGGGTGATGAGGAGTTATGGAGGAGAAGGCTGTCAGCAGTTTGGGAAGGAGTTTAGAGGATGCTTGTTGCTAGGTGACCAGCATGGGCCAGTCAGGAAAGGTGAGCAGGACTGCCGCGTAAAGCCCGGGTCCCTTTTACAGTTAGCTTCTTAGCGGAATTCCTGCCACCTCTAGGGTCCTGTCCTGTTTCCCCCACCCCCTCTTCCTTCCCTGTCTCCCCTCATCCAGTGCTTCCACAAGCAAATGTGTGCAGTGATGGGACAAAGTCCCAGGCTGTTGGCTTGAGGTTTTTATTTTCTTCCCCTTTATTAATATTTGTAGTATGTGTGTATATGTTTGAGTGGGCATGTTTGTGCATGGGGCTATGTGTGCATGTGTGCACACGTGTGTGTGTCTGTGCGACTATAAGAAGACAGCTCATAGAGGTGGCGTGGCTACTACTTCCTCATATTGCATGCTCCTAAGTGACAGGCACGCTCTTTTATCTAACTCATTTCCGTCATCTTCCTGAATCCTCACAGCCACCTTCTGAAGTAAGCAATTATGCCCCTATTTTACAGGTTAAAAACAGAGGCTTTGAAAGCGTAAGTGGGTTTGTCTGAAGGGCCCCCACCAAGAAGTGGTAGAGCCAGGATTTGAACTCAGATCTGCCTGGGCACTTGAGCACTGAGTAACGTTCTGTAGAGACAGGCTTCCCTAGCTCAGTGCAGCCATTCCCAGCCTCATGAGAAAGGTGGGGACAGGGGGACGGGACAGGATGCAGCAGGCCTGAGGTCTGTTCTCACTTTGTCACTGATGACTCCCCCTTTGACCCTTGCCTTCCCTTCAGGCCTTACTGTCCTAACTTGTGACTGGCCCTGTCGAGTTGATGCCGGATGGCTGTCACCTAGGAAGGGATAGGGTCCCCAGCCATGGCCTGGCCAGTGGGGAGGGCACACACTAGAACCTGCTCACGCCAGCTCAGACGTGCTGGTTAGCGGTGTTCTGTTGGCATGGCACGTGTTCCCCGCTACGGACACGTTCCAATTCCGTGAAAGAGCAGTGAGGATAATGTCTTTATGGAAATGGAGCTTTGGGCTGAAGGCAGCAGAGACATTACTTTCAGGAGACGCTCTGCTCTCTGCTTGGCTGCTCTCGGCTTCCCCGGGGGCTACCCCTACCCCACTGGCTCCCTTCCAATCCTTGCTCTGCCCACTTCTCCACTTCAGGGAGCCCTGAGAGTATGGTGCTGGGCCCACTCATCTCCTCCACTCTGGACCAACCAGCACCGGGGTGTTTGGACCTGGGCTTCAGTTGCAGCAGGAGGGATTCTGGCTGGATCCTAGGAAGCACTTACTGACAATTAGGAATCGTGGGAGGGTACATATAGGATGGTTTCTAAGGCCCAGAGCCAGCAATACGGACAGTGAAAGGGGCAGAGGTGGGGGGTGGTGCATGCCCTCTGACCCTGCGCTTGGGGAGGGTTCTGACTCAGGTTATCACTGTCTCTGGTTCCCACATGCATATGCTGGACTTGGAACCCCTCCATCCCCGACTCCCAACACACACACACACACACTCTGAGCCTGCTCCTGGTGTACTCTTTAAACAGATGTCTCCAAGCCTCAGGGTTAAAAGCGAGGTTCAGGATCCCTGAGACAATCCAGCAGAGAGACTCTGAGCATCCCCACCCTTCCATGCTTACAATGATTTCGGGTTTTCTGAGCGGAGCGACCTCCTCCCCTGACTGCCTGTTGGGGGCAGCCTTACCCCATGCACCCTCTGCACAGCCCTGTGGAGCCCAGTTGCTCTAGGGTTAGGTAGGGGCTCCCGGAGGAAGAGGCTAAAGAGCTGAGACCCCTCCTCCCTTCCCCTGGGCCTATGGGAGGGAAAAGGGGGGAAGATTGTGGTTTGAGGGGAGCCAGGTATACAGCTGAGTATTGTGGATGGGGCATCTGGGGGTTCTGAGGGCCACTTCAGGCTGATCCAGGGGAGAGGGCCTCACCCACATTCGAAAGCTCTCCAGTGTCAGGTGATGGTCAGGCTGGGCCCCCCTCTGCAGGGCCCTAGTGGGTGCCCTGGATAGGTAGTTTGGATGTAGCAATGGGGAGAGGAGGTGGGGAACTAGGCAGCTGGCTACCTGGGCATGGAGAGGGGGAAGCCCTGTGGCAGGAAGTGTAAGACAGGGAGTGACCTATGTTCACCTATCCCCAGGGTGGCAGGGACTTTGGGCTCAGGAAGCCAATGCTGGGGTCGAGTGGAAGTAGCAGGGAGATGGGAATGAGAAGGAAGACATGGCTCAAGTCCCTGCCAGCTGGGCGACCTTGGATCTGGTCTTCAATCTCCTGCTGTGCCATCCGCAATGAGGTCGTCTGTCCCCTGGAGCTACTGAATTAAGTGAGAGCTGACATAGTTACAGCACACAGTGGGTGCTCACCCTGGGGCAGCTCTCTGGCCATCTCCACCAAAGAGGCAGACTCCCTGATCTTTTTTCCCCTCAAACTGCAGCTCTAGAGGCAGAATTGCCCAGTGGTAAGAGCAGAGCCTAGTGCCAGACTGTCCTGCTTTACAAGCCTGCCATAGCCGCCATATACTAGCTAGGTGTCCTTGGGCAACTTCTTTAACCTCTCCGTGCCTCACTTTTCTCACCTGTAAAATGGGGGTAAATAATCGTTCCCACTTCACAGAGGGTTCTGAGAATAAAGTGAGTTAATACACACCAAGAGCTTAGAACAGTGCCTGCCGAGTATGAGCCCTCTGTAAGTAAGGGGTGTACTGTTGTCACTCTTAGCTGTCACAGTGCCATACAGCTGCAATACCCTGGGCTCCTTACAAAGTTTTCCCCTAAGAGAGCTGCTTGAATTCCCCACACAGCCTGTGACAGGCCCACCAGGAGTTCCACCCATCTTGCAGGTGAGCACAGGGAGGCTCAGAAGATGAGGTGACTTGCTCAAGATTACACCATCCCCTTCTTTTAAAAGTGACTCAAGTTTTTTTCAGTGTGTGCATGGCCCTGAGTGCGTTGCGGCTCACCTGCAGCCTGGGACCTCCTGAGAGCCCGGTTGTGAGTCCTGGGCCAGGGAGGATGGCTCCTACTCCTTCAGGGTGCCCAGGGGTGGCTCCATCAGTGCCTGTGGGTTTGGTGAAACGTGGGTGCCAGTTCAAGCCTCCTTATTCACACGGAGGGGACCCGGGCCTGGGTGGCTGCAGCAAGGGGATGGAGGGTGAGCTGCACCTGCTGAATTGGGCGTTTCAGCTGCCGCCGAGGTCCTGGGCTTTCCCTCAGTTGTCATTTACAGGTGGCTGGGCGCCCAGGGTAAATCTTTCATCTGACAGGTGAGGCTTATCTCCCGGAGCCGGAGAATTGACTCTGTAATTGACCAGGATATTTTATCTTTGATGGTGTCCTCTGGCAGTCTGAATCCTGGCGTGGGGGCAGAGGGACACTGTCAGTCTCAAGCAGGCCTCTGGTCCTTTCAGGCGTGGACTCGCAGGGAGATTCAAACCCAAACAATAAGTGGCGGGGGGGGGCCCTGCGAGGTGGAGGTGGGGTGTCAGTGCCCAGGGCACCGGAGCTTGCATTCCAGAGTCAGGCCCGGTTTGAGTGCTAGCCCGGCCATTTAGTGGCTCTGTCACCCTGGTTGGCTTAATGAACTTCTCCCATCTTCCATTTCCCCATCTGAAAATGCGGCTAATGGTACCCACGTGACATAGTTACTGTGAGGAGTCAATAGGATAATGGGTGTGAAGAGCTTGGTGTAGCGCCCAGCACCCTTGCCAGCGCCCAGTTAAAAGCCGGCTTTGCTCCTGGTCCGCAAGCCTGGCATGCCCTGAGCACCCAGGCGGTGCCCGGCTCCAGGTGGAGCCAGCCCACGGCCCATCGCATCACTAGCTCCACAAAGGCTTGACAACCCCCTTCCTGGGGACTCCCACCCCATGGAAAGGGCAAACCGCTCCTCCACCCAACACCCAACCCGTGTTGATCTCCTACTATGTGCTGGCAGTGTGTGAGCCATGCTGAGTAAGATCCTGTCCCTCTGTCAAGCAGCTTAGCCTTCTGGGCTCCCAGTTATATCCTTGGGGGATGAGGGTGGCCAAAGGGGGGGCGTCGTCGTGGGCAGGAGCGGGCAATGATGGACCCTGGGGGTGACTGTGGGTGAAGCCATCCGCACGGGCCCTGTGCATTGCAGCGCAGGAAAGATTTGGGTGCAGAAGGCAAAGCAGCACTGACAAAGGCCTGGAGGTAGACCGCGTCGGCAGCTCGCCCACTCATCCAAGAACACTCAGAAGGGCTCCAACGACAGCCAAGGGACATGTCCCAAGCTGGGGACGCAGGGTCGCGTGGGGCTGTTCAGAGAAAGGCCCCTTTTCTTTCAAGAGGCAGTGGGAGGCCCTGGTTGGGGGCCCTGGGAGGGGCTCTTCTGTCTGGCAGAAGGGGGCTTATTGAAACAGAGACAGGAGGGTGAGGGTAGAAGAGGAAAGCCAAACCAGTCTGCTCTCTCTCTCTCTCTCCTGTGCTGGGTCAGAGGGTTAAGGGGGTGTCCCCAGCCCCTGGTATGAGAGTGGGCAAGATGCCAAAGACTCAGACTTCACCCCACGTGGCAGAGGGGCACCTGCCAACCCATGCCCGGGAGCCTGATATTCAAGGGAGTGAAGGACCCACTCTTCAAGCTCTGAGGGCCTTTTAATTAGTTTTATAAGAGGTCTCCATCTCCGCCTGTCTCTCCTCACCAAGATTCCCCAGGGAAGGAAGGGGGTGAAGGAGGGATGGGCGTGGAAATCCAGAGAATTTCCCCAAATCCTTATGCCTACAGTGTTTGTCTGGGTCCTGCTTTTCTTCTCGTCTCTTGTCTTCCCTAGAATCACTTCAGAGCCATGGGGTCCTGCCTGCCTGCCAATAGCAAATGCTGGATGTTTGTGTGGAGGAGATGCCGGGTGGCAGGAAACATGAGGGCAAGCTGCCATACACTTTCTGGCTTGGCCACTCACCAGTCAGGTGAACCTGAGCATGTCCTTCAAGCCTCTGAGCCTCAGTGTTAGAATCTGCAAACTGGGGCAGTAATGCTCATCATCCGGAGTCACTCTCAGGATGAAATAAGATGTAGCTGAGGCATCTGGCACAGGCTTGGCAGAGCCCAGCCTTCAGCTTTGACAGACCTGGGCCTAGATGCTGTGTAGGAGTAGGTTCAGGTGAGGGATGGCCTTGGAAGGTCTGTTAGCAGGTGGATGGGCCACTAGATAAGGCCTTCGGCCTTTGGGGTACATGTCTCAGTGTTCAAATCTGCAAAATGGGGTTAATTATGGTACTTACCTCACAAGGTTGTGTGACGATTAAATGAATTACGTGTAACTGTCTGGCTCCTAGTACTTGATGAATATTAGCCATTATTACTGATTTTATCATTACTGTTAGTTAGCTATTGAGGCAAGTTCTAAAGCCCAAGGATTTACAAGTCACAGATATCAGAATGGGGGTCTAGAATGGAGTTGGCCTCAAGGAGGAGGCCACAGAAGTCACTGATTGGAACCCGGGTCCAGGTCCAAGTTGGAACGTCTAGGTTGGGCAGAGGACTGGATAGTTGTGCAGAGTGTGGGGTGTGTGTGTGTGTGTGTGTGTGTGTGTGTGTGTGTGTGTGTGTGTGTAGGGGCCAGGTCTGTGGCACACAGTAACACTCTCCCTCCCCTCCAGAGTTCTCCTAACACACTTCTTGCTCACCTTGGGTGCTAGCTGGCCGGATTAAGGTGCCCATGCCTTGGACACCTGCATCCCAGCTACCTCCCACTGGGCTCCCACCTGGGCAGACTCAGAGCAGCAGGCCCAGCCCTGGGGGGAGAGGGGATGGCATCCCACCTAGGGCTTCAGAGGCTGTTTTCCACTTGAGGTTGCTCCCTTTCTCATTGGAGGGGCTCTGCTGGGAGAGGCTCTGGGCGGCCCCAGTCAGAACTAGGGAGACATCTAGCAGCTTCTGGGTTAGCTGAGGCTCTGATCTAGCTGGCATTTGTGATAATGACCCTTCTTACCCCAAGCAGCTGTTTGCATTCATTGATTCATGGGAGAGTAAGACTTTGTTTGTGGGGAACGCAAACCCTTAACTCTGTCCACAACTGGGGTTAAATATTCAGAGCTGTTTCTGCTGGACCAGTGGCAGCCAGGACGCTGGGAGACAGTGATGCCCTGAGAGAGTTCATCACGGGAGGCTGAAGCAGGCTGGGCTTGGGGGCGGCTGCTGTGGCTGGCCTGAGGGCTGGAGAGGCAGCGCTTCTGGGAGCAGGTGTGGGGCTGGTCATTAAACCCCTCCAGGCCCAATGACTTTGGTAGCCTGAGAGTTCCCGGAGAGGAACACAACTGCACGTGTTGACTGTCAGAATCATTTCATTTCCTCTCTTACCCTTTGGGGCCCAAGCAACACTGGGGTTGGGACCCGTCCTGCCGGCCCCGGAACAGAACACAGGTTGAGGGAACAGTCTCTCCACCCTGCTGAGTTCTTCACACAGTGCCTGCTACAGAGTTAGGCGCTCAAAAATACTTGGTAAAAGTGATAATAAGATACCAAAAAAATCCACCTCATTTAGGGAAGGGTTTTGTCATAGCAAATTTGCAGAGCCATCGAGAGTGGAAACCCAGACCTGTTCACGAGCGAGTTACCCTCCCAGATATGGGAGGGAGTTGGCAGAGGGTGGAAATCTCTGAGTTGGCAGATAGGTGCTTGGAGCTAGCAATGCTTGGGTGTTGTTAGTGCCATTCACACCCCCAGGCTGATGAAGGAAGGGCTATCTCCATGTTTTCTGAAGGAAGGAGAAGAGTGTACAACAGGAAAGAGGAGCTAAGCGAGGGACATGGCAGCAGTGTGGCAATGCTGGTAAAAGCGTTATACCTTGTGACTCACTCGTCCGTTCACTTCTGTCTCTTTCCTGCGAGGCGTGCTGGGGCACTAACGCTAACATGTTCTTGCTGCTCTTGCTATCTGGGGGAAGGGTCCCCCGGTGAGGAAGGATCAGCAGGCCTTCCAGCATCCAGACTCTGGGACCTGTCTCCGAGGGGGACATGGCAGTCCAGCCAGGCCAGAAGAAGGTGTGGTTTCCTGTCCTCCTTTCTTGTCTTCTGGTTCCCAAAGCCCTCATGGTCTTCGCCCTCCCCTTCTCCTCAGCAACATAAGCCCAACGCTGTAAATTATTTATTCATAGTCGAGTGGAGCACATTTCAAAGTCAGGTTGCTGGGCATCTCCTCTCAGAGTTCCCAAGCGCGAAGGCCCACATTTGTGGGTCCACCAGCTTGCCAGATCAGTCCTGAGATCCGGAGCCAGTCCTGCCTGAGCCCCAGACTTGCACTGTCTCATTCCCTCCCTAACTCCCTCTGGTTCAGGTTTCCCGCCCCACCTTATACACCAGAAGCAGCGCAGTGTCCGTGTGACCACCTCCTGGCCACGTAGGCACGGCTGTGGGCTTCAGGGCTACTGTTGCTCAGGACCACTGGGCTGTCCTTTCTGTTGAGAGCAGGGTGCCCACATGTTCGAGAGGTGTGCCTAAGGTGTGCCAAACACCAGACAAAGAATAGTGCTAACCACAGCAGCAAACATTTGTCGTGTAAGCTCTATATACCAGGCCCTTTATATGTGATGTCCCTATTGAGTCCCACAACAACCCCAGGGGATAGGTACTGTTCTATGCGGATTTTACACATGATAAGACTGAAGCTCAGAAAGGTCAAGTGACTTACCCAAGGCCACACAGCCTACAAGTAGCCACGCTGGGATTCGAATCCAAG
This sequence comes from Rhinolophus hipposideros, assembly GCF_964194185.1. NCBI lineage: Eukaryota > Metazoa > Chordata > Mammalia > Chiroptera > Rhinolophidae > Rhinolophus > Rhinolophus hipposideros. Next base: position 21,365,035 of record NC_138066.1, on the reverse strand, counting down.
CAGTCTGATTCCACAATCTGCACAATGTGCCACTCTGTTAAAACATACGCTAGTTTCTTTATCCTTACAGTGACCCCATGTGCAGATGGGAAAACTAAGGTCTTGAGCAGATAAGTGACTCATTCCAGGTCGTGTAGTCAAGTGAATACAAGAGCCAAGATTCAATCCAAGGCATTCTAATTCAGAATCCACGTTCTTTCTACCACCCACCCTGAAACCGATGGATGAGCTGACATTCTAGACACCCTTTTGAAGGGAAGAATGGAAGAGTCCCATTTGCAGGCCCAGGGAGCCTCAGCCTGTGTGCTTGGGTGGCGTAGGGGCAGCAGAGAACCCTGGCAGATGGGTCCAGAGTGTTTGGAATTTCCTGAGAATGAATGTCAGTGTAGGTGTCTGTGATACGGATTCGATAGAATGCCACCACCATTTAAAGATTCAGAACTGACAAGGAGAAAAACATAAATGCTTCCTATCTGAGCTGTTGCTTACCATTGAGAATTTATCTCCAAGGAGCAGAATAATCATAATACACAGCACCCACGTGGGGCAGATTAGCTTTGTTGTAAGTTTTATTTGATTACAACATGAAAGGCTGTTCCTGACTTGGGGCGCAGCGCTATGGCTGCTGCTTACAACAGAAGGTAGAAGTAGAGGCACCGCAGGGCCCAGGAGCATCAGAGAAGGAGGTTGGTACTTTAAGCGCATGTGAATCAACAGAGACCACGTGTGCGGCCCCTTCCGCTGGGCAGAGCCACGGCTTTCTTCCCAGTAGTTTTGGCCATTCACACAGGGTGGGGAGGAAGGGGAGGAAGACAGACACAGTGTGCAGTTTATGCAAAAACTGTGAATGTGGGATAGGAGGGCGTGGATTTCATTTTGAAGACAAATTTCGCAACCCAATCTTGTCTCGTGCCTGAACCCAAATAACACGAATGTATTTTGTAATGCTTACTATGTGCTGGGCACTGGGCCAGGTGGTTAGAGGCAACCCGACCTAGTAGGGGAAATCATGAACCTTTTACAGATGAGGAAAATGAGGCTGGGAGAGGTGGCATGAGCTGCCCCGTAGTGCAGCTGGTAAGGGAAGGAGATGGATGTGAAGTCAGGCAGTCTGATTCTTCAGCCTGTACCTTTCTCACGAGGCTGTTCTGCAGGAAGCATCTCAGAAACCCTGTCTTCCCCGCAAGTGGGCAGTGCGAAGGAAAGGTCTTTTGGCAGGAGGTGGGTTCTATCTGTGGTGGCCTCAGCCATCCTGCTCAGTTTCTCTGGGGCCTCCAGAGCATAGCAAATGATGCAGGCTCTAGAGGGAGGAGGTCTGGCTTGTCCCAGACTATGTGTCACACATGTCCCTAAGCCACACTTTCCTCATCTCTAACATAGTGTTTCCTGAGTCATCTCACAGGATAGGTGTGGGATATCTCCTTGTCAGCTGTTCTCCCACTCTTGAATAAGAGGTCGTGATCAGGGTAGAGGGAAACCGTCCCAAGAAGAGATAGGCTGGGACAAGGTGGGGAGCCGGCAGCCCAAGACCTGTAGCCCAGGCTCAGGGCCTTTGCACATGCTGACCCCTCTGCTGGGAACGTTCTCCCCTCCCCTCTTTCCTTGACGGGGTCTTTCTAAACTATCAGTTGTCAGCTTAAATGTCATCTTCTCAGACAGACATTTCTCCTCTCCTCTTCTTAGTAGACTGACTTGAGCCCCCACATCTGTCAGCCCTGGGGCTTTCCCTGGTTCCTCGGCTTCATCCCAAAGCTCCGTACAAGACCCAGCCCTACCTGTGTATGAATTATTCAGGTAGAAGCTGAGGGCCCATTACGGGGATGAATATTCCAGCCAAAGCCCTCTGG